>NC_056522.1:25666917-25779169 GCF_019175285.1 Sceloporus undulatus | reverse complement strand
TATTATTATTATTATTATTATTATTATTATTATTATTATTATTATTATTATTTGAGCAAAAGGTCTTTGCATTTCTGATTGTGTGAAGGCAGTGCTTGGCTCACACAAAGCACTATCTGGACAGCAGAACTGAACTGGATGAACTTCCTCCACTGCTACGATGCAGAAACTGCACCAGTTTTGCTAAAAGAAGTACAGTATAAACTGTAGCTAAGAGCCTATTGCAGGTCAATGGCAAGGGGCTCCAAGTGTAGAGAGATATTGTAGCACCTTTGAGAATAACTGAAAGAAAAAAAGTTGGCAGCATGAACTTTCATAGACTAAAGTTTTCTTCCTCAGATGCATTTCTATCAAATGAATCTGAGGAAGAAGACTTTAGTCTATGAAAGCTCATGCTGCTAACTTTTTTCTTTCATTTAGTCTCAAAGATGTTACAAGATCTCTCTACATACTGATTCTACAGACTAACACGGCTATATCTTTCCATCCTACCAAAATACTCCACGGACTATGATCACCATGCCATGCTGGCTGAATGTCCCCAAGGCATTCCCATCACCGTTGAAAAGGCATCCCAATAAGCTATCTGTGCATTTTGGTTGCCCCAATAAAAGTATCATTGTTTTGTGGATTTAGGATGTTATTGTACATGTAATACTGTACAAATATTGCTGTCTCTTAAGTGCAGCAATCATTAAAACCTTAAGAATGTGAAATCCCAGTAAATGTTAGCACATGTAACTGTGTAACATAGATGGTAAATTTCAGCAAGGAAGCAGATATCTTAACATGTGGCTGGCGTTTTCCCAGTCTAAGGCCAGCATTTTCTCATGGCTAATATTCTGGGGACTATGTTCCAGTGGTGGAAAGGCTCATTCCTATTCTGTCATGTATATGTATGCAAGAACCGATATATGATTCCACCATGTAACAAGAAGGTTTTCAAAAAAGCCTTCCACTGGAGGCAAATGGCAGGCTTTATAAACGGGTTAATTTATAGGTGGGAAGTTTCACAATGCTCAAAAGTTTAACTTCTCCAGCTATGACACCATCCAGAAATCCACCATGTGTAGTATGCTTATACAATTGTCATCCTTTAAAACAACAACAACTTCCCATTGGCTCCTATGGTAGACTTAACCATTGATGCTCAGAGAAGATGATCAAGGGATGGGTTGTAGCACAACTGTGACCAGCTTCTCTGAAAATACACCCACTCATGCTGCAAAGAGGCTTTAAAACACTTTCCATTGGCACCAAATGTTTTGAAAGCCAAATTGCTGATGGGAAGACATGGCCAAGGAGAGGAGGCTGCAGAAGGTCCAAGCCACTAGTTTCTTGGCCATGGTCTGACAAAAAAGGGACCAGCTTAGTATTGAATATGGGCTATATATACTGTATAGGTAAAAGGAGGAACTGAGGACTCAGCAACAGCAAAATGAACTATCTAAAACAGCTCATACAGACTATACTCTAATGGCAACAGATCCTATCTGATCTTGGAAGCTAAGCAAAATCAGACCTAGTTAGCACTTGGACAAGGGTACACCGGGTAATACCAAGTGCTCTAGACTATCTTTCAGAGCAAGACAGTGGTAAACCATCTCCATGTATTCCCCAAACATTTGGTGCCAATGGAAAGTGTTTAAAGCCTCTAAGAAAACCCTATGAAATTCATGGGGTCACTATAAGTAGGCATCTTGAAGCACATACACAGAGACAGCTTCAAAAAACTACTTTTTTAGACTGCAAGTAAGTTTTAGACTACAAATAAGTCCCAGAGTTTTGACTCTGAGACTTATTGTTCCAAAAAATAACTTTGCCAAGTTCTGGGACTAGAACCACCAATACAGATGTACCTGTTCGTCGCATCCATTCCACCCGGACTGCTACTTGGTGCTGGTAGTGGAAGTGTTGAAGGGCTCACACATTTCAGTTCTATCACGGGTGGCTTTACAGGCACAATGGGACGAGGGATCCTGCTCTTTGAATTTAGGCTTCTCTCATCTGTTTTAATCAATGAAAATTTCTCCTGAATCCCCATTTTCCTTGGAGTAAAGTCATCTGAGTCATGGGTGTCCTCTTCAGACCCAGTGGCTGACAAGGTTTCTGAAGCTCGTCGCCTCTCATCACTGGAAGAAGCAGAAGATGAAGCTCCTGAAGCTAACCTGAGCAGACGGTTTTGCCTTTTCTCCATCACCAGGCGGGCCAAATCCTGCTGTTTCAGTCGCTTGTACAGCCTCTCTTTGCCAGAGTGTGAAGCTGAAAGGTCTGAACCAGTGTCCTCTTCAGAGAGTAAGATGGGAATCCTGCTTCTGTATCTGATATTCAAAGGCTTCTTGGGACTTTCCTTTGGAACATCTGGAAGCGTTTCTCTTTGTTTTAGGGATTCAGTTGCAAGAATTTTATTTTCAAGGTCAGCCTCTTCTGAAATCGGCTTATCAGATTCTTCCAAATCTAACTGAGGGACAAGTTTGCCCTTAAGTTCTAGCTCTTCCTCTTCCATTTTGCTAACACCATTGAGAAGCAAGGGCTGTTCCCCTCCAGTATCAGAGGTGGTTTCGATATGGTTGACTGAGAGAGCACAGCTTTCCATCTCTCCCCCTTCTAGGGCTGAATTCACACTTCCATTTTCTACCAAGACCTGATTTTCTTCTAGTTCTTCTTCAACTATGATCTCTTCAAACTGTCCTGGAGAAGGGTAATCTTCGTGCCTCATCAGCTGGCCACTGGAAGACATGATATTCAAATGGGTCTTTTCAGCAATATGAACAAATGTGCGTTCAACTTTGGTAAAAGGAGAGGAGGTTGTGGCCACAGCAACTGGAGGCTTTGGTTCTGACTTGAGGATGGAGGACAATGTTCCTGGCTCAGATACATCCAGCTGGCTTCCCATAGGCTGAGGTTTCTCATTTTGAGGTGTCAAAGCAGCAAGAGTTCCAAGATCAACATCAGGAGCCAGGTCTGTGTTCACAGGAGACTTCTTTATGTCTCCTGGTGAAAAGAGAACCAATGTCTTTGAGCCTTCCTCAAGTTCCAAGTCTCCTTCTGCAGCTGAAGCTCGCCCCTTGGACTCCTTTTGGTCATCAGCCAAGAGGGTGGATGGGGCACCTTCCTGACTGCGCTCAGTACTTTTCTGGCTCACATCGCTGCTTGAGTCACTGTGCATGTCAAGCTCTTCTCCTAACTCACCAACATCCTCCTCCTCTTCCTCATCCTCCTCCTCTTCTGCTTCTTCCTCTTCCTCCTGTTCATATTTGCCATTTGCCATTTCCAAATGGGTTGCAGGTGTTTTGCATGGGGCAGTTAAGACAACATTTGAGAAATCCACCTTCTTTACACGCTGCAAGATTCTGGATCTTTCTCGGTTTTCTGACACATCCCTTTTGAAATCTTGATAAGGCAAACTTAAAGGCACCACCTTGGGGAGACCATTCATTTCTAAAGGCTTCAGTGTGAACACCTGGAACAAGACACACAAAAATATTTAGTTATCCAGGAGAATATTAAAGCAACATTTTAAAAAGAGAAATGTTATGGCACCTGGCATTGGTCTGGTCACCATATTTTCAGAAGAAGTAATAAGAATGGGAGACTCTCAACTGGAGAGCTGGGGAATCTTTATTCTGTGAAGGGCCACATTTCCTCAGGGATATTCTGTTGGAGGATCTCATGCCAGTATTGAGTGGGGCTAAAACTAGTGGTAGGCAAAGCCAAAGTCCAAAGTAGATGGGGCAAATTCTTCCTTCTCCCGAGACAAGCCCTTCTCGCTTCCCTTTCCCTCACTACCCAGCACCTTTTTGGGGGAGAAGCCAATTGCTCTTGTCAAAAGGTACTGTTTAAAGAGGTATTTTTCTTTTTAAAAAAGAAGATGCCAAGAAGCCATGTTCCACATTCTCTGGAAATGATGGTTGTACTCCCCTGGATCTAGACAAAGCATGATAGGCTAAAAATACAATAAGAAGTATTATTATAATGTATTATAATTTCATCTTTCTATCTATCTATCTATCTATCTGAAGTAAGAAAACTGTTTCCTATGAGTATGAATATTGCAATTCAGACATCTTGGAAGGTACTTTACCACATCATATTAAAATCCCGTTTTCAAAGCCCCAAAATGTCTTCTGAGATGTGTGAGGAACAATTGAACACTGAATTTCCCCCTCATTCTTTTTCAGTTCTTCATCTTGAGTATCCAGATCTAATACTAATAGGAAGGACTGAGAGGCAAGGGCCTCTGACTGGTATCAGGCCACTGTTGCTAAAGACAAGTAAGGAACAGTATCTCTCCTTCACCTCCTACTAGTGTGATGTCTGATGAACACACCTAAGAGGTAACAATGCAAAAGCTCATTATGCATCTAAGGCATCAGCAGGCTCATGGGACATGAAGCAAACCAAAATAATCATCTGGAAAGGTTGCAAGGCCAACATTTGTAAAAGGGGATGGTATATAACAAAACCTATGGCTTATAGCACCTTGCATTATCATGAACAGGAGATCCCTAAAGTTAAAAATAGAAAGATGTAGAACAAATTGTTCTATAGGTAAGCATTTCTTCCATCAAAGTTGAAATAGCCAGAGACAGGACAGAAACATACAAGATTATTGTGAAGTATAAAAAAGCTTTTCTTTTTGAAAGCTTTTCTTAAAAGTGTAGATCTTTTCAGGAAATGAAAGGGAAGTACATTATCACACAGTGCTTCTGAAGGGTTTTGTTTTGTGGTTTTTTTGGGAAGGGAGTACTGTAGTTCCCAGAATGACAGCCAGTGTATAGTGGTTTGAGTGTGGGACTAGGACTCCTGGAGACCAGGATTCTAACCTCTGCTCTGCCATAGAAATCCACTGTCATATGCATGTTGATCTCACACAGTTACATTTTCTGGGAATTAGGAGATTATGGGTCTTTCCTCACTCAGCAGCAGCGTGTGGCCCAAGTAGAAGGCACTTCACCCCCCAAATGGTAGGGAAAACCTGCCCTCCTTTAATGTCCATCAACCACCCTTGGCACCACTGTGCATGTCCGTTGTGTGTGTGTGCTATTCTGTAGCACTTTATTATTTGTTGTTAAACCAGGACGGGAGGAGTGGGCCATTTCTCCACACTCCTAAAGCTTTTCTCAAAGTCATGGAAAATAAAGGATACTGGATCCATCCAAGTCTGCCTATTTCTTTCTTGCATAGATGAGAAGATATTCTTGTTCACTAACATTTATGCACCTTTTTTCTTCTGCAGAACTCAGAATAGTTCTTCCATCTAGGCAATTACTAGAACCAGACCTGTATCGCATACAACAAGAATACTGAATCATGCACCTGCGCACCATGCCTATCAATACTTATAGAAAATCCTTTGATTGGATGTCTCTTGATCATAGAGCACCTTGGTTTTCTGAGGTTTTTCTACAGGCCAGCTATTGTAAGAATGTGTCCAGATAGCAGGCTGCCTGTGAGCAACTTCAGGACAGAACAAGGATCAAACCTGGTATATGTTGACATGTTGGTGAAGCCTTCTCTGGTTGATTCTTTTGGGGGGAATGGTAATGAGTCTTAAGAAAAACCCAGTATACTTCCAGAAATAAAATGTCTAAATATTCTTCTGAAACCCAGGTAGAACTACACAAGGACAGAATGCTGCATAAATGTAGAAAGGGGCTATCAGCAGTATGGTATAGCCAATCACATCAGCCAGAAACAGAAGAGAGCCAGGGTATAGCTCAGATGCAAGGCAAATTGTCTATGCAAATCTAGTAAGAACATTATACTAGGTAGCTTATAGAACAAATACGTATGCCCCACACATTTGAAGCACACATGAGAAATTAAGAGCTTGTGTTGGCTACCTTGACTCTCACATTGCTGATGATTTGTGCTATGCATTCACTTGGATATTTATGCCCTGGACCTATCAGGAGTCTTCTTTGCATAGAGGATCAGTATGTGCATAGAACCCCTTTACATCACCTCCAAATATATGGCAAGGAGAATGGGTGGCTGCTGAATGCATTGTGGAAACATGACTTCTCACCCACCCACCCACCCTTTGCATGTGCTTTCAGTGAACGCATGGGTTGCATGAAACCATTTCCCCTCACTGCTCTGCAAACTGCAATGAAAAAAGCAGAAACTAGGCTTGATAGAGTCATAAGTAAGGATATTTATTTAGTTGTTTCCTATTTTGTAATCTTAAAAACATTTCAAGGCAGCAACAATTAAAATAACAAGGGAGATTTTTTTTAAATGAACTATCAATATATACAAATTGAATGTGGTGAAGAGTAGTAAAAAGCAGCATACATCAATTAAATAGGAAAATCTTAAGCAAATAGAAACAGTCTAATGCCAATGATTCTGTAAACTCAAAGTCAGGGGAATAGTCCAAAAGACTGTGGGATACAGCAGCAGCAACAACAACAACAACAGCAAAACTAACAGAAAAACCCTGATTTTTTGGTTATGGAGAATATCTACAAAAGGGTCTCAAGATGAATTTAACAGAAAAGTAGGTTCAGGTAAGAAAAACTGATCCTTTAAGCCACATAGATCTTTAAAGATTTTAACTGTTCACAGAAATGGAGTGGAAGGGAGGATATCTACAAAAGGGTCTCTCAAGATGTAGGGTCTCACAAGATGAATTTAATAGAAAACTAGGTTCAGGTAAGAAAAACTGATCCTTTAAGCCATATAGATCTTTAAAGATTTTAACTGTTCACAGAAATGAAGAGGAAGGGGGGATACAGATGGGGAAAAAGAAGTGCCCAGATGCTGCCCCTTTCTGCCCCACACAGAGGCCACAGCAACCAAACTGTGCGGCTTCCAGGAGCCCTAAAAAGAATTTGCATTGATTTAAGTTATTTTAGAACAGATTTGTCAATGGCTACAGTCCTACAAAAGCTCATGGAGTGGGGTAAAGGCTCCCTGTTGTTTGGCAACTTTGAGGCTCTTGTCTTCCTTTCTTAAATTTCGTTAGCTTACAACTAAACTTTATCAGAACAGCCCTTAACAGATACCAAATGACATGAATATGTGGCCAAGTCAATATCATAGACTTATATCGAAGAGTGTTTTATGTATGCAATAGTAAGGGTAAAGATTGGATTCCCCTTTCCTCTGGTTGGTAGGTCAACACAGCTAAAAGAGGCTGGAAACATGTTGTGTTGCTTATGTTAGCATAGCAATGGTGTATAGAGTGGGGTAGGAGAAAGTGGAAGAATACAGAGCTACATTAGATCTCCAGAAGACCTTGAGGATCCACACTTGCACTTGCAAAATGAAATTGCCCCTAAATACCCTCTATGTGGGTATGAGGCAGTTTGAGAGCCTTTCTAGGCCCTACAGAACATTTTGGGACATTTGGGGGCAAAATAAAATTGTTTGGAAAATTTCACAAAATTTCATTTTGCCTCCTGAGGGAATCTGGGGAGGAATACAAACATGAGGAAATACCCTCTAAACCTCTTAAAGGTCATTTTTGGACATTTTGTAGTATCCCCCCCCAAAAAAAAAATCGAGTTGGCCCTCCATATGCAAGGATTCTCTATTCATGGAGTCAGTCATCCACAACTTGAAAATATTTCCCAAAAATAAAAATTCCAAAAAGCAAACCTTGGTTTTGCCATTTTATATAACTACCACACCATTGTATTTAATGGTACCTGAGCATCCTTGGACCAAACCCCAGTGGATTCCAAGGTTTGTATTCAAACCACTGTACTCAAAAAGGTTTTTGTTTTTTTTTTAACTCCTGGGGGAGCCAAGGGCATCCACAAAAATGGCCCAGGAACTCCATAAAGCCCACAGGCTGCACTTTTTCCACCCCTGGTACAGAGCCACATCTTTCAGAGTGTCCACATATATGTCATTATAAAAGGAAGTAAGAGATTATTTGGATTTGTCTAAGCATGAACATGGTAATTTATGGGTATACCGTATATACTCAACTATAGATCAAGAAATGTATGCCCCATAATTGACTCTAAAATCCTGGGTTGACTTATATATGGGTCAGTACACTAACACTGCTTAGAAAGGTCCTGAAACAAGCACTGTCATGCCTGTGTGTGTGTGTGTGTGTGTGTGTGTAAGTTTTCCAATCTGATTTTAAAGCCTTCTCTTCCCAT
Organism: Sceloporus undulatus; assembly: GCF_019175285.1. NCBI lineage: Eukaryota > Metazoa > Chordata > Lepidosauria > Squamata > Phrynosomatidae > Sceloporus > Sceloporus undulatus. The sequence goes on along the minus strand of NC_056522.1, from coordinate 25,771,046 downwards.
CAAAGAAACACTCCTTCTAACACCATTTCTTTCCCTTCCCAGTCCAATTTTAATTTTTTTTTTAAATTAGTGAGCTTTATTGAGAAAAATTTGAACATACTGTACAATCAATTATACATATAAGTTTCTTACATTTTTCAAAAGTTACATATTTCTCTAACCAAATTATTATCTACAGTTTACTATCTTTTCTGTTGTTCTTTTACCCATGTTATTTGTGCTCTTACCTATTTGTTATATTAGTTAATACTCCTCCCCTCCAAAATTCTAAAATTCTTGATTGTTTCTTTCGTCTGTGCATTACCTTCAGCTTGATAATATTATTCTTACTTACAGTGTCTAATCTAACATCTTTTATGTCAGTTCAACAAAATCCGTATATAGCTTTACATATTCTTATCGATTGTTATATATACCTCTCTTTAAATTTATAATCCTTTAAACTATTATATAATAAGCATGGATCTGATCATACAAAAAATTGTGACATCAAAATGTATTAAATAGTGTAATTAGTGTGTAAATGCTGAACCAGTTAATCGACGCCCTCCTTATGGAACTGTAATCATATCTACTTAAGCTCAGTTATAAATAGCAGTGATAGGTCATTCATTGTACTTTTTTTTTCTTTTTCAGTTATTTTAAACTCTATTAGTCCTTATTCTTGTAAAAATGCATTAATAATATCTAGTCCTTGTTCCATCCTTCTTTCCATGTTCCTTTTATTAACAATGGCGGGATATAGATCGCCCCTTTGGGGCGGCCTGCACCTGCCCCTTTCCCCAACGGATCAGGGCCTCAGCAGCCACAGCGGCAGCCCCGGGGGCCCCGATCCACCGCTTTTCCAAGCCTCGGGGAAGTGGCAAAACGCTGCTTCCCCACAGTCTGGAAAACCGTCCTTGGGGCTCCAAGCTTACAACGCATCTTGCAGCTTGCACTCCTCATGGCTTGCACAGCTTAAATCGGCTTTGCTTTAGTTCTTAAATGCAGAAGATGCTTTTGTATTTGGGGTAGTTTAAGTAGAGCACCAAAAAAATCGCCTCCTATACTGCTTCTCAGATGCTCTTCTCCTCTGTTGTTAATTAGGGTGTGGGCTGTGCAGATGCTGCTGAATAAACAAACGGCTGCAACTGTGGGCGCCAACAGCTCTCTGACTCTCTCGGCTATGGCAAAAGCAAACGGGAGGAAAAAAGCATCTCCCTGATGCCAGCAGCAGCAAGAAAGTCCCCAACGAACCAACACGGTTACCCTCTCTTCTCCAAGATGGGTACAGACGGACAAAGAGTCAGCCCTGTTCCATCAGGAACCACAGCCATGGAGGAACGGTCAGGAGACCTCCTAACCCACGTCCTCCTCACAGCACCTCACACCAGAAGTCTCGGATGACCATCCTATTTCCATTGCTTCCATCACTTTTGAAATCAGCCACAAAGAGCTTTTTTCGTCAATATTTTTTTTCACCCCTCCCTCCCCTCCCCATTTCTACTCTTATTATGCTGTTACACTACTTAGCTATTTTACTTCTATTCCTCAACAGTGTTAAAAATCACTCTCCTGTGTCTCTCAATTACCACCACCTCTCTAGCTTATCTATTTGGAGTTATATACATTGGTCATTCATCTTTCTGCTCCAGAATACAAAAACGGTGTAATTATATCCTTCCAAAATCCTATTTTGTCGTCTATTTCTATTTCCCCTTTACATATATTTTCTTCAAATTTAACCATGTCGGATCTTCTTCTGTCCCTTCCTCACCTTTAAGTTTCATTGTTAATAAATCCATTTCTATCACATCTAAGCTTTTTTCTAACCACAAATCAATCCCTGGTGCTTCTTCATTTCTCCAGTGCTTTGCGACTACTATTCTTGCAGCCGTAATTAGGTATAATAAGGGTTTAATTTTTTTTCCTTACTTCTTTATTTTCCACTATGTTCAATAAATACATTTCTGGCAATTTTGGAAAGTCTAATTGTATTATTTTGGTTATTTTCTTATGTACTTCTGTCCAAAATTTGGAAATTTTGGGGCATGTCCACCACATATGGTACAAGCTTCCTATACTTTTCCCACACCTCCAACAATTATTTTTTTTTTCATTTTCGTCAATATTTTTAAATCAAGCCTACAGGTCAGTGGTGACTCTTTCCCCATTTATGGCTGATCTGGAGAATTCCAGTCATCTGCTGCTGTTGCAAACTATTCCTTTTTTTTCTTTATGAGAAGATCTGTGGTTTTACAGATTCATCACCCGCTGAGATGGGTACAGAAAAATAATGTTCCTCCTCTCCCTGGATTTAGAGGCATTTGTTGGGGTTTCCATCAGTTATTTCTCCCAGTTTGGTATATCCAGCCAGCCATATGGCAGCTGTCACTAAGAGTGACTGAGGGCTTGTCTTCATTTGACAGAATACTCCAGGTGCCAAAGCTGAAACCCCTCCTAAAAGGTGAGTTATTGAAATGTGGGATGGGGGTGAAGCTTTGAATTGGGTGCAGGTGTTGTGAAAACAGTCCACACCTGATTTGGGATTTTGGCCTTGCGTCATATAAACAGGACACAGTAAGCCCAAAAGGAATTCAGGGTAATTTGTCCATGAAGACAAGCCCAGAGTATGATTGGCTGGAAGACAGAAAGCGTTTGTTCCTCTTTGACCATATGGGTGTGGGCTAGCATATACAGTAAGCTGACTATCTTTCCAAAAATAAGTTTTCTTGAAGCTGGCATCTGTCAAATACACATTCATTAGTAGCTAAAGCAATGTGAGTTTCTGACTGTTAAACCAAAGATGGAGAATGTTTATCTTTCCCCTCTTGGAGTACAAGTCTTTTGGCAATAGGAAGAGCATATAGGATGGAACCACACTGGCCACTGGTTAAATTCCATGTCTCAGAGATAGAGTTTAAAATAATATTTTTTGTCTACAAATATCTAAGATTCTTCTAATACAAAGCTAATACACCCAAATAAAATGGGATAACCACTGACAATGCCCACATTATATGACATAGAAAGCATTATCACTATTACATCACCAGCCTTTATCTTAGGTAAGCAGTTTCTTCCTAAACAGAGGTAATGTTGTTTGTCTGTTAATTGTTGTTGTTCCCGACCTTAATCCAGAAATAATAATTATTATTATTATTATTATTACCACCACTGGTGGCGTTTTGGCCATAGTTTTCGCCATAATGAGCATTGTTGTTGTTGTTGTTGTTGTTGTTGTTGTTGTTCCCATTATGTCCAAAATATCAATTTTTGCTGAACTAAATTAAGTTTTAAATCAGAGGAGGAGAAAGTGTGGCTCACAGCCATTTTCGTGGCTTTCAGGGCTCCCCAGTGGTAAAAGAAACCCTCAAAAAACTTTGTGAAGTTGAAGGCTTTCATGGCTGGCATCCATAGTTTTTTGTGGGTTTTTCGTGTTATGTGTCCATGTTCTAGAAACTTTATTTGATTCAGCAAAAAAATGATACCTTAACTATAATGGGCACCACTACCTCTATTTAAGAAGATATTGTTTACTTAAGCTAAAGATTGCTGGGAATGTTGTTTTTGGTAACACTTGTGTTAATATTTTTCAAAATGTAGAGTGCTTTGGATGCCTTGAAAGAAAGGCAGTATTATAAACACACAAAGCAAAGAAAATATAACTAGTATGGCTGACATGTACTTCTGGAACAGTGCAAGAGCCTCAGGATTAAGCAAAATGTCACCAAAAAGTTTGTCTCTTTCCTATCTCTTTCTCAATCCACTGGTAGGATACAGGCAGGAGAAAGCATATGTTGCTATGTATCAGTAGCTGTGAATTCCAAATAGATACTGCGTCTATGGCTGTGAATTTTATTTTGAGGCTGTAAAGTCCTCAGGTTCATACTCAGAAAAATAATAATAATAATAAAACACTTCATGATATGCAAGAATATATTTGTCTTTTTAAAAAAAAAACATCCATTTTAAAGATAAGGGTGGGGAGATGGAGGTGGAAAGAATTGACTTGTCATGGATACAGGGACATAGCCAGGATTTTGGAAAAGGAGGGGGGGTCCAGACTAAGTGCCACCACTATAATAGGGCTTGGGTGTGGCGGCGCAGCAGCACACACCATTCGTTTTATCTAACGGAAGGGGGGGTCTGGACCCCAAGGCCCCCCCCTTGGCTATGTCCCTGATGGATATGGTAACGCTGACATGGCTAGAGCAGAGGACAGTGTTTCACTTTTGGGAAAGCATCTTTCCTTGATGGAAAATAGTGTCAACTGGGGAAGAAGCATCTTCTATCTCTTCTAGAATCACAGAATCATAGCACTGAAAGGGCCCACAAGGGCCATCTACTCCAATTCTCGAAGAGGACCAGCCCTCCCTTCAGCCACCATCTGGAAGGGGAGAGAGAGGCAGGCGAGCTCCAACTGCCTTCCTCAAGGAAGACCAGCCCTCCTTTCAGCCACCATCTGGAAGGGGAGAGAGAGGCAGGCGAGCTCCAACTGCCTTCCTCAAGGAAGACCAGCCCTCCCTTCAGCCACCATCTGGAAGGGGAGAGAGGCAGGCTAGGTCCACCAGGCCTGCCTGGAAGAAGCAGAGCCCTCCCTCCGGTCCATCTGCCTTGGTCCAGGCCTCAGAGGGAGAGAAGAATGCTGGACCCAATCCCCTCCCCCCTCACCATTCCTTCTCCTTTTGTGTCATGTCTTTTAGGTTGTAAGCCTGCGGGCAGGGAACTGTCTGGTTAAAAAATAATAAATGTAAGCCGCCCTGAGAGCCATTAGGGCTGAAGGGCGGGATATAAATACCCAAATAAATAAATAAATAAATAAATAAATAAATAAAATTCTCTGCCATGCGGAAACGCACAACTAAAGCAGTCCTGCTAGATGTCCATCCAACCTCTATTTAAAGACTTCCAAAGAAGAAGAGTCCACCACCCTCCAAGGCAGTTTGCTCCACTGCTGAACAGCTCTTACAGTCAATATATTCCTACTAATATTCAAATGGGATCTCTTTAATTGTTCTAGGCTCTAGAGCAGTGGTTCCCAAACTTTGGCCTTCCAGGTGTTTTGGACTTCAACTCCCAGATGCCTCAGCCAGCTTGGCCAACAATTAGGAATTCTGGGAACTGGTGCCCAAAGCATCTGGAGAACCAAAGTTTGGGAACCACTGCTCTAGGGCATCAGGAACCAAGCTTGCTCCATCTTCTACATGACATCCCTTCAGGTATTTAAATATATTCTGCCCTCCATATCCACAATTTCAACTATCCACGGTTTGAAAATATTTAAAAAATATAAATTCCAAAAAGCAAATCTTGATTTTTGCCATTTCATATAGGAAACACTATTTTACTATGCCATTGCATTTAATGGGACTTGAGCATCCACAGATTTTGGTTCCTACTGGGGATCCTGAAACCAAACCCCAGCAGATACAAAGGGCCCACTGTATAGCTATTGTTACCTATTAGGCTGCATTCACACTGCAGAAATAATCCAGTTTGACGCCTCTTTAACTACCATGGGTCAATGCTATGGAATTCTGGGAATTGTAGGTTGTTGTAGCACTGGAGCTCTCTGACAGAGAAGGTTAAAAGTCTCACAAAAGTGACACTTCCCAGAATTCTATAGGATTAAGTCATGAGAGTAAAAGTGGTGTCACACTGGATTATTTCTGTAGTGCGAATGCAGCCTCATTTTCTGTTCTCCAAGCTAAGCATATCCAGTTCCCTAAATAATTCCTCATAGGGCTTGGTTTCCAGACCTTTTACCAACTTGGTCACCTTTCTCTGGATATGTTCCAGCTTGTCAACATCCTTCTTAAACTGTGGTGCCTAAAAGTGTTCCAACAGAACAGAACTATTATGATCGCAATCTTGAGCAGCAGTCACAATTCTAACACTGAGTAGACACCTCAAGCTGGTTTAGCAATAGTCTGGTGCCACTGACAGAGGTTGAAAAAAATGTTTTTCAGACTTCAAGCCTCATATTCCCCCTGCAAGCACAGCCAGACAGCTCTGTCAGTAGCACCAGACTCAGATCTGTCCTCTCAAATCCAGGCACTCCACAAATAATGTTCAGCTAATTTTCCTGAGGGACCACCTCCCTTTTTACCATGGGTCCTGCATTTCGGAGTAGCTACTTGCCAAGCAAGCAACTCAAAAAGAAGTTGATTGTGAAGCTGTTGAGTAATAGAAAGAGCCTGAAAGAAACAGTTGAAACCAATGTTCCCCAAACTGTGTCCTTTAAGAGATATTGGACATCAGCTCCCAGAAGTCTCAGCCATGTTGGCCAATAGTCTGGGATTTGGGGAGCTAAAGTCCAAAATCCCTTAAAGGGCACCGTTTGTGTTAAAACGCTTTTGTTGTTGTGCAGCGCATGAGGCAACATGTCAATGTTTGGCACCAGATTTCCCACCTTCGTAATGGTAGTCAGCAGCTTGTGAGCTGGAGAAACGCCTCTCCCTTTCTCAATGAGCAAAGAGACACTGTAAACTTCTCTCAGACGAGGCTTTTATTCTTAGAAGAAGTTCCACTGTGTACAACAATATATACACTGACACCATCCACCATCCACACTAGTAACAACCCACTCGTCACTACTCTAGCAAAGACTCTGTGAGGCCTACTAGGCCTTCCTCTCCCTCTGGTGCCACAAAGGATCCAGCCACCCTCCTGAGTGGCTTTTCAGACTGGTGGCATTCTATTCTACAGTACTTTACAGCACTTGTTGACTATCTTTTTATGTCACTTCCTGTTTAAATGCCTAATCATTATGGCTCACAGTAACCCTTGTATGCCTGGTTACTATTAAAACCCACAATGTATCTTTTCCTTGTGACTCTATATCCCAACAGTTTGGGGACCACTGGTCTAGACCAATCATCTCAACTGATTTCTGCATTTTGTTGATGTTTTGTGACTAGAGGAGGAGGGAATGCAGAGTGCAGACTGTAGGCCACATGTGCCCCTCCCCACCAACTATTTTTGTGTTCCTGCCCTCCCCATGTTTTCCTCACTGGGGGGAAATAGCCAAAAAAAAATCATTTCCCCTCTCTTGGGCTATTTCAGTAATGGCAGGTTTGCAACAGAATGCTGCCATGTTTCCTTATTAGTGCAAGACTAGCATCAATGAAGCAGACAGATGGACATGCTCACATTGTCTGCCTCTCCATGTTATTCTTTTAGGTTTCATTCTATCTAGCCAAAAGTTGCACTGCAGCCACATAATTCTCAAGGCAGTGTACCATTATTTATTTATTTGAATATTATATCTCACCTGATATCCAAGGATCTCAGAACAGCATACAATAAAATCAATTTGAAACAATAAAAATAATTTAGAAAGCTAGAAACATATTAAACTATTTGACACTTAGAATTCAAAGATAAGCCCATGTTAGTCTGGAAAATCAGCATGCCAAGGGATCTTGTTGCACCTTTGAGAATAACTGAAAGAAAAAAGCTGGTAGCATGAGCATTCATAGACATGAGCCCTACTTCCTCAGATGGATGAGGTGGAGTGGAGAGTCCAGAAACAGACCTATATCAGCTGGTTGCGTATGAGAATGTCAATTGAAATTCAAAAGATTGTGGGTATGGAGAAGATGTGAGAAGTTCACATTTAATCATAGCCGTTGGGGGACAAAGGCAGAAGGAAAGATGTTGCCTAAGCCAAGAAGAGTAGAGAACCTTATGAATGAGTATTGGAATGTAGTGTGGGAACCAGAGATGAGATCTGGTGAACTGGTCAAGGGTGCCCTCATGAGGATGAGGGATTAGATAGTGTTCAAATGTGTGTCATGTGCCAGGAAACCATTCTCTCTTTTCAACCCACTGCTGATGGACTAGAATCTGTGGACATATTCCAATTCTGCTATTTCTTTTTCCAATCTTCCTTTGTAATTATTTTGTTCAAGGATCACTGTTCTGAGGTCTGACATAGAATGCCCATTCCAGGAAGGTGGAAGTTTTCCACAACCAGTTTTTGTGTATTTCCATTCCTAATGTCTAATTTATGTCCATTTTTCATGTGGCGCAGGGATTGGCCTGTTTGGCAGACCAGTTAACACTGAGTCTTCTAGAAAAAGGGGAGTTGGTTTGCACAGCTTTTCCCAGATGGCAGCTTGCTTGTCCACCACTAAAATGTTAATTGGTTTGCCTAATCTCTTAATACTGCCATGAAGAAAATCTGAAGGCTCTTTGGACATCTAAATTGCATCATTCCTTTCCCATTAAGCAGGTTGGTTTGGGACAATGACTAAACAACACGAATCTGAAACCCAGAAAATTGGGATTTATCCTTTGGAATGGATGGGGTGTGTTGCATATTCTGATGAAAAATTGGCCTCCCAACTTCAAAACCTTATGTCCTGGTGCAATAGCAACCAAGAATATTATTTGGAAGAAAAGTTGTTTGAAGAAGAACTGTTACTCAGTGTGCAAAAATGTGTTGAATGTTGAATCATGGCCATCAGCACTCTGTTTAGGTTCTGTTCACTCAGGGAGTATCTGAACTGGAAGTGGAATTTTCCAGGGAATGCTGTTACATGTGCTGGTTTCAAATGATAGAGATCACATCCAAACATGGGTCTTTTAGAAGCAGTCAACTCTTTCATTTTAGTTTCAAGCCACAAATGGAACAACTCCCATGCTTTCATAGCAGGTGGACAGCCTTTCTGACCTCTAAATGTATAATGGAGATCTAAGTCAAAACTTAGTGTAGTGTAATGTATAGTGAATACATTACAAGTTTCAGCCTCACGACAGCAATTTAGTCCTGTTCAGAGACTGGTAGGTTTGCTATTTAGAAAAAATGATAAGGTGGAAAATCAAGGCTATATTAATAGTAAAAATTTTAATGTAAATAGAAGATACAAGAAATTATTAAAGCAACCCAAAATATCCATTTAGACAGTACTGTCTTACCCAGCCTCTGCAAAAGCTTCCACAAGAATCTATGAGACAGCTGTGCTATAGTCTCTCTCTCACTGTGCGAGTGCATGCCTTCAAGTCAGTTCTGACTTATGGCAAGCCTAAGGCAACCCTAGCCTATTAACACCTACAAGAGTGCCAGCTGCCCAACTGTAATTGTTTGGTGTTGTTTTTTTTTTTTTTATGGATTTTCTGGGTGCTGAAAAGCAGCAGAAAGAAACATACAAAGCACAAGAGAAGGAGGCTTTGTACATAATATCAGGTAGGTGTTTGTAAACAGTGAATAAATGGAGAATGGCAATTCCACAGGAAATACTCACTGCGGAAACACTTAGAATCTTCTTGCCTCCCAATTCTATCCAGTGTTGAAACTTGTAATGTATTCACTATAAAGGCCCGGCTTACGGTTCTCTAGTTTGGGCATTCTTTGGTTACAGTCCATTTCAGAACACTAACCTATAGGATGCTTCCCATGACCTACCCTTGCAGTGGAGCTAAGGAGGGTGAAAAAAAAGTTCTGTAAATAGGAATTTTATGCTGTTAACTGGATCTGGATGTAGAGGGCACCCTGGGATCACTGTAAAAGTTGGTCAGTAGTAATTTCCAGCACTTCTGGGATGATCAGCAACAGATGCTGCGGAAATCAAGAGTTTCATGGCCAACACTGAATTATCAGAATGACTTCTTCCTGGCATTCTAATCCACTAAATGCAGTGAGGTCACTGCCCACAAGGCATTATGTTTTCTGCAGTTGCTAATATGCTTATCATCTATTTTTGTATTATTATTATAATGCACTCTAATCAGAACTTGGAGATGCATTGCTTGTATTCCCTGTTATGACTGGTTTGTGAATTCAGCTAGCCAGCTACAGCACTGGACTATATAATCTGACTAGATGGTGTTCCATCTAGGCCAGAATCTTTTCCTATATACAGAGGATAAGTGCATTCCACCATGCCTGTTCAGATATGCCTCTACTGTCACATCTGTTTATTAGGTCTTGATAGCGTGTCAGAAACACTAGATGAGCATTTGAGTTTATTTATACTCATGTACATTTCATGTTATGACAAGACTGCATGAACTACAGCTCCCATCTGAAGAGAGTTATATGTAATGTATTTAGAATGCTGGGTGAATCATGCCTTCAGAGACACCTTCATGGATGCAGTCATTAATTGGTTTAGGGTACTCAACTGTCATCAGAGAGCCAAGAGCAGGTGCTTGCTTCTGGGAAAAGACAATGGGAAATTATGACAAAATCTGAAATGAAACCTGAACACATCAGAGGCCAGTTCTGGGTGGGGTGGGGGGGGAGGCAGTAGCAGCAAGATGATGCATGGTGCATTGGACCATGGGGCACTGATACCTGGATCATGCCATCATTTTCTTGCATAATGCCAGCAATTGTTTTAGCTGTGTTACTATCCCACTCTCTAGTGGCAGAAACAAAGACATGTTCTGTTGTTTTTCTTTGGATAAAAAAACATCCCTTCCTATCTACAGTATCACCCACCCCTCTCAATCAAACTGCATAACAGGAAATTGCCTTATACCAAGTCAGACTTATTTGTGCATGTAGTCCAACACTGTGTATCTTAATAGTTCTTAAAGCACAGAGACACATAAGACAGGCACATGATGATCCAGTAGTGGAACTTCAGGAAGAATTTCAAGGAGAAAGAAATCAATGCCTCTTCAGTTATGAGCAGCCATGAGCATAGCTCCTGCACTTGTTCTTGGACTCTTCCTTGCACTGTAGAAATGCTGACATTTGTCTAGCAAATCTGATTTTCTCCTCCACCCTTCACTTCAATAACAATAAGGTCTTTCAATCTGGCTACTTCCATGAGTTGGGAACCTTTTACTTCTTTGTCGTACAATACAGGATTGGGTTATACTTTGCAAACACATAGTTCTGGGGAACTAGTGGGACTCTGGAGGGGGCATGCCTTGGGAAGCAATAATGCAAGTGATGCTTTTTGTTGTTGTTGTGTGCCTTCAAATCATTTCCAACTTTTACTCTACAGTTAATTGTGCTCCCACAAAATGAGTCTCCTTGCCACATTTGTTCTTCACAAGCGATGAGTCACTATCAGAGCTGTCCTGTATCACTACATAGGAAGGAGAAGGAATACCCAGCCACTGTATAGACTCATATCACCTGCCCTTGCCCAATGTGAGGAACAGTCTATCCACAGAATACCTAGTTGCAAACTGCTGGCTTTATCCCAGTTCTCAGAGAAAGATGACTATCTTTCCATGCCCTGCTCAGTCCCACTAAGTAAGCATGGAGAGGAGGGAGAACAGGTGTATGCAAAATCACAATATGGAGTCAATACATGCTCCAAAGAAACTCTATTGTCTGGGTTAGCATGGAATAGCACAGCTTACAGTCAGAGACTTGTACTACTGGAAGGGGCCCAAGAGTCAACTGGTCTGACCTGCCAATGCCAGAAATCTGCGTCTAAAATATGCTGGACAAACTTCCAATGAAAAAGAACCCATTACCTCCAATGGTTGTGAATCAATTGGTTCAGTCCCACCCTATCAAGTACCATAAGATGTGACCTGATCCAGTGGGTTCAAATTACAATTTGAATTACAAAGAAGATTTTGACTAAAGATGTATTAACAATTTACTCATAGTTAATAGCTGTGTGATGCTGGACAAGACTATTCTGAGGGTAAGGGATTCATCTTCTGTTGAAGTTAAAGGTTAACCCTGTCTTCACCCAGGAAGAGATACTGTCTCAGAAGGGAAAGACTGCCTTTTGAACATCAATGGGGGAAAAGGTCTTTCACGTGTACTCAAGTATAGGCCCTGCCCAACAGCTGAATTCTTGCATGTGAATCTGAAGGCTGAATAATTACAAAAATGTATCTAAGCTCCAGTGAAGGTCCAATGCAAAGAAAACCACCATCAAAAAGTTCTGCCTTTGAGTCTTTAATAAGGTTTTGGTAGTATACAAGCTTTCTTTCCGATTGTCTGGATTAACATACATGGATTTAAAAAAGGCACAAAATCCATTGCACAGCTTCGGTTTAATTTTTTGTTTCTCCTTTTTTTTAAAAGATAAAGTTGCTTGTCAATTGTGATTTCAAGTGTAGGATCTTACAGTACTCTGCAGCATTTACAGCGTGATCTACATACAAGTAATTCAGTGCATGCTTTTATACAGGAGACAGAATTCAAATTCTCTCTCGCCATTAGTCTCTCTATATACACAAATAATACAGTGCTTTTATTTTGAATTTAAAAAAAAGCTTCAGTTTTTTCCCCCCTTCTCGCATGCTTGGTGTGCCCAGGAGAATAGTGCAAGCATATTATACAATGTTATTGCAGTACAAAAAGGTGAAGGGGTGGGGAGGGGAGTTCAAAGTGTTACCTTAGGTTTGAACAGGGAATACACACAAAGAATAAAAAGGCTCAGGGAAAACAAACTTTTGAACCTCTTCTGGCAACTTGGTCCTTCCAGGTTAATTTCTCCTTTCCCCTCAAAGTTACAGCTAGCTGTTCTCCCACTAAGAAGCACCTCCAAGCTTCCCTCAGTTTTGAAGTGTGCACTACTGCTAAGTGTATTTGTGCCTACCTGCAATGACTCCAAGATGACTCCAATTCCTGAGGTTTTCACTAAAAGGAACTTCTTAAATGTTATGAACTGGTTCCATGTGCAAAAACATCCATAGATCATCTAAAGTGATATTTTGAAAAAGAGACTAAGGTGCACTGCCACAACAAGACAAGAACCAAATACAAATTCAGTACAGCTGGTCTCTTAACTGCTGGATTGCAAAATCACTTTTACAGAGCAAATATCAGTCTGGCCTTGAAATCACAGAGTTAAAAGCAACCAGTCTTAACTGTAAAAACTGTAAAGCCAACATAAGGGGGTGGCTAGAGACAAGTGGAAGAATTTCCTCTTCTAGGGAAAGAGTGTATAATCTCACATTCTGCTCTCAGTCTCTCCAATGCAGTTAAATAGGCTGACTCTATTGTATGCAGACTAGCTCATTCAGTGACTACAGCTGCAGTTCTGTGCACACTGACTAGGAAGTAAGTCCCATTGAACTCACTAAGATTTACTTCTGAGTAAATTTGGATGCATTATTCTGCATAAACAGGACAGAAATAAAAGCAATCCACTCTCTGTGCTCTTACTACCAACTGCTGAAATCATATTTCATCCAGCAGTGGGACAGAAGCAGCAAGCCTGTAGCTTCATGAGATAAGGCAAAGGAAGGATATGCTGGTCCCTGAGGATTATTTAACTTTTAAAATTATGATTTTTATATTTAGTAGTAGTAGTATTAGATGTGGAAGTTGGTAGGCCTGAGGAAGAGAGAACTAGTCATACAAGTGTCTTCAGGCATCAGAAACTGGAAGAGGCCTTAGCCCTGAGAAATGCAGCTGGCAAACCAGCAAATAAAAAATTACCTTTCTCTAGAATGTATTTGTCTATTCAGGGCCTTAGCATATCCTGGAAGGAATATTCTCCTCTACTGGAAGAATAAGATATTTATTTAAATAAAACAAAGCATGGCGATTCAGCAAATATTAGGATTCGGAAATTTTTGGAACCAAGGATCTTGTATGAGAGCTTCTTTGAGGACTATAAAGGCACAAATACCCTTCCTAAGAAGCAGTTGCATGGTTTCAATTGTCGTTCCCATCTTAATACAGTTGGCCCTTCGTATCTGTGAGGTTTCCATTCTGGCCCCCACCCCACCCTCCCGGATGCCAAAAACCACAGGACCTCAAGTCCCATTGTTTACAATGGTGGTATGTCATGGGTGCACACCTGCATGCACGCACTCCCATTGGGAAGAATGGGCAGGGGCATCCCTACGTATTGTAAGGGCCGACTGTATTTTAAATGTAGTTGTTGTGGCAGACACATTATTAGTAATTCCCTATTCATCCCTTTATTGTTCTTTAAGGTGGGCTAAGACGGCAACATCCTGGTTCAAACCTGTGAAAACAGGAAATGCTCTGTCAAAAGCATTTATGTCTGTTGAAGAGACCCTCTGTGTTCAATAGGGAACAGCGGCTCTGCAGACTGCACACATTTATGCTGGCAATTCTTTACTATCTTGTGACTCATACATAGATCAACAAGTGATCAGCAAAGGCTTAAACCCTTCACAGTCTGGACTGCTGGAATCAGAAGTGCTGAAATTAACCCTAGTTGGATTTGCCCATACTGAATAATAGGTCTCAATTCAGAGCACTTTTAACATGCTGCTGTATTTTTACCAGAGCAAAAATGAAAATGAAACATTGCTTTTGAAGACTTGAATTCCCAAAATTTCCCAGCCAGGACAGCTACTTTTTCAAGCTCAGATGTTTATCTCCCAGAGACTGGGGGGACGGGGGGATGGGGAGAATAAGCAGATATGGAACGGCGTAGCCACATTAACAATTCTTCGTGTTCCTATCTTAGCAAGAAAAAGGAAGCAGTAAAACAGTCTGAAAATGTTAATATTCTCCTGACTATGATTTGACCTTGCTTTTCTCAGGAAGGACCAAAGTGAAGGAGGAAGTAAGTCTCCCATGAGCATCCTTCTTATTCCACTGGTAGCATGGAGCAGCTCTTTCAATGTGTATGCATTTTATGTTGGCAGATCATCGGTCTGCAATTGCAATGAAGTGTTTATAAGGAAGCTCTGTGATTTCTTATAAAGAAGATATAATTATGCCAGGTGCATTGAGGTGACAAGACCCAACAGAAAACATACCATATAATAAAAAAATAAAACATAGCGCAGATTTGTATCAGAATGTTAAGTTGCATGCATGTGACTGCCAAATGGAGATCAACTTTCAACCCCCAGGTTACATGGTTTAGCAGCTAGTTGTGTTTTTTTTAAAAAAGTACATTCATTAGAAGATCATTTTTTCCAATGGTTGTAGTACAAAGAAGGAGTTTCCACACATCAAATGAAGAGTTAGAAATATTTCCTATAAATGTCATCTTTGTGCTGTCTTGTGGAACTGCTAGTGCAGATCTAGTCAAAGTGATCCAGACAGAGAATAAATGAGCAAAGGAGTCTAACAGGAAAAGGAACTAGAACCTTGTTATGCAGTGTTACAGGAAATACACTCTACCAGTTCCATACTGTTGTGGGGAAATACAACATCCAATAAATCACAAATCACAGTGTCATTCAGCTTCAATCACACATTCTCGTACAGTGAGATAGCTGAGTGGGGCATAGGATGCAAGTGATACAAGACAGTGTAAGACCTATGATGCCCTAGATCCTAGGAAGTCTTCCAAACTTCGGTGTAACCTGCAGCTACAAAAGACTATCACACCGAGGGGGGGGGGATTGAGAGTTTAAACTGTGATTATCCTATGAAAATCGCTCAATCACAATTAAGATCATGATTAAGATTTTCACACACAGCACGAGTAAAGAGTTATTATCCCAATTGATAATGTCCAGAACCAATTGAATCCCCCTCCTTTTCTTATTTTTCTTATTTGTGATTTGTTTTTTAACATTGATGTATTGTTATGTACTTTTAAAACATTTTTTACTGTTTAATTTTATAGTTGGGAGGGAGGGTTGGGTCAGAGTCTTGTGGGGCTTGTTGTTTTTATTGTTGTATATTGTAGTCACTATGCTGTTACTCGCCTCGATCCTCAAAGCGGAAGAGGCAGGATATAAATAAATATTTATTATTATTATCCTGGGAATAACCAAGCAATAAACAACAACAAATCATTCACAGGATTTCCCGGGATTGCTGTTATTTCTTGCCTGGTTATTCTTGGGATAATGGTAATAATGGTGCTTTAATCACAACACTGTGTGAAAACCTTTATTGCAAATGCGAAATTTTCACAGGATATTCCCAGGATAATGGTGCTTTAATTGCGACATCGTGTGAAAACTTTTATCACGAATGTGTGATTTTCATGGGATAATGACAGTTTTAACTTCCATTTTCCCCTAGGTCCTAAGATGAATCCACTTGACATGAAGCCAAATCCAGCGAGAAGCTGCTCGGCAGCAGCAGCAACTCAGATGATCAGGTTTAAAGGTTCCTGCACCAGTGGAAAGGTATAATTTGTCCTCTCCTTTTAGCACTAAGATGAGGCAGCAGCAGAATCACACTTCAATAAATCATACAGATAATTCTAGTCTGCTTGCCACAATGCAATTCCCCTTTGTGGCTTCAAGAATACTGGCAAAGTAGCTTCTTATCTACATGACTGAACTTTCAAAATTCAAAAGGGGGCCTCACATGTAAAGACATTTTCTCCTCAATGCACACAAAAATGGCTTGCAACACACTCCTGTAATAAAGCCCAGGCCATTAATTACTGTTTGTGGATCTCAGTCACAACATACATCCTATCAGGAAACAGAAGATCTGAAAGTACAGCAAAATATCACGGGGATAACAGGAGAAAGGGAGAAATTATTTGGCTTTTAAAATGGCCAACATTTCCATAATGCACCAATGGCCACATATCACTCACAAGATAATTATGGAGGGGAAGATTAAAGGGAAATCAGCCAATTCAGGCAAGAGGCAGCCATATATATATATGCGCTCAAGTAAAGGAAAAGTTTGCATCAGAGGTCTTCTGCTGCCACTCTTTCATTTTGATCTGGCACTATTCTTTTACATTTGCAGTACATACCCACAAAAGTCAAGAGAGGATGAGGGCAGAGATAAATGGGTCAGCTCAAGCACCAAGCTGTGGGACCTGCTATTTACTCATAGGTGGTAAATGTGCAAACTTGCTATGAAAGCTATCCCAACCTGCGGTAGAAGCCAAAAGAACACTGCAGGAAAGCTGGTATTTCATTAATGAGGTACTAATTTTGCTGCAATAAAATATGGAAATATAGCCCTCATCTGGAACACCATCTAGGATGAGGGATGGACTATACCAAAGGAATGCACTGTGTCCAAGGACAGGCATGCAAAAGAGCTGGTGTATTGCATGTGCTGCATATTTGTGAGTACATACATTCTTAGGGGATCAACAATTATATTTAACAGAAACAGAATATTATGAAATTCACTCCTTTGGTGGGAGGTAATATTTTGTTGTTGCTGTTTTAAGACTTCGAATGCACAAGACAACAATCCACTCTTACAAGCTGGTTTCTTTAAAACAACTTCATAAACAACCTACATGAATGAACAAAAGAAAATCAAGAGCAACAAACAATAATGGCACACGAAAGAAGCACCATTAAAATTCAGTGAGGGAAGAATGAAGCAGCATGGACTGTTAATGCCAACTTCAGACTCTCACACAAAAAGGTGCATCATTAGGAAGCTCAGACTCTTTCACATCAAAGGAGCAAATATAGAAGCCATTTCACAGAATCAGGATACCAGATTCACAGTAGTAGATCCATGGTGCAGTTTCATAGACACAAAAAATAGAAAATCCTGATCTTCTTTGGCCTTTAATGGACCTGGGATGCTTCTCCCTACCCCATCACAATAGCATCCCCGGGGTCCTTCATGCACACCACCTTGCATTCTTCTTCCTTACATCCTCATTAGAGATTCAAATTTACTCTCATTCCACAGCTTATTATGAACTGGTGAATAGCAGCATAGGGGCTGTTGAATTAACCTGCCATACACTTTTATATTGTGGAGGCACTTCAACAGCAGAATAAGAGTTGTTTTTTTTAAAAAATAACAGAGCAGCTATGTTAAATAAAGTAAATAAATACTATGCAAATATATATACAGGTGTGCACACGTCTTTTTAAAGCACTTTAGAACACTTGGGATGAAAGATGCCCTAGAAAGCTAATATATTATCATATATACACTGTATTTAGGAACTTCCTGCCTGTTGTGTGCAAACCATCCCAATCCATAGGATGTGTTGTTGTGAAATCAAGGAATATTCACAAACATTGAAATTTCTAAGAAGCAAGTGTAGCTCAAATAATACAGTCAGAGCAATGAGGGAAACCTAAGATTTGCCTAGAAACAGAAACTCAATGATGACCTACAGCAGGATGGACGTAAGTCCTACTGATAGAAAGGAAATCAAAAGAAACCCTTAAAGATTGTGTACAAGGGGTCCTGAAGGCAGGATTGTTGGAGGAACAGAGAGAAAGTATGCTACATACCAAGAAAACAGGGCAAAGGATGGACCTGTGTGCTGTTGGAGAAAAGGAGATGGGTGGAAAGGCAATAGGCTAGGCTAGTTGGTCAACTGTTATCTAATTGTAAAGACAGGAAGACAAAGAAGATGGTGAGGCCAATGTCTCATACCAATTCAATAAAGATCAGTAAGGTAGTGAGACTAATTTATCATACTAATTCAATAAATTATCTCACAGACTGGTGGCCTTCCATTAAGTGGTGGTCTCTCTCATAACATTTGTGCCATTTTTGTATGAAAATTCCATATGAGGAGCAACACCTGTTTATTGCCCTCAGCAGTTTTGAGAAACAAAAAAATACAACAGGACAACCTGATCTGTGTGTGGATGAAGAGACTTGGTATTTACGATGCACACAGTAAAAACCAATTCAAAGAGTTTTTGTCTGTTACATGTATATAATATGGACTTTTTTGAAATGTTACTGAAGGGTAACATTTCCCATAACTGCAGATGAGACAGGGTTGGTGTAAATCTCATTAATCACAAATCAAGTTTGTATCAGTGAGGTATTTTGACATCAAACTCCTTGGTAGGCAGGGACGTAGTGAAGGAAGGGGTCCGTGGGGTCCGAACCCCCCACCCCTTCCATTAGATATAATGAATGGTGTGCACCTTTGTGCCACCGGACCCAAGCCCCATTATAATGGTGGCACTTAGTCTGGAGCCCCCCTTCCCAAAATCCTGGCTACATCCCTGTGGTAGGCAAAAGATATTACCTTGCACTGAGGCTTTTAGAAACAAAAGCTGCTGCCTTTGACTGAGTCAGACCACAAGTTCATCTAGCCTAGGCCATGGATGTCAACACCAACAGGCAGCAATTTTCTGTGGATTCAGGTACGATTTCTTCATAGCCCTACCTGGAGATACTAAGATACTATCTGAAAATACCTTGTGGCCTTCTTCGTGCAAAGCATCTTCTCTGCCACTGAGCAAAAGCAACTTTGCAAAGGATTTGTTGCAATGCATGTTATATAACTAAATTGCAACCACTAGAAGTGATTTTATTTTCTTTTTAGGTCAGCTTAATGATTATAAATATGTCATAGTTGTAAAACTGTACTACAATGCTATATTGAAACTGTGAAAACTGAAAGGGTTTTATTAATCAGCCTCTTTAAATTGTGCATTTCATTACTGCTTGCTACTGAAAGTTGTTTCTGACTGGATGGTGCTGCAACCAAATTCTGTCTGCCTCAAGCTTGTGCCCTCCAGATATGCTAGACTACAACTCTAATAATCTGTGCCAGTTGGGAGATGATGGGCATTGTAATCTATCATATTTTAGGTGGGAGGAGGCAGAGTTAAATGAGAATTACTTTAAAGGAAATATACACATGACTTCAATGCACTAATGCAAAATCATCTTTTAAATCTGTTATTTCTGCATATGAATGCATACACTCACAGAGGGATTCTAACTTCTAAAAGAGATTCATTTATTTGCCTTGTTCTGTTTCATGGGCTCTTACCTAATCTTTTAGAATAGCAAGATATGCTCTACAAAAGGGCTCTATTTAAGATATGCAGAATACAATGACAGATAGTATTGAAATTAAGGGAAAATCTGGAGAAAAAACACACTGGAAAATTCTACTAACAATCCAGCAGAATTAATCGGAGAAGGGTTTTTGTTTGTTTGTTTTTGCAGTTCAAAGCATCACTTAACTACATATTTAATAATGAAAATCATATTTGTTTGTTTCTTAGAAAAATAGCAAGTTTAAGCACATGAGAGCATCTCATAACAGATGTGCTTTGAAATGCTAATCAAGTCATAAACTTTAGGACAGGCTTGTTAATAGGTTTTCTGTTTTAAAATTACACACCTGTTGTTTGGCCACATCATGAGAAAACATGACTCATTAGAAAAGACAAGAATGCTAGGAAAGGTAGAAGGTAGTAAAAAGAGAGAAAGACCCCATGCCAGATGGCTAGACTCAGTTAGGAGGTCACAGGCCTGAACCTGAAGGTCTTTAGGAGAGAGGTTGAGGATAGGGAGTCTTGGAGATGTCTCACCCACAGGGTTGCCATGAGTTAGAACTGACTCGAGGGCAGTTAATAACAAGAAGTGTTGTCTTATTTAGAATTATCTCATGGCTCAAAACTTGGTGTACATCTAAAAGGTTCAGCAGCTTTCCTAAGGATTTTTTTTAGAAATCACATTATATAACAAATCAATGTGAAAAACAGAGCCCCTCACTTTTGCTAAGTCTAACATAACTACTCCAACAAAGAGAGTTAATGGACAGGAAAATGCTGAACCCCACATCGGGTGTGCTGCTTTGCTGATCTTTAGTCACAAAAAGTGACAGGGAGAAAGCTCTTCCCCTTGTGTTATAGGCCATGCACGATTTATTTCTCAAAAGTACTTACATCTCTGGTCAATCAATGTATCTTGATTCTATATACTGTGTGTGCATTGCCAGATTGTGCAATAATATGTGTGTACCTCAAAGACACCAATCACTTTGCTTAAAACAGAAAGAGACTGACTTTTATTGATAAACTTGCAACTGTCATTATGGATATAGAACAGTGTAACCACAACAAACTCTTGAAATGCGCTGCTTTGTCTCTACGAAATTGTGAGTAAACTTAACAACAAATACTTAAACCTAGCTAAGAATCTTGTGTGTCCCACTCTCAGATGCACTGATGCTCAAAATGATGACCACTATTGGCCTACATTTCAACTAACTGGAGAAGAGCACTTAAATCAGTCTCTGAAATCAAGGGACAGGAATGGCTCCTGTGCAGTGATTGGGCCACTTTGAATTTTTTGCTCTAGATGTGATTCCTAATACTTGGGAGAGTTTTGCAAAATCCGTTCCTTTCAGGAGGAACAGGGCTAGAAAATTGTGCCAAAATACTATGATTCTAGCTTAGTGCCAAAATTTCTTTATGAACTGCTTGAGAGTGAAACAAGATCCCAATGGAGGTGGAGACTTTGGTTGGAAAGTCATTAGCCCCACAGTCTTTCTAGATTTCTGGGGAGGTCTCTCATTTTAAGAGTATATACTGTTCTTAACTATGCAACATGATGTCGTCTTTCGATTAATTCTGAGGTACTTCCCCCCCCCCCTCATAGAGTACTGCACAAAATCATGAATAAGATCTGCAGAGAAGTATCGACAGTAGTTTCCATTCCACATGGGAACTATTAAAATCCACATGGCCTTTGTAATCTGCCCCAAAATCTTTAAAGTTATTTATTTATGGAGAAAAGGTGGTGCATGGGAAACAAATCTTTCTTTGCCCCTCCCCCTTGAAAAAAAGGCAACAGCTTATACATAGCCAAAAGAAGAAAAAAGTAGAGGACACAGATCTGAATAAACATGAATGTGACTACAGTATGTATATGTGTTGTTGTTGTTGCTATTGTTGTGTGCCTTCATGTCATTTCTGACTTATGGCAACTATCAATGGAAATTCAGAAATACCTGTAATTTAAGTAGAAATAAAATACATCTCACCATATTGGACAAGATAACAACCAGCTGGCCTGTGTGTCTGCTGTTGAAAGACAATTTCAAGGCCCTCCGTTTTGTGATCTTTTATCTTCAAATGGGACTTGGGCTAGATGGAGGATGAGGATTCAACAGAGGATTGCCCTCTGAAAATCTGGGTACATGGCCACCCTATTACAGACTAGAGCACAGGGTTTTTCTGAATGGACATATGATGGCTCACATTTCCATGCCATTTATTTTATTTTACACTTTACTGACCCTGACACAGCAAATACAGAAGGCCTGCATTAATGGTGAAATTATAGCTGCCAGCCATCTCATAGTGCTATGGATAAAATTTTGTGACTGTAACTGGAAGCAGGGGTGGGGAAATCCTTTTGCATTAGTGAAAAGAAATATCTGTACCCTCCCAGCTGCATAAAAACACTGAGAACATAATTGTACAAAAGAGCCAATTAATGAACAAGGAAAAAAGGAAGTTTTTTTGAATACACTGTGTTTAAAAATATTCAAGATTTTCATGATTTCTAAGGTCAGTGTTGGGCAGCCTAAGCTTAAGGGATGATCCCCATTTACCCTGGCCCTAACAATAAATGAGTTATGCATTCTCACAAAGGGAACAGGAGAATGTTCTGCACTAAATCAACAGTCAAAGCAGAACTTTCAGTACTTCATTTCCCACCACTCTAGGTTAAATTCTGTTGATTTTTTAAAAAAAATCTATGATTAACCTCTTCTAAGCATCTGAGCATCATCATGCCCCACTTCTTTTCAAAAGACCTACATCCATTTGATTCAGAGTAACCCTATTTCAATGAAGTCAGAATTACACAAGGTTGTTGTTTTTCCTGTTTAGCATTATATGTCTCATTCAGTGCAGAAAGAGATTTTATCCATCCTACTGTTTCACACCAATGAGGGTCACATTTTGTAGTGGGGTCAGTAGAGATCTGTAGGCTTATTTACCATTTAGGCTGCCATTGAGACACGAGAGCTCTTATAAAAACTATTTTAAATATTTAAAGTATAGGTGAGCAAAGTGTGCTACTGGGCTGCCTGTGGCGTTCAAAATTGTTTTTGTAGCCCTCACCACATCCAGACTACTTGGATTATCTTTTTCTGGCCAAAAAAAACGGGTGATATGTCTGTCCCAGAAGCCTGCATGAATTAAAATTCATCATTTTAAACAGGTTGCTGGAGCCTTATGCACTGTTTAATATCAATACCCACCCATTTTCATTAAACCAGAAGTGGAATTGTGGACACCTCTGATTTTGTTTCAATTTTATGGTAATCTCTGTGGCCCTCACTTAGTCCCAGGACAAAAAAACCTGCCCCACTCACACGCACCACAGTTGCCCATTTCTCATTTTAAAAGACCAAGACTTCTTTCTGGCTCTAAATAGATAGCAAAGTCCTGGGCAAAATTTCAAAGAAATTCAGAATATCTGACTAAACGCAGTGATAGTCAAAAGTGATAGTCAAAACCCTGCTTTTTTTATACTGTCCTAACAGTCTGACTGCTGAGGTTCCTCTTTGTTATCAACTGAAACAGTCTTACTAAATACAGGCAAAAAGGGAGTTAAAAAACAACTCAAAATAAAAGAAACCAATAACTAAAAAATTGGACAGTTCCTTCCTAACAATAACCTTAGGCATGCACAAAGCCAGAGACAGAGGTGGGTAAGAATAACTGCAGGCAGATCTATGTAGGCTGAACAGACAAAAACAGTTGAGGAGTAAAGGCAAAATCACAGGAGGGGGGCAGTAAAGGGAGGCAGTTTGTACATGATACAAAACCTGCAGCAAAAGTAATGTGATTTTGGCTGCCAGGATGATTCGTACAATATGCAAGTGTGAATCCCTCTCAGCTCCTGAGCTCTTGACCCAAATTCCTCAAGCATAATCATCTGAATCAAGGGCTGGGTACAATTTGAATGGAAGGTCTCCATATGTGGTCTAACACTGCTGCAGATCAACAAACAGAAAATGTATACATACGGTATTTTATATTACTGGGAAGACAGCTCTCCCCAGTATCTACACTGTCTCTGCTCTCGAATCATCTTGATATCAATGAGGCAGTGGCATCCTACACTCACCACCTCACTGCTGCAGATCACCACCACAAAGTGTTGATGCAAACCCCTTAATATGCTACATGTCTATACTATCTGCATTCTTATCTGGAATTATGATGCAGCCTCTGGCCCAACATATTGGAGAATGAGAGAGAAAGAGATGGAGTGGCGGGAGGCTGGGGCGTTTTTGAGTCTGTATTTTTCTTTTGCAGGGGAGTTTACAGTACCTTTAGGCCAAAGTAGTCTGGGATTCAGTATTGCATTAAATGGTGACACACAGGGCAGGTGGGCTCTATTATTGCATTACAAAGGCTGCTGCTTTCCCCGGTACAGGCTATGTTTTGTGTGTGAAGCGGGCCCACACCTGCTGGAGCTGGGATCTGGAAATGCGGAGGACAGAAGGCATGAGTCTGTGGTTTCCTGCTGTGAGGGGCATGTGCCTGCGGTGGGGCATGCGCACAGGGCTGCTCTCCGCCGAACGGCTGCGCTGTATGAAAGTGCCGCCAAGGTGAGGGTACTGTTCTGTCTCCAAGGTTGAGGAGGAGAAAACGGAGGACGCCAGTCTTCTGAGGGGGCTGTACCTCGGGAGGGAGTGCTGAGAATGCCTGTCCTCCTCCAACTGCAAAAGACCAAGAAGAGTGGAGGAAAAGGTGTCAGGCAAAGACTTGACTCGCCCCTGGTTTGTGCTGCACATGCTGCAGAAATCTTCACTGGCGGGTGGCAAACATTTTCACTTTACGGGGATTTAATATACACCTATGGGTTTGCTCCTTACTACTAACACCCACATTGTTACTTGGAGGGGCCTTTTAGAGAGGCACAACTAGGCTCTACCATTAAACTGTTTCAAAAGGGGAGTATTGATCCTGTATTTTTTATAGTAAGCTTACAAACTAATGGGAAAAGATCCCCACATTTAGACAGAGGCCTGCTGTCAAGCTAATGCAAAATCAAATGAAGGTGGGAGACCAAGGTTATCTGACATAAGTTCTCACCTCTCTTCCCCACATTAGGTCACTCTCCCTCCCTCCTTCAGATGGCTAAAGTATCTATTTAGGTAGAAGTGTACATTTAATTTCAATGCATCTGCTAGAGTAAAGGCTAGAGTAAAAGCTGCCTTTAAGAATAAATATGGTATCTTGCAACAGGGAAAGGTATTCTTTCAACCTATTAAATATACTACTTCAAATATTTTTCTAAGGGAAGCCACTCACACCTTGATTGATTTGCAGCTTCACACAACTACTCAGCTAACATGCTATGTGCTTCAGGAGAGCAAAGCAATGGGCACAGCATGATCTGAAAAGGTGTCCATTTGTCATGCATGTACATTCATCCTGATGTTAATTTTACTAATCTCTTAAAAAGGCAGAAATATTATCATGATCAAATGTGAAGGGAGTTAGCATTCTCCCAGCAGAGACCTGCTCAACAGCCCTCACCTTGCTTCCTAACCTCTCTCCATTGCTCAAAGATACATATACATATATCAAGCCATGCCATTTTAGAAATCCCTGATGTAGTATTTTTACATCCTGTACTGCTGACATGAAAGCAGACCTCATAGCTTTTCCTCTCCCACCCACAAATTGTCTAACCAGGTCAATTTGACGTCCAACAGAAAATTCATGATAAATGGGGGGGGGGGGATATTTTCATACAATCATTAAGTTGGACGAGATCTAAAGTCCAATCCCCTGCCTTGTAGGAAGACACAGTCAAACGAACACGTGCGCGCATACGCACACATGCCCCACCAGATGGCCATGCAGCTTGTTTAAAAACCTCCAAAGGAGAGTAAGGTGCAGCATTGCTTGAAATCAGTATGCAGTAGCCATTTCCCATATTAACTGATTGTTTTAGTAATAATTTATGTAAACCCCAATGTTCTACTCAGTCAATAGAAAGGAAAGAAAACTGCAAGTCATAGAGACTAGCTGTCAAATAGCTGGGTTTTCTACAATTAAACTATTCATAGAATCACAGAGTTGGAAGAGCCCACAAGGGCCACCCAAGTCCAACCCCATTCTGCCATGCAGAAACTCTCAATCAAAGCATCCCCGACAGATGGCCATCCAGCCTCTGTTAAAATACTCCCAGGAGACTCCACCACTCTCTGAGGGAGTGTGTTCCACTGTCAAACAGCTCTTACTGTCAGGAAGTTCCTCCTAATGCTTAGGTGGAATCTCTTATCCTGTAGCTTGCATCCATTCCTCCATGTCCTATTCTCTGGAGTAGCAGAAAACAAGCTTGCTCCATCCTCGGTATGACATCCCTTCAGATATTATTCTGCTGTGCTTAAGAGGCTAATCTTGTCTTCTATCCTGTGAATTAACTGTTAAACCAAAGGTTTTCTGGCAGAAAATCTTAGACGGGTTATAAACCGCCGCTTTGTGGCGATCTACCGCCGCCGCTGTTTGCTCTGTAAGGGAGCCGCTGCAGCCAAACCGCATGGCTCCGTTACGGAGCAAAAAAGAAGATCCAAAATGGAGCTTCTTTCTGCAGCGCCTCTATGACGTCGCGAGGCACCAGGGGCGGACTTGCGACGTCATAGACGTCGCGACACGTGTGGACGCACAGCGTCCGATACATAAATATGGCAGCCGCCGTGTGGAACGGCCGCCACCATATTGTACGTATAGAATACGTACTAGGGTTAGGGGGTGCGGAAGCACCGCCCCTTCCTAACCCTGGTACGTATTCATTACGTACTAAATGGCGGTCTGTAACCCGCCTTATTTTGCTTTTTTAATCTCTCTTCAAAGATCTAGTAGCCTTCCTAGGAAATCTATGCTAGTGACCCGCAATTCATACCGACTGTTTCTGTGATTAGCCTCCAAGCTATGCTTTCTACAGTCTAAATCCATTGCTGCTTACCCTTAGTAAAAAGAACAACTGTTCCTCTGTACAACATCCTTCTACTTAACTGTTACTGTGTATTTCTCTCTTCTTTTCAGTAAGTAAAGTATATTTAATTTCTTGAACAATTGCA
Organism: Sceloporus undulatus; assembly: GCF_019175285.1. Classification (NCBI taxonomy): domain Eukaryota; kingdom Metazoa; phylum Chordata; class Lepidosauria; order Squamata; family Phrynosomatidae; genus Sceloporus; species Sceloporus undulatus. The sequence continues at coordinate 25,744,428 of NC_056522.1, read as the reverse complement.
AACAGATACAGTATATCTAATAATCTTAATTGCTTTCTTCTAGATCTTCTCCAATCCATCCCTCCCGATTCACAGTCTTGCCATTTGCATCCCTCAGTCTTTTGCAGACGGCAAGCCGGGAGGGACATAATGGCACATGTGCATCAGGCATGCGCACAGGAGCACGCCCCCATTGTAATCAATGGGGCTCCAATATTGCCGATTTTCTTGATTCACAGGTGGGTCTGGAACCTGCGAATCGGAAGGGATGACTGTACTTTCTAACCAGGGGCAGCTACAGAGAAATAATTGCTCCTGCATTAGGTAATATATTTCTGCTAAGTACTCCAAGTAACCTTCCTCCCCCCCTTACAACAACATGCTGTGATATTATGTTTAATCTATATTCTATATTATGTCACATTCTCATTTAATTTGAGACATTATAGTCACTGTGAAAGAGACAATGGAGATTATCAGATGGGAGGGGGAAGCCGGGAATAGTCGCACAATCACACTGAAGATTTTCAGATACATTGCATGTATCCAAACCAGGTATTGGGCTACAACCTCCAGTCCTAGAGGGGCTCACGCTCCCCTCGAAGGACTGTGTTCGCAGTCTGGGGGTGCTTCTTGACCCGTCGCTTCAGATGAGGAATCAGGTGAATGTGACGGTCAAGAGTGCCTGTCATCAGCTTCGGCTGATATGCCAGCTGCGACCTCGAAACCGTAGTACACGCGCTGGTAAGCTCAAGACTTGAATTTTGCAACGCGCTCTACATGGGGCTACCCTTGTGCCTAGTCCGGAAACTCCAATTATTACAGAATATGGCAGCCAGGTTGGTCACAGGAACAGTAAGGAGTGACCATATAACACCAATACTGAAGTCACTCCACTGGCTGTCTATCAGTTTCCAGGCACAGTACAAGGTGTTGGTTATCACCTTTAAAGCCCTACATGGCTTGGGCCCAACCTATCTAAGGGATCGCCTCCTTCCATATAATCTGCCCTGTACATTCAGGTCATCTGGGAGGAATTTACTACAGCTCTTAAAGACCAGATTGGAGGTGACCTTTTCTGCAGCCGCTCCCAACTTATGGAATGGCCTGCCAGACGAGATCTGTCGAATTACCAATCTATTGAGCTTCAAAAAAGCCATTAAGATGGATCTCTTCCAGCATTCCTTCCCGGAATAAAATACTCGGCCACAAATAAGACTTTCCTATTTATCGAACTCTGCCCATGGTTATTGTTTGGATTTTAAAAGGTTAGTTTTAATTTTATACTGTTTAATCTTGTTTTAAGGGGGGGTACTATGTATATATGGATATATTTTAGTTTGTTGTACGCCGCTTTGATTGCTTGGCAAAAAGCGGGATAAAAATTAAAATTTTATTTTTTTATTTATTATTTATTATCCAGGAATTAACCCATGAAGATCTAGGAATGCTCCAGCAACAAATCATTCATGGGGAAGTCCCAGAAATGGTTTGTTGCTGGAGCATTTCTGGACCTGGGTTAAGTCCTAAATAAATAAGTATGACATCGTCTGAAAATCTTGAGCGCAATCGCATGACTTTGCTGGGAGTATGTCCTTTCTTCCCTGATTTCCCCCATCTGATAATCTCCAGTGACCAAAGGTCATTTAGTCATACCTGTCTCAAAGCTTTGACCCCAAACTGTAATCCACAGTAAATATATTTTATCAAACAACAGCTCCACAGATTACTCATTTTACCAGGAGCACTGTGGTCTCACGTTGGATGCATAATAATAAAAAATAATAAAAATGTATTTATATCCCACCTCTCCCTACAGATTAAGATGGGTTACAGAAATACAATTAATACAATAAAATACATAGTAAAAGCAAATATGAAAAAAGGCTAATCTCTCCCACCAAAGGAAAAATAGTAACTAATAATAATACAATTTAAAATAGTTAAAATGGCGAGTTGACGAGAAACAATTTAGGGTAGGGAGGACAATTGGTGTCAAAATAAGGGAGGTCAGTCTGGGAAGAGATCTGTCTTGACAGCCTTTCTGAAGTCGTCTAGAGTAGTAATGTGACAGATCTCCTATGGCAGGTCATTCTGCGCTTTAGGAGCAGCAGATGAAAAGGCCCTCTTGGAAGCCACAGCCATCCTGGTCTTCACTGGCTGCAGTAGACAAAACCAGATATGTAGTCCCTGGGCACTAAGTATATAATACTCCCTTACAAGGGGTTTAAACAATGCCCTCATTAAATCAAAGCAAGAGTAAGATCTCTGCCACATTCCTTACTGATCAATATCGATTTTCTCATAAACATCAGACTAAGCCTCTTTGAACCTTGAAGAAAACACAATATAGGTTCAAGATTATTTTTCTACTATGCTTATTATTATTATTATTATTATTATTATTATTATTATTATTTCAAAAGGTCACATTTGAGAGGAGAAGGACAGTTCTGGCAATATGGACACAAAGCAGAAATTGGCAATGTTCTTAGATAACAAGTAGGGAAAGCAGGGACAATTCTGTTCGTAGCATTTTTAGCAAAAGATTGTTGGATATTTTCATTTTGGCAATTAACGTTTGTCTGGGCTACTGTACTAAAACTGAGTTCAACAGCCAAATTGTCATTTGGCAAATAGGTTGGCCAATGAATTGTAAAGACAGAATAGCCTGTGCCAAGACAATGGTATCATAACTTAGATATCTGAAACAAATCCAAACTAAGCTCGGGATATGGGAAAGAGCCAGGAAAAAGGAGATTAACAGGAAAAATTACTCTTATGACCTAATGGACCTGTCTACTGCATGCCTCAGTTTACCAGATTTTGGCCAATTTTCTGGTATCCAAAGCAGATACTAGGAGGCAAGGTCACAAGAATTTTTAAAAACAATAGAGCAAAGCCTAGGTCTAATAAATCTTTTCCTGAAAAGTATGAACAGACTTATTTGTAGCTTACTAGGTAATACCTCTACCCTTCCTTATAATATTTTTCACCAGTTCCCACTTACAGTTTAACACTACAATGATGAGTCAGCCATGCAGGAAACTTTCTTCTGAATATAATCAGAACACATAGGAATTCAATTGCTTCGTATCACCTTATCATCTCTGTACTTTAAATAACAGTCACCTACCTGGTTTGCCTATTTTGACTAATGAAGATGCTGAAGAATATTTAAACAATGGTCATAAACTAAATCTAGCAGGCTTTTAACACTATTTTCTAGATGAGAAGGGTTACAATCTCTGAACATTAACCTTTAGCTCAGACTTGAATGGAAGCCTAAGCCTTGCTTCTGCCACCCCTGTTTCCCAGCTGCCTCCCCATCCCCCCCTCCCTCTAAGCATCTCCAGATACTTCAGGGGCAACAGGGGAACAAAATATCATCTCATTCCCATTCCACTGCCTGATACTTGCCATACTGGTATGGCTGTGTGCTAGGTGCAAATACTAGAAATAGTAGCTTTTCTGATGCTACTAAACCTTATCAGTAGTATCAAGAAAATGCAGTTCCCAGAACACTTTCACCTGGCAGGCAATCAAAGCTAGGCATCAAAGAAGAGGAAATAGAGAAACTGCTCTTCATTTGAATTAAAGCAGCAATAAATGTAAGGGGGCAAGGGGACACAAGGGGAGAATGTTGGACTTTTATGGGAGTGGGGGAGAGGGAAATGTCCCCATTCTGCTCCCAATGACATTAAAAGCATGAGAGGATCTGAAGTATATTATGAATTTAAGTGTATCTGCCTTTAAGTTGCCTGTTGACTTATGGCAAGACCATGAATATCATATGGTTTGCATAGAATTCAGAAAAACAAGGTAACTTTTAGCTTTACAAACAAGAGTGAGGTAGGAGAAAGTTTTCATTCATCAATTTTGGGGACAAAATATTTGAATACAGAGCAGTAGAGAAAGGGAATGCAGCATGGAATAAGAACCCAAAACAAAAGACCTGAAATGGCCGGAAGCCACTTTGAGGCCACTTAAGATGGTCCAAAGCCTCCAGTGAAAGAAGCTGATTTAATCTGCTCCTGCTGGCGACCTGTTTGGGACCGCCGCGGTGGCCTGCTTTGAGAACAGGCCATGTGGTCACCACATTCCCCAGCCAATCAGGGTTTGATTGCAGCTATCAACTGCCTGTCTGTTTTGGGCCAAAGATAAATGAAAAAACAAGGCTTAAAAGAAGTAAAGTAAAATGAAAGCAGAGGAAATGAGGCAAAAACCAGCTAAGAAACATGAGCCTCTAAAGAAAAAAACACAGGGCTTAAGGTCAAGAGGAACTGTATATTATGCCAGGGGAGGGCTGTGATGGAGTGGAAACTGGAGTACCAAAGATACTAAAGGAAGCAGACAAAAAGGTCTCTGGATGCAATAGGTTGAGAAGACATAAAGATGGAGAAAATGGATCCAAATATATATATAAGATAACCAGGCCAAAGCTAAGGGATTGGAACAATTGCACACTTTCAGAATGAGGAAAGTGGAATGGAAAAGGAGATTTGGAAGTTTGGGGACTTGAACAAGGAGTACTAAGCATTTTTAGTTGGGGGTTAAGATACTAGAAAGGATGATGCATCATTTCTGAATGAATGAATGAGTTATATAAAAAGGAAAGTCTTCCAGTTGTATCTTCTACTGTCATTGTGACATTGTTACTGAACTGGCAATTCTAAGTACAGTGGTGCCTCGGGTTACGAAATTAATTCGTTCCGTGGCACCATTCGTAACCCGAAAAGCCTTCGTAAGCCGAATTGCCATAGGCGCTAATGGGGAAAAGCCGCAATTCCGTGCGAAAAAGCCGAAAAAAGCACCAAAAGTTTTTTCGTAACCCGAAAAAACATTCGTAACCCGAAACAATGTTTTCCTATGGGATTTTTTCGTATCCCGAAAATTTCATAACCTGGGTATTTCGTATCCCGAGGTACCACTGTACATAAGGCAACAAGGACTGAGAGCAGACTCAAAATTTCACGTATCAACCAGCCAATTCTTTAGCTACACAGCTGCCTTCAGATCACTTGTTCACTAAGCTTCCTCTGTGACTGATAGATAGGACAGATTGTTATAGAAAAGAATTTGATGAGTTGTACAGACTGCAAGCAAGACTGTATATTATGTGTCATTATAAAATAAGAAGGTTGTAGTCTACTTAAAATGAAAAGAAAGAAATGCAACTGCAATACAGAATATTGATGTAAGTACCACTGACAGTTATGTTGTTATAAAATGGAGCCTGATTTCTGATTTTTAAACATGTGGGACCAATAACTATACTGGACCCAACAAATGAACAGAGTAGGATTGGGGAAAGTGTGACCCATAGGCTAGATGTGTCCCCCAGGGGCTTTGTGTGTCCTCAGACTTCTCCCCAAATTTAAAAAATGAGGTAATTCTTCAGCCCGGAAATAGCATATCCTTCTATATACACTTCAAGCTCTCCCCACACACAAACATACACACACACACAAAGGTGAGTATATGAAATTGGAAGTCACCGCCATTTTCGTTTTCAGCTACAAATTTGTCAAAATGAGCGATGCAGCATAAACTTAATGAGGTCAGTAACCTGAGTGTACAATGTTCACATACTAGTTATATATCTAGACTCTTTTATGTATTGATCTGACCTGGGTGTTGTTTTTTTAGTAAACCTGCATTTTACTATAGTACAGAGATTATCTGAGAGCCACTATGGTGCAGTGGTTTGAATGCTGGGCTAGGCCTCTGAGAGTTGTTGTTATTGTTACTGAGTCAATCTCAATCCATAGTGACCCTGTAGATGAGACATCTCCAAGATTCCCTATCCTCCACTCCTCTGCTTAGTTCCTGCAAATTCATACCTGTGACTTATTTTACAGAGTCCATCCATCTAGCGAGTGGCCTTCCTCTCCACCTTTCCTAGCATTATTGTTTTTTTTCAATGAGGCATTCCTTCTCATGATGTGGCCAAAGTATGACACCTTTAGTTTACTCATCTTGGCTTCCAGAGAGATTTCTGGTTTGATCTATTCTAGGACCCATTTGTTTGACTTCTTGGTTGTCAGTGGTATCCTCAGCACTCTTCTCCAGCACTGCATCACAAAGGAATTTATTTTATTCTTATCTGCTTTCTTAACTATCCAGCTCTCACATCCATAGGGCATACAACAGCTTGTATGCACTTTTGTGCTCAGTTGTATGTCTTTACATTTTAGGATCTTATCTAGTTCGTTCATAGCTGCCCTCCCCATTCTTAGTCTTTTTATGATTTCTTGACTGAAGTCCCTGCTCTAATCAATTTTGATTCTAGGTATGAGAACTCTTTTACTATTTCTATTCCCCCATTGTCTAGGTTGAATTTGTGTAAATTCTCCATGATCATTATCTTTGTTTTCTTTATGTTCAACAATAAGCCTGCCTTTGCACTTTCTCCCTTGATCTTCCTTAGTAGTTACTCTAGATCTGTGATGTTTTCTGCTAGTAGTATTGTATCATCTGCATATTTTAGATTGTTGATATTCCTTCCTCCTATTTTCACTCCTTCTGTGTTCAAGCCTACTTTTCGTATAATATGTTCTGCATACAAGTTGAACAGATAGCGTGATAGGATGCAGTCTTGTCTGACCCCTTTGCCAACTGGGAACTATTCTTTTTCTCCATGTTCTGTTCTGACAGCGTCTTCTTGTCCTAAGTATGGATTCCTCATCAGGATTATCAGATGTATTGGTACTCTCATGTCTTTAAGGGCATTCCATAACCTTTCATGATCAATGCAGTCAAAGGCTTTGCTATAGTCAATAAAGCATGTACTGGTTTCCTTTTGGAATTCCTTGGTGTGCTCCATTAGCCCCCATAGGTTTGCAACAGGGTCTCTAGTGCATCTTCCTTTCCCGAACCCCACTTCCTCTTCTGAACCAGGAGTTCAAACCCCTGCACGGCAATGGAAAATCACTGAGTGACCTTGGGTGAGTCACAGTCCCTCAGTGTGACAGGAATATATTGGCAAATCCCCTCTGAACAAACCTTGCCAAGAAAATCCCAGCACAGGTTTGCCTTAGGGTAGTCTTAAACTGGAAATTACCTGAAAGCACACAGCAGTAGAAATTATCTGTACTACACAGATTATCTATATTATATAGAGATTATCTGTTCTGCCTTTACTATACTGCCCTGTCAAAAAGACACATATACAAATGGGGGATTGCCATAAACCAAAGATGACTTGCAGGAAAATAACAACAAAGATTATAGTATAACTGCATGCTGAGCATACTGACCACATTTCTACATAACAATAAGCTAATGTTCATGGTTTATTCTTACTAACTGTGAGCAACCAGCATACTGGTGTATATTTGTCCCTCAAATACCCCCCTCCCTGTGGCATGTTAATACAAACAGAAATGTTTAGTAGCTATAGTTCAAAATATTTTTAAATTAATAATTTAAGACATAGATATAGGGAAACAGGTAATTACCTCAAAACATTGTATACTCTTGATGTGATCCAGTGACTATAACAAATACATCTCACATTTATGAATTAATTAAAATATTTCTCTACTATCTTCATCAAAATGTGTATATGGCTACCTTACAGTATGGAAACTATAGGATTCACTATAAAAATAATATATACAGTAAATGCCTAATGGCATATGTGGAGAGACCATTTCCTCAGAGAGTGTTGCCACATATGCCATTAGACATTTTTTTTATCTATGTGGAAAGATGTTTTTATGAACTTGTAGGTTTCCTGTACAATTTACTTTGTGCTATTAGTACCAAATTAACAAAAAAATATCTAAGACAGACAGAAGATGAAAATTCCCAGCATGGTCTTTAATCAAATTTACAATAAGCAGGATTCAAGCCTCAGATTGCATAGGTGTGCATATATATGCATTCCAGCTAGCCAAAATCTCGTATAGGTTTAGTCTCATTTATCCAAAATGCTTGGGACTAGAAGCATTTTGGATTCTGGATTTTTTGTTTGTTTGTTTTCGTTTTTGTTTTATTTTGGAATATTTGCATATACATAATGAAATATTTTGGAGATGGAACCCGAATCTAAAAATGATATTAATTTATGTTTTGTATACACCTTGTCCACATAGCCTGAAAATAATTTTATACGTAATAAGTTTTGTGTACACTAAACCATCAGAAAGCAAAAATGTCACTATCTCAGCTACCCTTGTGGACAATTATGAATTTGGGGGTATTTTGGAATTCGGAATTCTGGATAAGGGGCAGTCAGCCTGTTTTAGTCTAGCATTCTCTCAACTTTAACTTTGTCTCTATCAGCTTCCTTCGCCCTTCACCACAAAAATAGCATACTGACCCTCTGGGCCACTTCATAATGCAAACATCCTTTGATTCTTTTTCCACAGTTCTTGCATATTTGGTACTCTCCAGCTATGATGTAAGAATTAGATTTGTGGCTTCACAGGACATTAATGGAATGTGATACATTTTTCAGAGCTCTCTGATTCTTTAAATAAAATATTGAATGTAATTAATGAGAGATTGAGAACACAGATAATTCAACCACTCCAGCAAGGTGTTTTTTCAATACTTATTTTATTTATTCAGTAGTTAGGCCTAGTTATTGAATAAATAAAATAAGGAATAGTGAAAACAATTAGAAAAATAGAGTTAGGAACAAAAGAAAGACAGGCAAGTATAGCTGACATTTTGGCAAAGAAGCACAGCCCACTTGTTTGTATTAGAAGGGTTCCTGAGTAATTTACTATGTTCTTGTCTCTCATGTCTAATAGATGCCATCCTTCCTCTAACTCGTAGCATTTATTCAGTACTTTGCATAATCTAAAATGTTTCTAATACAGTAATAATTCATTTTTAAAGACCACCCGAAGGGAATATTTCTGCGGTAGGAAGTTCTATTAATTTTCTAGTACTTTACAGCCTAGGGATTCTAAATCAAAGCACTAGAAGGAAACTAAAGATGGTTTAACCAAAGTTACTATGCCAATCAACTCCTTTTCTCCCTATAAACAGGTTGTGTGAACCATGGCTCTACTTAGTGAGACAGATTCACTTATGATTCCCCCAACTGCCTGCAAAGTGGCATTAAAGCACAACCCTATGTACTCACATTCTAACATAATGTATTGGTGCAAAATATATATCATTTCATTTATTTATTAAGTGTACAAGACTTGCTCAAAGTGGTTTACAGTATGAAAACAACCATCTGTTTTGCAGTCAACTCTGCTATTTAGCTAAAGCAGCTCTATTTCCAACAAACTATGCTCTGTCCCAGTTAAACTCCTCCCAATCTACCTCATCCTACAAGGTTATAAGTCAACCAAATATCTGTGCTGAGATTCATTGGCACTAAAATGGATTCATATGTTCCTATGGTGGTGTTAACTGAACATTCTTATCCTGGTGCAACAATTCTAATACTGATAAAATACCACGAGAATTGGATGCAGAAGCAAAAGATTCGCATTTACTATTACAATTGGCCTGGGTGGGGAGCTTAGATGAGGTGACTTTACTAGACACACATCAAAGAGATGAAAACTACAACAAAATGGATGTGTTGTGTCTTTTGCAAATCTTACCTGTCTCTCAGGACCAGTAGGCTCAGATTCCCGTCTTCGCTGTCGGATGGCTGGTGCTGAATATAAGGGGGACTGTGCAGGACTTCCTGGTTGCTGTTCATGTTTGCTGTCAGAAACTGACTGACAGTGCCCTTCATGTCTATGGGAACTATCCTCCTCAGCCACAGTCTGCATACCCCGTGTTCTCCCATCATGTATTTTTGGCCTGACTGCCGCTTCTGCCCCGAATCGCCTTCTCTCCTCACCCTCTTCAATGGGTCTCAGTTCCTCTGGCTCTTCATCTGTTGTCCCGGATGTACTTGGTTCAGCACCAGGATGGAAGTCCTTCAGCTCTGTTTCTTTATCAATTATAACCCACTCTTTGCTGTCAAAGTCCTCCTCCTCAGCCAGGGGCACAGATCGGAAAGCATTGCTGAGGGCTTCATGTTCCACTGAAGCAGATACGTCCATCCTGCCACTCGCCTGCCTGTCCACTTGACCAGTGTCAATGGAGAGCATCTGTGCTGGCTGGGAGGAGCATACAAGCCGAGAAGGAGAACAAGGCAAATCCACTCGTGACCTGGAAATAAAAAGAAAAGCTTAAGGGATCTCAGAACTTAGCTCTGATGAATACTAATGTCTTAATACAGATGGAAGCACACAAGCACACTGTATATACTCATGTATACATCTAGAAATTTAGGTTAAAAAATTGACCCAAAAAAATCTGACTTGATTTATCCATGTGTAAATGTAAGTACTGTACTTTAAATCACACACACACACACACACACACACACACACACACACATATATATATATATATAAACACACATACATATACACACATACACATACAAAACACTCATCCCTCCACATTCACTGGGGTTAGGGGCACAGGATTCCTGTGAATGTGGAAAAACCGCAAATAACAAAAACACTATGTTTTTTACCTGAGAGAACACATCTCTAGGAATCTTTAGGTCCTCCAGTTAAACTCTGTGGTCAGCCACTGACCACAGAATTGCATTGGAGGAGCTACAAATGCCTAGTGGAGTATTCTATGAATCTCTAGGTCCTTCAGTGCAAGTTTTGGTTAAAGTTGATGATAGAGTTGCACTGGAGCACCTAGATATTCCTAAGAGATAACATATTAATAAAATCCGTGAATAATCAAATCCTCATAAGTCAAAGCCGCAACTGTAGAGGGATGTGTGTGTGTGTGTGTGTGTGTGTGTGTGTGTGTGTAGTTCCTAGACTGCTCTGAGCCTGGGATGATTTTAATTACTTGAGTCCAACCAACATCTATTGCCTTTTTGTTAGTAATTTTCACCCCTTGTAAACCATCCCTTGTCGCCAAAAGGAGAAGGCACAATCTTACTTGGAATCACAGTTTATGCAGAACATCTTGCTTTCAGGTTCTGCCATTCTCTCAGAAGCCTCCTGGTGACATAATTAGGATCGAAAACAAACCCCGTGCTCCCACCTGGTCTCATTTTAAATTTGAAATGCATCTTCCCCCCTGCCCCCCATGCTGTAAATTAGGTGGTGAAGTAGTGGAAGCAGCCCATGGCACTTCTAGGGATCTGGGGGACCAACTTGACTCCCAAGCCATGGAGGTTGCTCTCTCCTTTTCTTAAATGTTTTCCAGTCACAGGCATCTAACAATTAGTAGCTGCATATCGTACAAGACTTCAACTGAGCAATTGTTCACCTGATGTAAAACCCTAATTCCAGATCACAGATATGAAAGTGCATGCTAATCATACAGAGTGCTTCTGGCTGATTAAAAAGTAGTCACAACCCACTCTTCAGAGCTGTCATAGCAAAACCCATGGGTTCTAGCTTTGACAGGTCTTGCAGAAATTCAAAGAGTGACTGAACGTAAACACAGTCAGAGCAGACAGAATCTACAAGCCGACTTTTTAGACCTTCAGATGTGCAGATTGTTTCAGTCTACTAATAGCCACTTCTGCCTATCATCACTGCTTCCTTGGGCTTCATTTTATTAGTCTCCCATACCTATCTTTTCAGCTCTATTTCAAGACCTTCTGCTTGCCAACATTTTTATGGTGGAAACACACATGGACTTTGAAAAGATAAAAGTGCTTGAACCAGGAAAATTGTTTCTGGCAAGAGATCTGGCTTTATGATGATATGCAAGTTTTGCCTGATTCCATCACCTCTTCCATACTGAATCTTTCAGACACTCCGGGCTATGATATCTGTTCAGCAGTTATCTACTGCCTTTAGTGAAGAGAATGACAAGGGAGTAGGTCTTCTCAGTACTGTGGCACCACATATGGAATGCTATCTTCTGTAAGTATTCACTAGTACTGAAGTCCTTTGGTAGCAGGTAAAGAGTTTTAATTTATTTTTCTTTTATCTCAGTGAGATTTTTGTGCTTCTTTTAAAAATTGTTGTTGTTATTGTGTGCCTTCAAGTAATTTCCGACTTATGTCGAACCTAAAGTGAACCTAACACATGGTTTTCTTGGCAAGATTGAATCAAAGAGGATTTGCCCTTCCCTTTCTCTGAGGCTTCGAGAGTGTGATTTTTTTCAAGAGTGCCCAGAGGGTTCCCATGGCTGAGTGGAGATTTGAACCTTGATCTCCAGAGTCGTAGTCCAACACTCAACCCACTACACCATGCTGGTTTTCTCTTTTAAAATTACAATTATTTTTGCCAGAATCCTTTACGGCCTGTTATGTTGTGTAACTTTACATATACCTAGCTACACAGCAGAGATACCCCTTTACTGAATTATGAAAGTGTGTAATGGGACATCAGCAAGAGCATGTGATGTGCATTGGTACAAGTGCATATCGGTGCACAATACACACTTCAGTGCAATGCCCATTTGTGTAATGTGCCCCATACATCAGTTTGCATCCTGTACTGAAGTGCCTTGTGCACTGATGCAAACTGAGTATTTATTGCATTATGTACCAATAAGTACTGGGCACTTTGTCAATTCTGCTATGTAATAATATAACAACAGCCCTCTACTAGATACAGACATTACACAACTACACAATTCTAATTTTCTCAAACATAAATCTACTTAGAAAGACATAAGCCCCCAACAGGATTCCGGCAGTTATTTTTGTATTAGTTTAGATCTTTTTATGTTTAAAAAAACCCAACAGGAATAACCTACTGAAAGATACTATATCAATCAAAATAAATACATTATCACAAATAATTTCTTGAACCTCTTGCCTGACATTGAACAGTTTTGCACTGGCAAGCTCTGACATATTTGATGGGCAGGTAAAGGATTTTAAAGTGGAGATGTCCATTCCAATCATAAATAAGGAGTGATTTAATCTACTTCAGCCTGCCACTTTTTAGCCATGTGTGAGTATCTTGCCCAAAAGTGCTGTCACTAGGAAGGTACAGGAAATGCAGAGCACACCAAGTGACACCTCAGAGGAGGAGTGACATCCGATCAGGCCTTCCTCTCACCTTCTCCAGTGCTGTGGCTCAATCAAGTAGGATAGCCAATGCACCAGAGAAGGAGGGGCAGCACATACCTCTTCCGTCCCCTCCTGCCCTAGCCCTAGGTGAGCATCTGGGCAGATGGCAGTCAGGCAGCCAGGAAGGGGGACAGGCAAGCAAGACAACAGTAAGGGAAGGGAGCGGGGACAGGGCAGTCCACCACTGCCCCAAAATCCCCTTCCACGCACAAGGTGAAACCAATGCTAGGGACACCACTGTGTCAAATGACTTCATTGTTTAACATGATTTTCTAAAAGCATGATTTCAGACATCCAAAAAATATTCTGCATGAATCACAAGGGCAATCTTCCCATTCAGTCTACAGAATTGCCGAAAGCCCTCAAGTTTCACTCAGAATCACCTGCAATACATATTTACATGCAAACCATTATTCTTCTAAGAGCAAAATCATTATTTTTCTTAACTCTTCCCCCCCAATTGGCTGAACAAATCTGAACAATCTAATTCAAACTGATGATTCATCAAAGTTACAGACTGAATGAAATCTTACAACAGGTAGGTTTTTTTCTTAAGAAACAAGACTGGGTAAAGTGTGGTCAGTGGACTCCACCAATTAAAAAAAAATATATGGGTGGAAAAAAATCACCTCAAAATTGCACAAAGAGCACAAAATGGCACAGTATTGTTACCACGTGTGGTGCACTCTATCTGGCGCTGTTCCTGAACTTGGTAGAAGCAGAAGTTAGTGCAGAAGGTAGCAGCTAGTGTGCTTAATGACATATTCAGCTATATAAATATTGCACCTCTGGCAAAAGAATTAACTGGCTGCCTATTAGGTACCAAGCCATGTTCAATATTCTGTTGCAGATGCATAAAGTCTAAACAACTTGGGATCAGAATAACTGGCAGACTTCCTTCCCTTATATACAACCAGACAATATCTGAAATCTTCAGATGAGGTGTTCTTGGAAATTTCACAACCAACAGGAAATCACCATTTTGAAAACTGGCCTTCTTAATAGTGGTGCCCTTTGGAATACCTTACCAAGTACAGCATGAGAGGTGGATACTGATGGGTTTCAAATGTCTTCTGAAAACATATTTGTTCACACAAATTTCCCTTGTCATGTTCTCTAACATTCCACTGCTTTATTGATTTCAGGTAAAGTGTTTGTTTATACCGTTTAGCATATGCATTTTAATTGTGATATAGTATACTTTGATAAAGTGATATTAAAGTATTGTAAGTAAATAAATAAGGAATTAATAAGATTTATTCCTCTGGAACACATTATCCTGAAACAGGGTATGTCCAGCCATCTGAAATACTGAAGATATTTCATACTGTAACGTTCTCTTGAAGTTCCAATTTATTGAGGTCATACTTACCAATTACTACCAATAATGTAGTATTTTTAAAGGGATAGATGTAATATGCCACCTTTGTCTCACACACCAATGGCTAATTTAGTGGAACAATCAAAAGTCATCCTTAATTAGCCTGAGCAATTTCACAGACCCAGAATCAGTAATCTACTATTGTATTTTCCTATGATCTCGCTTTATGGTATGCTTTAGGACAGGGTGGGCAATTGTGGGGTGTTATGGGGCTGCATTACCTCTTTTTGGAGACCTTGAGTGGCTGCAGACCCCAAACAAGACACCCACCACAAAAAAATTTTAAAAAATGATATATCCCCCAAATGTCCTCTAGGGACTGTGGTGGTGATTTTCAACGTGTTTTAAGGCAGTGGTTCTCAACCTTCCTAATGCCGCAAATCTTTAAAATAGTTCCTCATGTTGTGGTGACTCCAAACCATGTCTCGGTTCCTAAGACCATTGGAAATATGTGTTTTCCAGTAGTCTTAGGCGACCCCTGTGAAAGGGTCATTCAACCCTCAAAGGGGCCATGACCCACAAGTTGAGAACCACTGTTTTTAGGGACTCCTGGGCAGTTTAGGCCCATGAGAGGCTTTTTTTTAAAACAGGAAGAGACCAATTTTTTAAATGGACCAGGGGACCAAAAATGGTCTGAGCGGGGCTAAAACAAAAACAAAAACACATACTAGAGGGCATTTGGGGGCATTTTGGTGCAAAACGTTTATTTGAAAAACATTTTTTAATTTTTAAAAAATTGATTTTTGGGTGGCCCTGAGGATCACAAAAACAGCTCTGGGGGGCATGCTTTGCCCAGCCATGCTTCAGGAGAGTGCTACTATGCAATAAAATGTTTTATAAATCCAGTACAGTTATATTGTACATTTGATATATCGTTTCTAAAATAGTGAATATGTAATTGCTATGTTCCAAACGGTTTCAGTGGCACTGCCAACTCAGACATCATTTTTGCTGAAAGTTAATTAAAACTACCAGTACTTCAGGCTTAATCAAATCAAATTAAAATAATACAATAAAATAATTAAAATAATATGTAATTCCTCTCCCTTTGGGGTTAAGGAACTGTAGTGATATTACAGGTTCTTTTGATTTCTAAAATCCTCTTTTGTTTTGAATTTATAAACTTTCTGGATCTTTGTAAAATGTTATCAGCACACCTTTAACAAAAATTACTATGGTTAGTGAAGCTTCGAAAGCTTACATGGTGTATTTTGTGTATTTTGGTTGGCCAGGCAAGGTATTGCTATTTTGTGGGTTTTACATTTTGCTGTATGGAGAAAACAGCAACTTCTGAATAGGTTTCGCAGATTAAAAAAAAATACATTGTGCTGCCCTGTTCCATAACTGCCTGAATAAACAAGAATATTCAAAGGATGTTGAATCAGCTTAATTAATTTTCATCACCAACCAGGAGCATATCTTGAGAATTTGAGAAAAAAAATGTTTCTTTTAGGAAAGACATTATCAGCAGATAGGTGCTGAGCACCCGGACCAGCCTTCATTTTAGATGCAGGAGTTTCCAAATGGCTCCTGAAAATGTGCATGTTTGTTTTTCAAAATAAAGTTTTGCATTCTTTTCAGAATTCCTATTTAAAAGGCCAATTCCTTAATTTTGCTTCCTGTCCTAAACACAAGAAATCATAGCAGCTACTCCTGATAACAATAAACAAACCTTCGCTCAAGTTGATCTCCTTTATCTGCAGTGGAGAGGCGTTCTGACTCAGGGCTATTCACACGGCGGTATCTCAGAGAGCGCCCCTGAGTTGTAGGTGAGTCTGGTGCAGCTCGCACTGGGGAGCTGGGGCACACCCCACTTTTCTGATC
The DNA here is from genome assembly GCF_019175285.1 of Sceloporus undulatus. Classification (NCBI taxonomy): domain Eukaryota; kingdom Metazoa; phylum Chordata; class Lepidosauria; order Squamata; family Phrynosomatidae; genus Sceloporus; species Sceloporus undulatus. The sequence goes on along the minus strand of NC_056522.1, from coordinate 25,728,211 downwards.
TTCCTCTGCCAAACATTGTGTCTGAGACAAAGAGAGAGGAAACCAAAAATGAATATCACATATTTGGCTATAAAACATTGTAGTGAACATGGCATAGCTTACCATGGGTTTAATGATAAATAGAATTTAACCTCAAATACACCAAGGAAGACAAGCTGAGCATGGCTATACTGCTTTGTCTAGCTCTATAATCAGAGGGAAAAAAGTGGCAAACAAAAGGGATTCAGACATGGGCCTTTATGATAGAGTCTTCATCTTACTAGCCACATGCAGAAATTGATAATACATTCACACAGTGATGGACCAGGGTTGTGATAATCTGCTGGCAGCATTCACATTCTGCGTGACAAAGAGCTCAATTAAATTAAAGTGCATACTTTAGAGAAGACTAAGATGTTGGTGTCCTAAGTTTACTCTTGCATGATTTGCTCATGTTAACAGGAAGTTAATAAAAGAAAACTCTAGTTGTTTCCATGAAAAGGATTTTGTACTTTATCATGCAGACAGCCACTGTTATTTTTCATGGGATCTTTTTCAATGTTACGTTTCTCATGCAAGTGAGTACAGTATATCAAAATCAGAAGACATTGTTAGTTCAACATGTTGTTAGGAAGGACACTTCTTTTCCATGAGTTACTATCTTTACAGGAAGCAAAGCAGCACCCAGACATTTAGATTCTAGGCAATCCAGGTACTGAGACTAATATTCTTATTAAGAGCTGTGACTGAAAGTTTTACAATCTCTTAAGTTCAAAAACAGGAGGAAAAGTACAATGCACTTTCAAAAAGGTCAAAGGGCTTTACTTTGCTGATGCTGATCCTGAGTTTGTTGCGGTTCACATCTGTCTCTTCCCAAACCTCTCCTTCATTGAAGGCAACGTTAGGAGTCTGACCCAAGCTTTCCGTTGGCCGGCCAGGCAAGATCGGGGGAGCATTCTCCTGGTCACTCAGGTGCTCTCCTTGCAAAACATCCTCCGTGTTCTCACGAAGCAAATCTCCAGGAACTGGGGTGACATTAACCACACTAGAAAGGACAGAACATGCAAAATTATCATATAAAAAGGCCCTTGTTGCACAGAAACCTTTGGAAACATTATACTCAGGCAGTTCCATACAAAGAGCTGGCCAATACCATCAATGCATTACTCATTTGCACAGATAACATCTTGGAATGGAGCAACAAAGATTTTAAATATGTTTGGATAACAGGAACCCACACAAATAATTGTCTCTTAGTACTCACCTGATTCCAGTCTGTGGCCAAAAATTAAAATTGGCTTAAATCTTTGGGTTTAACTGAGAATAGCACCTACTACTCACAGCCTGTATATCGTAGAATCATAGAATTGGAAGAAACATCAAGGGCCATCCAGTCAGGAGTATTTTGATGGTGTATTCCAGCATGGCAGAGGGAAGGACTGGATGGTCCTTGTGGTCTCTTTCAACTCTATGGCAGGTTACACACCGCCATTTAGTACGTAATGAATACGTACTAGGGTTAGGAAGGGGCGGTGCTTCCGCACCCCCCTAACCCTAGTACGTATTCTGTACGTACAATATGGCGGCGGCCATTCCACACGGCGGCTGCCATATTTACGTATCAGACGCTGTGCGTCCGCACGTGTCGCGGCGTCTATGACGTCGCGAGTCCGCCCCTGGCGCCTCACGACGTCATAGAGGCGTCGCTTAAAGAAGCTCCATTTTGGAGCTTCTTTTTCGGTCCGTGCGGGAGCCGCGAGGTGTGGCTGCTGCGGCTCCTGCACGGAGCAAACGGCAGCGGCGGCAGACTGCCGCAAAGCGGCGGTCTGTAACCCGCCTATGATTCTACTGATGTAGCCTAGAATTACATTGGCTTTTTTAGCTGCTGCATCACGCTGTTGACTCATGTTCAATTTGTGGTCTACTAGGACTCCTAGATCCCTTTCCCATGTACTGTTGACCAGCCAGGTGTCCACCATCCTATATCTATGTATTTCATTTTTTCTGCCTAAGTGCAGTACCTTACATTTCTCCTTGTTGATATTCATTTTGTTAGTTTTGGCCCAGCTTTCTAATCTTCTTGCTTGCTTCTTGGTCCAGCTTCTAATCTTCATGCTTCTTGCTTGCCTTAACATATTTATCAATTGTGATGTATCTATACCAAATTAATATGCAGAATAAGACTGATCTTTTAAGAGATTTACCAGTAAGGACAGAACAATGTAACCAGAACTGAATGTTATCTAATTCCAGAGAGTTGTTCACATATTTATGTTTTCTAATATATTTCTGCATTCAGCAATTGGGTTGTCTTTTCCCATATTGCATTACAAGATAACACTGGTATTTTATCTATCTAACAGTCTCGTTTTATTTGTGTTATTCATGGTAAGCTAATTTTCACTGATTTCCCTTCTTCCCTAGGTAACCCCTAAAACATCTGCTCCAAAGACTTGAGCTGCTGCCATGCTGCAGACTTAATGCAATTTGACCCTGCTTTAACTGTCATGGCTCCTAAATCCTAAAACTTGTAGTGTGTGACATACTGACAGAGAAGGCTAAATATCACACAAAATTACAAATCCCAGAATTCCATAGCATTGAACCATAGCAGTTAAAGGGATGTCAAAGAGCATTAATACTGCAGCCTTGGCGTAGCCTTTGGAATAGACTTTGTTACCTCTGGAGCTAACAAAGGCATAATGACATTAGTCATTTGGAATAGAGGAGTAAGTGATCTAAGGATAAGCAAAAACTGCATTTCTTCCTCGTCTCTAGTGCCCATCAACCTTTGCTGGTTAATGCCCCTCATGTTCACAGAAGGTCACCTTCAATGAATAGGAAGGCATCTTTGGATTCAATCTATTGTAGTTTACATGTAAAATACACAAGTATGAACATTTTTATCTTAATTGTAACCTAAACAATTGGTTATACATATGGGCATGTCTGTAGTTCTAAGACACAGAGCTTTGCTTTTCATTTACACACTCCTTCATTTATACAGAGCCTACAGTTAAAAATGGGCCTTGAAGAATAAGATTAGGTAAATGTTGACTATGTAATAGCAGTGACTGTGTCACTCACCCAAACATGGCTGCTGTCTGTCTTGTGTTCTGCTGAGGTGGAGTTGAGGTACTTGTAGATAATAAAATATCTGTACCGGCTTTCTCCCAATCAAAGGCCTCATTTTCAGTGATCCCCCTTTCCTTCATGCTGTTTTCAAACACAGTCATGATCAGCTAGAATAAAAGCAAATTGCAATAATAAGGATTAAATGTCCATCCAAAATCAGAAAGAAAAGGAACAAAGGAAGCTACTTTATATCAGACAATGACTATGTTTGTATGTCATTATAAGCCTTGGTTTGATTTGTTGTGATATCTGAACCTGCCCCCCACTTACAAGCCAAAGGTTGTTACCCAGTCAGAACCCACAATGAGCTCAAGATATATTACTGGCTTCTCGCTTGTTTAAACCATGTCACGTCATGCTGTCCAAACCAGCAACCATGTCATGCCCCTGACTTGTTTCCTCTGCTGCTCATAGTGAAATAGCAAAAAAAAAAAAAAAGAAGCAAGAGAAAAACAAACCAAATGGGGGAAAACAAAACAGTTTCATTTCTACTCCACCTGGTTCATTTAGTAGTCTTTGTTGGAGAAGGTGTCAAGTACTAGAGCTAACATATAACAGTGTGTTCATTCAATTTCAAGGGAGAAAGTCCCTTTCTTCTTTCCTTGCTATAGTTTAACTTTATTGTCAAACATGCTCTGATTTTCAGTATATGATACATGAAGACAAGCAAGTTCTCTTCAAGTATTTAATATTCAGATTGTGAAAGAGAGATAAGGCTGCACTAGCTGCATCATCATCATCATCACTGACTTTACTGTGCTGATGGCAAAACTTTGAAGAGAAAGTATAACTGCATGGAAGTGATAATGAAGTTGTGATCCTCTGCATGACCAGAAACATGCACTATGCAGAGTTCTTGATTACATGGAGGACTAGAACTCAGGGGCCGTTTCCACTGGGGTATAACGCGGGTTACGAAGCGAATTCAGAAAGTAGCGTGCCCATTTGAACCCGATTTAAACCTAGAACGGTTCTAGATCACCCCGCATGCGTTCCCATTTGAAATCGATTCATATCTTGGTTCTTTTTATAAACCGCGTTAAAGGCGTATAACCCGCGTTAAAAAAATAGAAGGGTCGAACCTTCTATTTTTTCCTTGATTCGGGATAGGAATCAGGTTATTTAAATGGGAACGATCAGCCTCTGAAATCGGGTTAGCTGGATGGGAGGAGCGGAGCGATGGGCCGGCTTGGGAGAGTCGCCCTTTCTGTCCCCATCCGTCGTGGACATCGCCATCTTTTGCTTCCCTCACCCCTTTTTTCTGCTGCGGTCTTTCAATAAGAGATAAGGATTTTTTTTAATTTTTATTTTATTTTAATGGTTTACAGGCGCTTAATCTCTTCAGCATCCGTGCCACTCAAGGAGAGGGTTGCTGCACAGCAATCTCGGGGGACATAAGGAAACCCTGTGTGTGTGTGTGTGTGTGTGTGTGTGTGTGTGTGTGTGTGTGTGTATCAATTAACACCATTTGTAATGGAGGGGAAGAGTGCTCCCTCCCTGGGCTGTCTATAGAGCCATGAAGTGGGGATCCGTCCTGCAAAACCCATCATAGTTCCTCTGGAAGGAGCTTTCCCTAAGCAAGCAGCCTCCGCCAGCCTCTCTGGGGTCTTTATTCAAAGGCAGCAGCCTAGCAGAAGTGCTTTGGGGAAGCAGTTTCTCTCTCCCCTCAACCATCCTTCCCCACGGATAATTGCAGGACTCCCCTTCCTTTGAAGGGAGAGACCAGAGAGGGAGGAAAAAGGAAGGGAAAAAAATCTGTCTTCAGAATTCACCCTGCAAGCGCAGGCTCCCAGCTGTGGGCAAAGCTACCCCTCCTTTCCCTCCTAAACACACACACAGCCTCGCAGAGCAGAGGAGTAACCCAAAACCTTCTGTCCTGTCCTCCCCCCCAGGAGACAGAAGGGAAAAAAATGCAAGCCTGCTCTTTGTTTGAGAAGGAAGGCTATTCTCCCTTTCCTCACATCTAATCCTCCTTCCCTTTCCCGCCGCACTTTAAGTGCCTCCTCATTGGCTCTTTTATAAAAAAAACCGCGAAATTTAAAAGTGACGTTTTGATGACGTTGCTTTGATTGACAGCCCCAAAATGGTGAGTGGGAACGAAATAAGGCTAAAACCGGTTTATATATACTGTTTTATTTGAATAGGAACGCAAGCAGATCACTTAAAGCGAATTAGTTAGTAAATGAGAACGAAGGGGAAAAAAGCGGGATAAGACCAGGGTTATTTTGAATCGGTTTTATTTAAAACGGTGTATTTTAAATCATTGTAAATCACAAGTGGAAACGGCCCCTCAATTCAGCCAAATGTGGTTACAGCTTCTCTTAAGACTTTTCTAGTCAATACAGCAGGGTCAAGGGTGCTGTGGGTGGGAATACAGCATGTCTCTTCTTCAATTAGAATGTTGAACTGAAGCAATTTATAATATACACAGATATGTGAATGATGCCACAACCATCACACACACACACAACAAGAAATCAGGAAGGATTCTATTAATCCGTTTCTACAGCCCTCAAGTAATATAATTATTCTTAGCAAATGATCAATTTTGATTTTATCTTGGTTTATCCTAACCACCTGTAGGGACAGTAAGATACCATTTTAATTTCTGCTGTCATCAGAAAAAGTATTACTATTTTTAATTAAATTTTTATTAAATCAGTTTACACAAATATCATATTACATCAACATACAAAATCACATTCTAATTTCCCTCATATTCCCTTCATTTACCAAATATTGGAATGCCTTCATTATTATGTTTGCATTTTCTACTTCCTTTCCCCCCAACTACTAGAAATATTGAATAATCATATTCCCGTAGTCTTTTCTTGTGACACTAAAACTAACCAAAAGAATTGTTTTTTCCTTACCTCTCATGCATCAATCTTAAATCTAACCATGTAATATTCTTCTTATGCTTCTAATGAATACTAAATCAAAACATAGCTGTGCAAAATAATATTCTTAGAATTTAGTATAACAGTAAACTTAATATGATTTCAACTGAGAGGGTTCCCCCTCTACTATACAAGTTAATATCTCTTGTACTTTATATATCCGTTTTCCTTGATCTCCCTTTTATCTCCCTAAGAATTTGTAGACTCTGTTTTTATATCCATTTACCATAGTTCTGTACAAATTCTAACTTTATCAATGTCATATAATTTCATTTACATTTGTCACCAAATTTGCCACTTTCCCCCACTTCTTTTCCATATATATCAATGCCTTTTCCCAGCTTTCCCTCCATTTGGGCTTATTTTCCTTTTTCAATTTAGATGATAATAAATCTAATTCCATCATTTCATACATACTAGCCATTCGTCCATATCTATTATTTTATCGACCTTCCGATATCTCACAAACACAAGCCTAGCAGCTGTTAACATATAAAGACAGTCTAACCCTAATTTGATTCATCTTTATCTTCCAACATATTTAATAACATAACATCCACTTTCAGCTTTAACTTTATTCCTAGAATATTATAAATTTCACTGTGTATTTGTTTCCAAAATATTTTAGCCCTATCCCAAGACCACCATAGATGATAATAGGTTCCTATTTCTTTTTAACATTTCCAACAGGTTCTCTTACCCGTCTTATAAATCTTAGCTATTTTGTCTCGCGAGAGATGCCATCTAGACAGTATTTTATAGTAATTCTCTTTAACGTTTTGGGAGAGGGAGTATTTCAGTCTTTTATTCCAAGCTATCTCCCAATGTTCCAATTCTATCACCTTCTCATAATTTTGTGCCCATTTAATCATGGCTTCCTTTTATTAGTTCATCTTCAGTGAACCATTCTAGAAGCTTTTTATAGATTTTAGCTAGTGTCTTCTGGCATATGTCTTCAATATCAGTATTAGAGTTAGCAAAGCCTCTTTGTTTATTATCTAGATGATACCTTTCGTATAACTGTCTATAAAGGAACCAGTTTATATTCCTTTTTTTAATATATTTTTATTTTAAAAAATGTATTGAATTTATCACATTCAGACAAACATAATAAACATACAAACAAACATACCTACACATTTTCAAAAGTACATTAACAACCATTACTTTCACAACAATGAGTACATAACTCATCTCCCATCTTTCTAACTTTCTAATTTCTTCTCTTCTTCCTATACTATTTTCCTTCCTTTATCTTCCATCCTCCTTCTTTATTCGCCTATTACCTAACCTGATCTTCCACCACTACAATTATCTCCTGCCAATTCCCTTCTCTATCAGCTACTCCTACCATTTACTCTGCCAACTTTCTTCACTTACTCAAACCTTCTACGACATACTAGAACTTTCTTCTATCCAGTCAAACAGCTTTCTTCTCCCCTAAATGCTGGTTGTTTTATTCTTCTTAATTTTTAGACTTTCATCCACCATCTCTTCGTGCCACCACTTGCTTGTTACAAACTTACATCATATTAATCTATCTTGTGGAGCTTGCACAATCCAAATTCTGCTTAGTGAAACTTATTTGATTCCACTATTTCTCACATGATACCAGGTTTATACTCCAATTGTCATATAGTTTCAAATATCTATATTGTTAAATCTGTTGTGTATTCCAGGTCTTTTCTAAATATTCCAGTACTTTTCCCCATGTTTGGTCAACTTTATTTAATGCCTCTCCTCTTAATATTGAAGTTAATTTGTCTATCTCCATTGCTTCATACAAACTCATTAACCATTCTTCCCTGTCAGGAATTTCTTCTGTCTTCCACTTTCTTGCTAGGGATATTCTTGCTAGAGTGATTGCATAAAACAGAATTTTACCATATTTCTTCTCTATCTCATCGTTCATCATATTCAGTAAGTACAGTTCTGGTAGTTTTTGTAAAGTAATATCTAGCATTTCTGATAACGATTTATTTACCATATCCCAAAACTTCCCTATTTCCTTACAAGACCACCAGCAGTGGAAGAAAGTGCCCCATTCCTTTTTGCATTTCCAACAAAGAGTTGAATTGTTTTTGTATATTTTAGAATTTTTTTCAGGTGTTAGGTACCAGCGAAAATATACTTTGTAGTAGTTTTCTCTCATCCTTTGCGAAGCTGAATATCTAGAAATATTATGCCATGATTTTTCCCATTTTGCTAATTCCAAATTATGTCCAATGTTTTTTGCCCATTTTATCATCGTATCTTTAACCACCTCTGTTTCCAATCTTTCTTGTAATAGTAATTTATAAAACTTCCCAATTGTACCTTTTGTATATGATGTAATGATCTTAAAAATTTCAAGTTCCTTATTCTTTTTTACAAATCCAGTATTTCTCTTATCCACATGCCATCTCTCCATAATTTGTCTATAGGGGAACCAATTAATTTCATATCCTTCTTTTACTAATTCTTCTTGAGATTTCAGTTTTGTCTCTTCACCATATGTTTTTAATAGAATTTTATACATAAGCCAATTTTCATCTTGTATCATTTCCCTCCTTTGAAATGCCTCTTGTGGAGAGACCCAATTTGGTAGTTTCATCATTAATCTTTTTTTAATATCTTTTCCATACATTTAATAGTGATTTTCTGATACAATGATTATTAAAGATTTTATTCATTTTCTCTTTTCCATAAGCAAGACAAGCATGCCAGCTGTATCATAAACCTTCACCTTCTAACGCCAATAATCTGTTATCTTTCAATGTTATCCATTTCCTTATCCAGGTAAAACAGCATGCATCATAGTATAGTTCTAAATTCAGGACCCCTAAACCCCCTCTCTGTTTAGAATCTTGTAAGATCTTTAAACGGACACGAAGTTTTTTCCCTTCCCACAGAAAAGATGTTATTTCTTTGCTCCAGTTCTTAAATTTTTTTTGGAAAACAAAATAAAGACATATGAAACTTTAGAAGAGGAAAATTGGAACCAGTTTATATTCCAATTTTCCTCTTTTAAAGTTTCATATGTCTTTATTTTGTTTTCCTTATCTATTAGATCTTTGTATCTTATCCAAGTTGCTTCTCTTTTAGGATCGACACTATGTAAGGCCTCGTGAGGTGAGAGCCACAAAGGGATTTTTGATGATATTCTTTTTTTTATATTTATTCCATATTCGGAAAATCGAGGCTCGGATGTAATGGTTGTTGAAATTTTAATTTGCTTTCAATTTGTCATAAAATAAAAAACCATGCCATCTGAACCTGATGTCCATGCTTTCCAACTTTAATAGTCTTTTGTCTTGTAGTGTTATCCAATCTTTCAGACAATGATAGCACTAGCTTTTCAATTTCAGAAAAGCAAATCTCCCTCTTTCTTTTGCATCATGAAGTATTTTTAATTTGATTCTTGGCTTTTTGCCTGCCCAAACAAAGTCTGCCAATTGTTTCTGCCACTCTCTGAATTTTTTTCCCCTTCATTATAATAGGGATACCTTGACACAAAAATAATAGTTTTGGTATGACCATCATCTTCACAGCTACTATTCTCCCCAGTAGTGAAAGTTTGAGATCTTGCCAATTCTTTATTTCATTCTTAATTTCTAACCATTTCTTTTGATAATGTTTTTAAACAAATTTGAGTTTTTGTTTGTCAAGATAATACCCAGATATTTTACTTTGTTGCTAATATTAACTCCTGTGCTGTTTGTCAAACTCTTTTGCTCCATGTAGTTCATGATTTTGTGATAGCTGCTGATTTTTCAACATTTATTTTTAATCCTGAAATTTGTTCGAAATCTTTGAGGTGTTTTATTAGATTTTTGACACTCATTAATGGGTCTTCCCATGTAATCACAATCTCATCTGCATATGCCCTAATTTTCAGACATTCTCGCTTAAATTTAACACCCTTTATGTCATTTTCATTTCTTAAGTTGATTAAAACAATTTCCAAGACCAAACTAAACAAAAGAGGCAATAGGGGACAGCCCTGTCTGGTACCTCTAAATAAAGAAATAGATTTTGTTCTTTGTTCATTTACACTTGCCGATTGTTTAGTATCAATCAATTTTATCCAATCTATGAATCTTTGACCTGCTTTTATATCTATCAATGTTCTTATTATAGTGTACTAGTCAAGGCTGTCAAATGCCTTTTCAAGATCCAGAAGGATCAGTGCAAGCTTCCTTTCACTATGTAGATCGAAATGTTCAATAATATTTAATATGTATCGTAGGTTTTCTTTTAGATGTCTATTAGGAAGGAAGCCGCACTGATCTCTCTGGATTATTAATTGTAAAACTTTTTTCAATCTATTAGCCATAATATCTGCAAACAATTTGTAGTCTGTATTAAGCAGAGATATCAGTCTGTAGTTCTTAAGAAACTTCTTTCGGTATCAGTATGATGTTAGCTTATTCCCAAATTGGTGGCAGCTCTTCCCCGTTAAGAGAATTCATGACTTCCAACAGAGGTTGATTGATTGATTTCATTCTGAAAGATCTTATAGTAGCTAGCTGTAAAGCCACCCAGTCCCGGTGCTTTGTCACTTTTGGCTTGCTCAATTGCATCATTTAATTCTGTAATAGATATCTGTCTGTTTAGATCAGCTATTTGTTCCTCGTTCAAAGTAGGGATTGAGCATTTTTGTAAATAAGTCTCTAAATCTCGTTTTTTAAATTTCTTTTGATTGAAAGAGCTAGTTGAAATATTTGTATGTTGCTTGTTTCATTCCTTTCAAGTCTGTGTAAGTTTTCAGGCCATCATTTATCTTAGTGATTGTTTTTTTTCTCTTTACCCTTGCATAATTTTTGAGCAAGCCATCTTCTGGTTTGTTTGCTTGCTGGAATTATTTAGCTTTCATGTTTTTCATCATATTGGCCAAATCTTCCACATTCTCCATATTATATTGGTTCTGTATAAGTTTTATTTCCCTTATGGTCTTTTCACTGTTCGGATTTTGTCTTAATTCTTCTTCTTTCTTAGTTATTTCATCTGTAATCTGTGTTATTCTAGTCCTTTTTCTGGTTAGTAAAAAGTATTACTATTTTAAGATGAAGAAGCACAAACATGTTATCAGAGAGGACACTGGTTCCCTTTGGATCATGGTTTTAAAGATTGCTTTAACTACAGCAGCCAAAAACAAGTTCAGTTCAAAAATTAATAGAGATTTCCAAAATAACATTCCATCTCATTTTTCACATAAAAAGAATATACACAACATGCTTGTGAAAAATCTGTTTAAAGGTTTTAAATCATTTTACTGAGGGAGAAGGGGATAATGAAAAGGACAATCTTCTCTGTAATCAGACTTTAAAACAATCTTCTTTACCTGATAATCTGGTTTGGTGAAATAGTCCAGATTTGCAATGTGATCCAAAAAAAGATGGAACTCTGAAGGCATATGTTTCAGTAGCATTCGATGTTCATATTTCTCCTTAATCATACCCACTTGCTCCTAGAGAGAAAAAGATAGTAGATTTCAGCAGCACACTACATAGTACTAAACTTTAGGCATACTGAATGGTTGTTGCTTTATTGCAGATAATAGTTAAAGGATCTTATTCTTTCACTGACAAGCATTTCCTACCTTATCTTTGATCTTGCGCCATGGAAGTTGGCCAACTGCAAATTCTACCAACATGTAAAAAAGCGACCACAGATCATCATGTCTACCCATCTCCTGGAGAAAAATTAAAAAAAAAAAAACACAGCTAAAAATATTGAAGCTGCTTGCTCTATAACAGTGTTATAGCTATGTGTACGACTGCTGCCCTGAGACCTAGTCAGAGGCAAAATTACCTCACATATGCATAAGGAAAACTAATCCCTCATTCAACCTGGAACAATACTTTCTAAAACATTCAGCCTTCAAGGAAATATTTCTGCACAGTCCTGACTACCAAGGAATTCCTGCACACCAACCATACAACCTCTTTTGGATGTAGAGACTACAGCTATGCTGTGAATTACTTAGGCCAGAAAGCAACAGCCCACTTCTCTATTTGTTTCGTAGGGCCACAAGCGTTTGGCTCAAATTGAGGCATAAGAGATTAGGTTTAGGGGCATCATGGTGCACATTCCCATCTTTCCTCCATAATTCAAGCACTCTACTGCAGTCTAGGAACATTACTTGAAGTATGTGTGTTGTGGTATGTTACAAGGACAATGCTTAGCAACATACGCATTTGATGTGTGTACTTCAGTATATTTAAAGAAATGGTCTCAGAGGAAGAGAAGGGTCAGGCATAGCTCCACCAGGCCTAGCCCAGAGAAAGAAAATGGGCTCTTCCTCCATTCATCTGTTGTTGCCCTGGCCTCAGACGCAGAGAAAGGGCAGGCCCAGCTCCACCAGGCCTAGCTCTGAGAAAGAAGAAGCACCATGGCCTACGAGGGAGAGAAGAACTGTTGGATCTCCTTCCTCACCTCATTTCTTAGAAGATGAAATGAAGCACCTAGAAGATGAAATGAAGACCTTGCTTGTCTTCACTCCTCTAGGGTTTTCTGGGTCTGGCAGCTCTTCTGATGTCTGAGCTGGAATAACCATTCGCCTACAGGCGAATGGTTATTCCAGCTCAGACATCAGAAGAGCTGCCAGACCCAGAAAACCCTAGAGGAGTGAAGACAAGCAACCACCCAAAGGGAAGGTATTTCTACCATACATCAAAGGAGTCACAGACAGAATAGGTGAAATGGTGAAGAAGCACAACCTCCATAAACCGACCAAGAAAATCCAGCAAATGCTACACTCAGCAAAGAACAAGAGGGACCCTCTTACAGCCACAGGAGTTTACCGCATACCATGCAGCTGCTGACAAGTCTACATAGGGACCACTAAATACAGTGTCCAAACATGAATCAAGGAACATGAGAGACACTGCAGACTGGATCAGCCAGAAAAATCAGCAGTAGCATAACACATTATAAACCATCTTGGGCACAAAATGCTGTTTGAAAACACAGAAATTCTGGACCATGCCAACAACTATCAGGTCAGAATGCACAGGGAAACCATTGAAATCCACAAACACTTGGACAACTTCAACAGGAAAGAAGAAACCCTCAAAGTAAATAAAGTTGGGCTACCAGTCCTGAAGAACACCAGAACCAGGACTCAGCAAATGCAAAAGAGAAACCTCTCAGGGTCAGAGGCTCTCCCAGCAGACAATGAGCACTAAACAAGCAGACATTAATCCTCTTTTGCATATCCTCCTACCCTGAGGAGGCCATCAACAATAGAACAATCCACAGATTAACATGGAAATTACTCCTCCTCGCCCAGGGTCACACAGTGTGTGTATGTATATGTATATATGTATGTGTATATGTGTGTGTGTGTGTGTGTGTGTGTGTGTATATACCTACTCTTCCAGGTCAACATTCTCTGAAGATGCCAGCCACAGATGCTGGCGAAACATCAGAAATAAACTCTTCTAGAACATGGCCACATAGCCCAAAAAACCCACAAAAAACTAGGGAGTTAAATTGTTCCCTGCAAAAGAGGGATACTCACTCTATTTTTATGTGCATTCACAGAAGCATAACGGACTGTTCCCCGGAAACCAGCAACATTACGTGGCTAATGGGAAAGAGAAAAATTAAACTTAGAACATCAAAGTAGAAAATTATCAGAGCTACTATTTTTTCCCTTTATCACACTGGGCCATAAATAATTTCAATTGCAATTGCAGCCCTAGGCAGGTTTATAACTATAGATTAAAACTTTAGACAAATCCCTGAGGAAAAATTAAACTTCATGGTGCAAAAGTCCCTTGTACCTAACAATGACAGAACTTACAGGAGATGTCACTACCAGTTAATGTTTACAACATCTTTAAGAATAAACACCTCCTGCCTGCAGAGAACAATCATTGTGTGGAGAGAACACAGCAGCCCCACAATTCTATTTCTCTGTATAAAACCCCAAAACCTTCTGACTGCACATAAATTAACTTTAACTGCAGGTGAAAGGTCCAAAATAAGTTATGTGTACTATCAGTTGATGGTAGAAAACAATTGTGACAGCATCATTCTTCTTAACAAAGTTTAATCCTTTCAGTTGTATAACCCAGGATGCTTCTGTACACTGCTCCAGTTGATTATCTTAATTCACATTGTCAGGGCTCTCTTCTTTCCAAAGACTAATAACTCTTCATAAGGGGTGGCTCTCAGATTACATTTTTTAAAGTTATAAAACCTACAATATTTTAAAGCTGGGTTTTAAAATGTATGAAAATCAACAAGTTGTGTTTGAAAGTGAATATATCACATACATACACTCTTTAATAAGGTAAGATTCACTATGTTTCCTAGTTGAGTTTATATATAGTGACAAATTTGGGGTTATTGCTGTTAAAAGTGTCAAGGAATGGAAAATAAAAGGCAATCCAGGACACACTATTTTCCACTGACTCTGGCATATATAGATAGTGTATCAGACCACCCACAGAACAGACTCTCTTTTCTCCCTTCCCCTGAAGTTACCCCATCCCCCTGCAGACTGGCTCCAGGATATTGGAGGATCCTCTAGATTTGAGAGGTGTGGGAAGTACAGAAATAAAAAATAATATATTCCCACGTCACCCATTTACATTGTATTAGATCAAATGTTATGCAGTGCCAAGATGAGGACACACACATCTCTATCTCCTGAGCTTTAATTCCATTGCACAGAATCACAAGCTCCACTGTCTGGAGCAATACTTCTTCAAACTAGGAAAGGATTCCTTAATAGTTTATTTAAAATGATAACCCCTCTTTGGGCAGTTTTCAGATTTTTTTAAAAAAAATCATAATTCACCTGCAACCAAACTAAGCTGGAAAATGTGTCTCTTTGGAGGCTAAGAGCAGGGAAACATAAAATTAAAAATTAAAAACCAACAATGACACTTTGCCTAATCCACTGATTCATTCTTTGCTGTTATCACTAGGATTCTACCACTAAAATGGTTGCAATTTGGGTACATATTTCATGCTGTCTGTTTAGAAGGAAATAATTTTGATGGCTATAAGCAGGTGTTGACATATTCCATTCTTGCATAAAAAGGAAAATTAAAATGCAACACTAGGGAGAGCTGCTATGAAGTCCAAAGGGATCCCCATGCAGCACAACCTTGAGTCACTAAAATCCCAACACTGCTTGAATTCAGAATTCAGAAGACTCTTCACCTAAGAATTAGGAGGTAAGATCTGTCCTGGTCCTGGAAAGCAAGTATTATATCATGAAAAGCAAAAACAAAAATAAAAACAAAATGCAGAACTATAACAATAATTAAAACAAGCAAGCACAAAATAAAATAAAATAAACCAAGAAGCATTGTGATGGCTCACTCACAACTCATGGCTCAGATGATTACAAGCAGCAGGTGGGAAGCCAACGCATCAAATACAGTCTCAAAAAAGGAGCCCAAAAGAACTGTAAAACAAAGAGACACCCAAAGAAAACCATGACAATAAAAATGTAAATGGAGGAAATCAAAACAGAAATGAATTTAAAAATAAGAACATCATAATCATAATCATATCGTGCTCTCTCATTCTCTTGCTTAATTACCTAGGACTTGTTGATGTTACAGTGGGCCTGTGGTATCCGCTGGGGTTTAGTTCCAGGACACACACACACACCTCATGGATACCAAAATTCGTGGATGATCAAGACCCATTAAATACAGTGGCATAGTAAAATGGTGTCCCTTAGATAAAATGGCAAAATGGAGCTTTGCTTGTGGAATATATGTATTATTACATTCAGCCCTCCATATTGGCAGGCTAGCTATACATGATCTGGAACATCCATGGCTAGCCCTGCCCAGTGTAAGTCAATGGTGGTGCATGTAGGTTGCCATCTATAGACTTACAGTATAAGGATTGGTGATTCCTTGATATTTCTTAGGGGGGGGGGAATGAACCAAACTCTTGCTGATACAGAGGGCTGACTGTATTACTATTATCCTGCCTTTTTCTCCAGTCTTGGTCTCAAAGTGGCTTACAAAGGTTAAAACAGATGCAGCTATAAACATTTATATCATACAAAAGTTCAAAATGCATTAAACTATCAGTAAAATTTAAAGTAATTAAAAGATAACTATTAAAAAGAAGAACACCAGACATATAAATATCACACATGAAAGGCCCTTTCCCCCTGAAGGTCTGCTCAAAATCCCATCAAAACAGAAAGGTCTTTACCTGCCTATGAAAGAATAGCAAAGAGGGCACCTGTCTACCGTCCTGAGGAAGGGAGTTCCAGAGCCTGGGAACAGCCATTGAGAACCAGTCATTCCCACAATATTCCCACTGTGAGAGGAAGGGACAGAAAGAAGGGTCTCCCCAGAAGATCTCAAAACATGAGCAAATTTGTATGGAAGAATATGGTCCTTTCAATAACCCGGACCTGAGCTATATAAGAGTCGTAACCAACATTTTGAACTGTGTTTGGAAACAGATTAGAAAACAATGGAGCTGTTAGGAACCCTAGTTAACTGACTGTAGTCCTTTGGACCAGCTGAAGTTTCCAAACGCTTTTCAAAGGTAGTGTCATGTAGAATGTGCTATAGTAATCTAAACAGGATGCAATTAAGGCATGTGTCACTATGCCAAGATGCAACATTTCCAGGAATAGGAGCATCTGGCATGCAAGTCTTAACTGTGTGAAAATGCTCCTGGTCACTGTCAGCACCTGGGCTTCCAGGTTCAGGATGAGTCCAGGAGTACAACCAAGCTATGAAACTGCATTTTCAAGGGGGATGCAACCCCATTCAGGGAAAATAGGGTTAGGTGCAGATCTCAAAAAACATTAATCTAATCCAAGCTGTTTATTTACCACACATTTTATAAAATTGGTTGGGTCTTGTGAGTTTTCTGCCTGCCTGCCTGCCTGCCTGCATATTTGCTTACTGCAAATATCTCCTTCACCCCCTTTGTTGCAACTGCTATACATATATGCAACACTTGGCTAGGCTTAGGTCCTCAGGAACAGTTAAGCTATGCCTCCTCATATTGCAGGAATTGGTGTCTGGCTAGGACACAATGGCATGAAAAGGGGGAGGGAGGGAAAATAAGTGGTTGAATGAGGGAATTTCTGCCCCAGCCAAATACCGACTCTTGCAATGTGGGGAGATGTAGTTTCACTGTTGCTGCTCCTTAGAGACTAAGCCTAGTTAGTATTATGTTTCTGCACAATGGCGGCAACAGTGGTGGAGGGAACTGGATGGTCTCAACAAAAAGGGTGTGGTTGTGTGGTGGATGGTGACAGTGAGGGGGAGAGAAAAGAAGCTGGATTTAGATGGGAGATGATGAGGGCAAAATAAAAGAGAGGAAGCAGGGGTATAGAGAGGTGATGAGCATTTGCCTGAGAAGTTGCCTGTGGAAGGGCGAGTTTGGGATAATGGAGCTGGCAGGGCTGGTCAACTATGATGAAGGGAGAGGCAAGCAGGTTTGCCACTTAACAGCAGAGATACAGAGAGGCACTGATTTCACCAGTTTTGAATGTTTAAATGAGAATTGCACTATAGTCAATTAAAAGTTTCATGTACTGTGGATAGTGTTCATCTATCACGTTATAGTCAATTCACTTTGTAAAATCATGTGTTATAACAAAGCTTGCTGTACTTAATTTAAGGTGTGTAATAGTTCACGTTATAGAGAGTGATTTGGAGAAGGTCAGTGGGGTGTGCCTGTTAGGCAGGGAATTGTGCTTGGTCAATGCTGCTCTTGTCTTGTAGACCATTTCCCAATTCCAGATTTATTGCCACCGTGTTTTCTGCCTGTGCAAGCATCTCTCTTTCTCACTCTCTCCCTCTTTCTAGTTTCTTTGAACATTGTTTCTAGGCTGTCTTTTGTCACCTTTTTAAACTTGAGATGGCCAACCTTTGCATTCTCAGAACTACAGTATTCTATTCCAATGGTTCCTAATGTCCAAGTCCTTGCTTTCAGTTAAGTGCTCCAATCTCATCATTATCCCTATTTGCTCTTTTAGCCAAGAAGGGTTTTTTGGGATGCCTTCTTAAGAGTTATGTTAGCATGCATTACTACAATTTCCAGTCTTTGAAATTCATCACACATTTATGCCCCCCAACATCTAGACAGAAAGACAAATACAATAGCCAAAGGGAACTCATGACAGCCTCATGCAGTGTGAGCCTAAGTTCTACTCAGCTTTGCAATTTGAAAGAGAAATGTATAAATGGGTGAACTGGCTCACCTAATAGCTTTCCCCTTCCCTTTGTCCCTCTGGCAGACATCCTGTGTTTTTTTTAAATACAATGTTAAAATGACAAATGTACATTTATCAATTTATCCTTTAAGTATTTCTTATGGCCTAATGAGGGTGGTGTCCTGGTGACATACGGTGTTGTCTACACTGAAGAAATAAAGCAGTTTCACAAAATTTCAATTGGCATGGCAATGCTATGGAATTCTGGGATTTGTAGGTTTGTGAGCTTTGTTTTTTCAGAGAGCAATGGTGCACCACCAAACTACATATCCCAGAATTCCATAGCATTGAGTCATGGAAAGTGGAGTCAAATTGCTTTATTTCTGCAGTGTGGCAGTAGCCTCAGATACACTGTTATACGTAAGTAGGCAACATCTGCTAAAAATTTGCAGACCAAATTCTCCTGCAATTGACCCTGAAGATGCAAATGTATGTTTGAATTAATCACAGGTGAAGCTATTTGCATACTGGCCCCATTTCATAAATCTTACGTTGGTCTTCGACCAAGAAATCTGACATAGAAACTCTATTTCTTTTTTTCAGATTATTTGAATGGCTGGTTCTCTTAAATACAAATGCAATTAAAATTAAATACAAAATACCAGTCTTTCTTCTATCAGCAACATTACCACCTACCACGGGACTATGCAAAGGGATCTTACAGCACTTTTGAGACCAATTGAAAGAAAGATGCTCGTTTTGTAGACTTGAGTCTACTTCCTTACGTATCTGAAGAAGCAGCCTCAAGTTTATGAAAGCTCATGCTACCATCTTCTTTTTTTTTCAGTTAGTCTCAAAGGTGCTACAAGATCCCTTTACATACTGATTATCCAGACTAATATGGCTATGTCTTTGAATTCTACTACCAAGATACTTTTCACATGACACTGTTGTACTGCAACTGCACTGTGTTAGTCCTGTTTGCCAGGATCTTATTGCACACCAGTGCTATATCATGTATGCTGGCCTTCAGGTCATTTGGAAATTAATCCTCTCACTGAAAATAAACGGTTAATGACACACTCTCCTACTAGGGTTTAGTAACTACTTTGGGTGTGAAAATTCTTGTTCTGCTTTGTTGAGATATTGAGAGCATAGAGGGCACAATATGGGTATTGTTTCCTTGCTCCCACGCCCCAGGGATCTCAGACTACCAGTGGTTGAGCTAGGACACTGGAATTAAAAACAGTTCCCAAAAACAGTTCCCAAAAAACTATTCCCCAAACAGTTCCCATGTACATTCATAATCCATTCTCCAGCATGGTTTGCACATTATTTTAAAATCTGTTTTTAATATAGGGGAGAAAGTGCAATTTCAATGTAATCTTATTAAGGATAAATGCTCATAGAAATCATGAGGTTCAAGAAAACTGTAAAGAGTAAATGAAGACTAAATATACAAATATTTAAAAGAGTAATGTACAAAAGAAGAAACAATCAAGTGGTGGCTCATGTGGAAAAGCATGGGGGGGGGGGAATGGCAGACATGGTGTGCTATGTGTTCATCTTCCTGAGCTGTGGGGTTTCATAGGAATGTCATTGCATTATGCATTACTACAGCTTCCTTAAAAAAACAGTCATGGAGCAGGAAGCAAAGCAAACAAGGTGGTGTAAATGGTATTGTCATATTTCAGGCGCAAGAAAGCAAATGTAGAAACTAATGCAACTGCATGACATAGTGGTTTGAGTGTTGGACTACAACTCTGGAGACCAGAGTTCGATTCCCAGCTCGCCCATGAAACCCAATAACCTTGGGCAAGTCACACACTCTCAGCCTCATGGGAAGACAATGGTAAAGGTCCTCTGAATCAATCTTGCCAAGGGTTGCCCTAAGTTGGAAATGACTTGAAGGCACACAACAGCAATGCCACTAAAATCCAAATATAGAGATGGTGCAAAAGGGCATTTTGACTTTCTGCTATCTTACAAGTATGGGAGAAATGGTTTTCAAGAAGAATGTACCAAATCAACTAACTTGGTGTGGTAAGCACCTAGTGCGGTCAACTATGCACAAGTTGCATCTAGTCTATATTAAATGCAACCATATTCATTAGGAAATTAAGTATTTTAAAAAATGGTGTTCTTTCAGGAAATTCTTATGGTCAGTTCATCAATACATTCAGCTGAGAAGCCAGTTTAGGACAGGGCACATGAATTCAGAGTATACAAGCTGTGTCTCTTTATCTGGAATTCCAAAATACAAAATATTCCGAAATCCCAAATTGTCCATATGAGTGGCTGAGATAGTGACACTTTTGCTTTCTGATGGTTCAACAAACAGAAACATTTCAGGCACAAAAGTATTAATAAGATTGTATATAGAATTACTTTCAGGCTATGTGTATAAGGTATACAAATCATAAATTAATTGCATGTTTAGGCTTGGGTTCCAACTTCAAGATATCTCATTATGTATAGGCAAATATTCCAAAACCAGAAAAACTCCAAAATCCCAAACACTGCTGGTCTCAGGCATTTTGAATAAGAGAAATTCAATCTAGCTAGCTAGCTAGCTAGCTAGTTATCTCCTCTATACCAGGCTAATTTTCTGAAATATGTCATAGCTGCTGAAGAGAAGCAAAGTGGACAAAGTAATATTTCCTGATGTGAGAATATCAGTATCACAAGTACCTAAGCGTACCCACAATTTCATCTGTGTAAAGTTCAACCTATACTTTTCATCAGGGAACTGTAAATATATTTTGTCACAGTAACTCACTTCCTCATAAGTGATCAAAATATATAATGAAGTTTAAGTCCATCATCTTACAGTATTATGTTCGTGTGCTTAAGGACCACAGGGTCACTGCACACAAAACAAAAGAAAGATCCAATATAAAAAGTACATCTTTTACACTTTGACTTGTCTATCACCAACAAAGCTTATGAAACACATTGTGGGGGAAAATTCTGCCCCAATCTTGATTAAATTTTAGTCAGGCTGCTTCAGACTAGATAAAATTGAATCAAAGTTGGCCATCCTCGTTGTAAACAATGGGCAGTTAAGTGTGATGATCAGAATGCGATGAATCACTCAGTTAATTTATTTACAGTATGCAATGACAATGATCTCTAATTTAGCACACTTGAGTAAGCCCCAATTCAAATATATAATTCAAAGACCTTCTTTTAAAAAAAAAGAAAAGAAGAATAAGATATATATAGGAATAAAAGGTTAAGAAGATAGATATAGTTAAGGTTAGAAAACCAATTAGGGAGCGGATTATACATTGTAAAATGTATTAAAAGTGTAATGGAGAATGTATGATATGTAAAGTTGTATGTTTGTAATTATTTTAATTTTAATAATAAATTTATTTAAAAAAAAATTTTTTTTTACTACAAAACGTTCTCCCCAAAATAGTAATGTTTGCATCAGCATTAGAAAAATACCCTGACTGGCAATTTTATTTTTTATTTGTGCTGAGGTAACAAATTTAAGCTGAATCTGACAGGACAGTTAGCTAAAAATATATATACCGGTAATCATTTCTAATTAAATTTTTTTGTTCATTGGTTCCTGCAATTTTCCAGTTAAACCAGCACTGTCTTTTAATATTCTGCCTCAACCATACAGCCACCACAGCCACAGAATAATCTGCACTTACATATACATACAATATCCTCAGTTAAGTATTGCAAGCTACTGCAGTGCAGTCTGAATCACGAGGAGAAAGAGCTCTAATCAATGATCTAGGGCTGAATCAGCAAAAACAGAAGCATGCACAATACAACTGCCAATCCATGCAAACAGGAGAAGCCTGTCATGACAAAAATGCTGCTATTCACTAGCAGTGTCATAAAACAATAACCAGGAAGACATGTGTTTTAGCAGAGAGCTTCAAGAGACTTAAAACAACTGAGGCTGTGTGAGGCTGTACACTAAAAAAGGAAGGGTACAGAAAAGTGTCCAACCTGAGAATTGAAATTTGTATTGTGAAATAAGATTAGGAACTACAATGGTGTGGAATTCAGTGATGTGGCCTGATAGTTGTTGAAATAAAAATCCCATTAGTCCAACATAGCCAATGGTAAATGCAAGCAACAGAACTAATCTTACTGAATTGTATGAATCTCATTAATCTGAAACTGAAAAGCATATAAAGGTTGAAGGACACATTTCTAAACTTGCACTGATAAATAAAAATTTTAAATATTGGAAAACGTTCTACACAGAGGCTACATGGGAGATTGAATATGATAAATAATAAATGTACAACAGATAAAATAGATATCATCTACTGAACCAAACTTGCATGCTATTTGGTTTGATAATAGCAAAACAGTATTCTATGACTGTAACACAACTGATTGATTTAGGCCCCATTCCCACTGGCTTACAAAGCGGATCAAGACGTGGATTATGGGGGCATAGTTCCCATTTGAGCAAGCATTCAATCCTCATTGCGTAAATTTCGTTCCCATTGGAATTCGGATCTGATCCCCATGTAATCGTTTTTTTCTAGGAAAACCCAAATCAGTGGTGAATAATCCAGGTTAATTTGACTGTACTTTTTTGGAGGTTTTTCCTGCACCTCCTGAGTATGATTCGGGGCAAATGAATGGGAATGACAAGGGTGTCCGATTCAGGAACTTGGGGATGAGAGGAGCAGTGCTCAAGGGGCTGGCCTGGGGGTGTCACCCGCTTGTTCTCTTTCCTGCATTACCAGCGCCATTTCCCCCCGTTCGCATAGCCTTTCTCCTGGTGGAGTGGGAAGCATGTGTAGACAAATTTATTTTTTAAAAAATTAATCTTTCAATTGCCTAGGCGCTTTGTGGGGTGTCCAAACACAGCAAACTGCTATATTGATCTCCAAACGCAGTAACCACATTACGCCCCCCTGCAACCTCCCCCCTGCTCCACATGCATAGATCGACGTGTGAGGAGCCATTGAACACCATTTTTAACTATTATTTTTTTCTTTTTTTACATGCCTGCTCGATTGGCCCCCAAACAGCCCAGGCAGCAAAGGGGGAGGCAAAGGGACTTGGGGGATGGAGGCTCCTTCTCCCTTTCCCAGAGGGACTCTGGGAAGACACAGGAGAGCCTGGGAAGCAAAGGGACTTGGAGAAATAGAGGCTCCTTCTCCCTTTCCCAGAGGGGAAAAGCGCCTAAGTGTTTGATTGGCTATGACGTCGAGTGCCTAGACGCTTGATTCCCAGTGATTGGGCGGTATATAAATAAAACCTATTATTATTATTATTATTATTATTATTATTATTATTATTATTATTGAGTGACAGCTGCTTTTAAAAAAAGAGGTTCCAAAAAGGCAATGGAAATGGGGAGCAAAAAAGTCCACTTCAAGTTACATCCGAGAAAATTTCAATTGGAACGAGAACATGGGTCAAAAAACCCGAGTCCGTTTGCATCCTTTCGTAATGGGAACAAGGGACCAGATTCGAATATGCCTCGGGGAAAAAATCTGAGTCAGAATCGCAGCAATATAAGCCACTTTTTTTACCCAGTGGGAATGGGGCCGTAAACTAGTTTCTTAACCAGTTCTCTTAACTGGCAAACCACACTGTTTATGTATTGCCAGGAGAGAAATACTACTGGGCCAGAAGCCACTTTTCAAGTCGACCAAGTGTTTGTGGAATCATATTTTCAAAAAAAAAAAAAAAAGCTGGGGTTGGAGTTAGTTTAAAAGGTGTAAATACTAGTTAAATATATATGTAAAGTAGATTAAAATTACATAAAATTAAATAAAATGTATGTCTAAAGTAAACTGAAATAGTGGCATAAAAGTTGGCATAGGTGCAATTGGAGGAGATACTGTGAAGAACCTGAACTTTAAAAGTCTCTGCAGGAGTTAGATTTCCATTATGATTTTCTTCAGAGCTCACCGCTGTAATGACTTCCTTATTCTCTCTTCTAACAGCAAAGTTGGGTAGAAAGCAGTCTATAAATCTGGAGGCAAAACAGGGCCACTCAAACCATCCTGGGCCACAAAAAAAATGTCTAAAGGAATCAAACCAGGCAGTCTGTATGCTTTTCAGTTTCAAATTAACCAGATTCATGCAACCCAGCCAGATCCGTTAAGGGCAATTCCACTCAACTGCCCTCTCCTGGAACAAGCTGAGTGACAATTGCCCTTAGCAGGTCTGGCTGGGTTTTTAAACGAAATTTGTTTTTGTTCTTTCACTTACAAAGTGCCATGTACACTGGTGGCAGAATATAAATAAATGCTAATATTTACTATAATGGCAACCTATTGAAGGTATCTTTTTTTTTTTTAAGGACAAGGAAAAAGAGGAGGGAAATGGTTTGTTTGAAGCCCTACCACCTTACAGCATCCTAGATGCAAATCCTGAATTTGGATGTATGTCATGACGTTAAAAATAACCTGACCTCTCCAGTTTATATAGCAATAATCAAGCAAGTTAAGTTCTGAGAACCAAGTCCCAATCCTAAATCCTTTCATAACTCAGATGTGAAAATTTGGAAAGTGGGAGAGATCAGCAGACAACAGTCTTCCTAGTCTATAAGGCTTTTGTTCTAGGTGGAAACTTTGAAAGTAGCATTACTGGTATGGATACACTGGAAAATTGCTGCAGCCTTCGACAGCACATTTAACCACACATGGTGTTCTTTACCAATAAATCAGCAGATCTGTGACAAAACTGCCACATTTCTTACTTTCTGCTGATGCAACTATTATGTTAATATCCTTGAAGCAAACCCAGAACAAAGACATAAGACAACTTAAGAGCCCAAAAACACAATATTGCAAAGAACAACAAAAGTTTACAAAATTGCAGGATGAGTTAATAAGAGCGTTGATGCATACAGTATATGCTTGTTAGATTCTAAGCTGCATTTAGTATAATGCTTGCATATTGAAAAAAGAATGGCCTTTATCCTGAGTACACGTCTATGTTTGCACTTTAATAGAGTAAACAGCCTAGCATGATACCACACCAAACAGAGAGTAGAAATGGAAATAACCTTTTTTAAAAAAAAATCTCAAAAGTATTAATGAAAAATATTCAAAGGAAAAAAATATCTGGAGGTTGTATACCATGGTTATGTAAGTGGAACACAGCACAGACAACTGGCTTGCTGTTCCCTATTCCCAGATAAGCCCTGTGAATGTTCCCCACAAAAGTCCTCCAAGTATTTATAATGCTCTTTTAAATAGAATGGGCTGTGCCACAGAGGACTATGGTAGGAGGGAGGAATCACTCAAAACTGAGCACAGGAATATTGTGCTAGCAGGGTCATCAGCTGAAAATTTTCCCCTGAACTTAGGACAGGTAGAAGTTTTTTTTTTAATGGGAGGGGGGATTAGAGAGCTGTAGCGGGAAGGAGATGAAAAGCAATTTTGTGAACAGCTTTGGGAGAAAGATATGGTATAAATCCAATAAAATAAATACAGATTAATTCAACTAGTTGCCTCCTGCTCAGATTTACTGTATAAAACCCAGTGTCATAAGATGCATTAAAAAGAGAGATAGAGAGAGCTCCAGCAAAAGTAAACCAATGGAACATTGTGAACAACTTAAAATGGCCTTGTCCTCCTCTTAGGTTCTGACTAATAAGCATAGACATATTCAAAGAAAACCTTTAAAATCATAGATAGTCTGGCAACAAGAAGATTTTGACAAGTTCAATTTCCACCCCACCAACCAGCAGCAGAATAGTTTATTGTGGTTTTTAATCCCCATTATTTAAAAAGCAGAAGAAATACAAAAGATATAACTTACAGGTCGAACTTCACCATTGGTATTGGTATACTGCCGGGCGAGACCAAAGTCTAACATATAACATTTCCTGTAAGTAGAGGGCAGGCGTCCCATAGCAAAGTTGGACTAGACAAAAACAACCGGATAAGAAGAATTCAGTACATCATTATCTTTTCATGTTTATTAACAAGAGAATCATAGTTCACGATCAATACTATCATGCTTACAAGTATTTGCCACTTTGTACAAGGGCTTCTTCAACTACAGTGGTACCTCGGGATACGAAATACCCAGGTTACGAATTTTTCGGGATACGAATAAATCCCATAGGGATTTATTGTTTCGGGTTACGAAAGTTTTTTCGGGTTACGAAAAAACTCCGGCGCTGTTTTAAATGGAGCCGCGGCAGAGCCGCGGCTTTTTCCCCATTAGCGCCTATGGCAATTCGGCTTACGAAGGTTTTTCGGGTTACGAAATTAGCCGCGGAACGAATTAATTTCGTAACCCGAGGCACCACTGTACAATTTTAAGATCTACTGATCTGCCCTATATTCATAGATAATGCTTCAATACACTGCAGCTCATCAAAAACAATATTTCCCCTGCAGCTAACATCCCCCTATCCCCCTTGAAAACGTGTAAGACACAATTTATTCTATTTGTACAACACAGTAATACTAATTATTACAACATTATAAAGGATTATTATTATTATTATTATTATTATTATTATTATTATTATATGTTAGTTTTTAAAAAGATCTATATTACTATGTGCTGAGATGTACTGTCTAATGGACTCATGCTCACCCTTCCCTCAGTCCAAATGAACTGAAATTTACTCAGCACAACCACTGATGGAAATCCAGCAAAAAATTCAAAGCTAATCTATCTCAAAAACAGTCTAAAATGGGGCAGGTAACCATATGGGGGTCAGGGGTCAGTTTTCATCAATTAAATTAGTTACTGAGCCATAGGCTGTGCCCACCCATCCGAGTCCCAAATTGTCTTTCTATGGCGGGGTACAGACTGCCCAAAAACGGCGGCCTGCCAGAGCCTAGTTTTGATCCGCGGGGAAGCTGCAGCCTCCAGACCGCGGGACTTCCCCACAGAGCAAAAAGAACCCACAAAAAGCGGGTTCTTCCTGTGACGCAATTATGACACCGCAGTGCACCAATGGTACACTCGTGACGTCATAATGGTGCCACAATGTGCGGACGCTAGGCATCAGGCACGTAAAAATGGTGGCGCCCGTCTGTACAGGGTGCCGCCATTGTTACGCCCTTATCACGTGCTAGGGTTGAGGCACCTGTGGGCAGAGCGCCCTCGGCCCACCCCTAGCACTTGACAAGGGCGCCCAATAATCCTGACTGTACTGGGTTTTTCTTTTTTTTCTTTTCTTTTCTTTTGCCATTGTTGCATGCTTTCAAGTCATTTCCATCTTACAGAAACTCTAAAGGGAACCTATCACAGGGTTTTCTTGGCAAGATTTGTTTGGAGGAGGTTTGCCTTTACGTTCCTCTGCGCTTGAAAGAGTTAGGGTGGGTTTCCATGACTGAGCTGAGATTTGAACCCTGGTCTCTAGAATTCTAATACAATGCTCAGACCACTGAATCATGCTGATTCCTGCCCATTTTTGCCATATACAAGCCAATATGGCAACTAGAGCTTTAAGAACTTTAGAAATGTTAAACAAACCTAACAGTTATTAATTTTCTGTTGTAAAAATAGCCAAGTATTCATTTGTGTACCGTTACAATATGAGAATTATCATGTAGTCTTTTTTTAAAGGGTAGGCTTGAGGCTCTTCAGATGGACTTAACTTTCAAAAACTCCAGTCAGCATTGCTAATAGTAAGGAAGTTCTAGTACAAAACATCTGGTACAGCAGATGTTCCCCACCCTACTTTATAGGAAACAGAGACATGAGCACCAATACCAGCAGCCAGCAAGCATACTCTCCCACCACAGTACCTTGGAATATTCCTGATTCCCTCTCCTGCTACAGCTGTTGTTATGATGTACAAATACCGTGATGTTAGATCACAATAAAAGAGTCTAAAGAGATTTTCTACTCTCATATCCATCTCCAAGTTGTTGTTTTTTTAAAAAGAAGGTGGAATTAGGTGGAATTAGGTTCAAGGGGAGCAGCCTTAGGAAACACTAGCTGAAATATCTCCTCTTTCAGAACAAACCTTTTTCTTTTGGACCATTTCCTTCCTTTCTGCTAATAATTTTTTAAAAATTGAATGAGAGGGAACAAACATCACTGAGTAATAGCAATGTATCCTCCGTATTACTATTTTTTTCCAATTGTAGGGATAGCTGTATTTTCTTATTAGAGCTTATTAGTACTGGATAAAGTGAAAGCAACTACAGTACAGGGAAAGGAATCTAATTGTACAGAGAAAGAAGAGTCAGCAGAAACTACTTACAGGCTTGATGTCTCGATGCAAGAATCCCACTGAGTGAATGGCTTCTATGGATTCTAGGATCTGTTTGCCTAACCGGAGGGTTGTGCTCAACGTAAAGGTTCCCCGGGGCTGGCTTCTTCTGAGGTCGGCAAGATTCCGGCCCTGAAATAGTTGCAAACTGATTTTATAACACTAAATTTTCACCAACAGATTAAATGTAATAGTATAATGTATTCCACAGCAAAGAAGGAAAAACCCCACCCTCTATTCAGCCCTGCCATTTTTAGCAGCCCACATTCCAGTACACTCATTACACAAACAGTCACCTGGTAACCTATATAAACTCACTGGGTGACCTTGAGCAACTCACACTCTCTCAGCATCAGAGGATGGCAACTGTAACCTCCCTATGAAAAAACTTGCTAAGAAAACCCCATGATAGGGTTGCCTTAGGGTCACCATAAGTCAGAAATGGCTTGAAGGCATATATCAACAAAGCCCAACTAGGCATGTTGTGATCAGATCACCTACTCTTGCTTTTTAAAATTCAGTGCTACCTGAACTGGTGGTAGGTACGACTGGCATTTAGGGAGAAGGGGTTTCCTCTCTCCCTGTTTCCTTCACACCATACCATTTTTCTGATGAAAAACATACAGTAATTCTAATCTGGTAGTTGCTCTCACAGGTGAAAATATATAGGACATTGCATAGGTACTTCTTTAAAGGGAGGGGACACAAATGAAGAAGATCCTACCCTCAGACCTCTCACATTATCTCTACTTTGGCACTGAAGAAATCTGGAAAAACTGTTTTGGCTTCAGCATACCAACATCAAGGATAAGAAAAGAAAAGAAAAGAAAAAGCTATAAAAAAATCCCTGTAAAAAATTTTTCAGGGATAATTTACAGGTGAACTTTCTGTAGAAATACATAGTATGAAAGGGAACTTCGCGTCCTCAAACATCTGGGACATGTCCCAAGGAGCTGTGGATGGCCACTTGGTTCATGTCCACTGTGTGCATGGAGATGTGCATGTGCCCTTCACTTTTTGCATAATATCTCATAAGGACTACCAATATGCAAAGAGATCTTGTAGCAATTTTGAGACTAACTGAAAGAAACGAGCTGGTAGCATGAGCTTTCATACACTTGAGCCTACTTGCTCAGATATTAAAGCGGCAAAGATGAAACTGTGAATTTCTCCTGAGGTGTCTGTGCCACTTATACACTGATAATTCCAAAACAACACACTCAAGTATCAAATTGTTTGGCTCTTAGTACCTGGACAGAGCTGGCTAAAGTATGAGCCTTCACCTATTTGAGTGCAGTCACCAGCATTTAGCAAAACAGAAACTCAAGACAAGAAATGTGTCCTTCCCCTGACATATCTCTGACCCTTGCTGGGAAGGGAGCACTTAGGAGAGGCAGGTAGCAACTGCTCTATTTACAGTTTTGAAAGTGTAAGGAACAGAAGTGAAACCTGGGGGAGTCTGTGAGAGAAAGAGAAGGTTGTGGGGAAAGAAGAAAAGTGCTGGTAATAGTATTGATACAGATTATTAGGATGAAGAAAGCAATGGGTTCTTATACTTGGCTATGCCACACAAAGAAGATAGCAATGTACTGTAGCTCTTCAATATAGGCCATGTGAGATGGGATATACCTTACAGTGGACCCTTGGTATCTAAGAGGGTTTGGTTCCAGCACACACACACCCCACAGATCCCCAAAAATGATACTCAAGTCTGTATTTAAAATTTAAAATTACCTGAAATCAACTGCAGCCAGGCCAAGAAGCAGTCCCAGAGCAGTGAGAGGCTGTGGCATCAAGGCCCAGAAAGGAGGCATGCATTCTTCCTGCTTTGGCTGTGGCAATTCTGCACTTTCAGTCAAAAGGTGGAAGCGGCAGCTGGCATGCTCCCAGTAGGAAGCTGGAACTGGAGGCAGGAAGAATGTACGCCTGGGGCTTGCTACTACCACTCCTTCTCCTACTTTGGTGATGGAAGTCAATCCCAGAATGCAGTTAAGAGAGGAGGCAGAAGCAGTAAGCATCTGGCACTTGGGGCTTACCACTACTGACGCCTTACCTCCTGAAGCTTTAGCCTGTTGCAAACAGGAGGTTTTTCAACTAAGACTTTTGGACTCTTTGGCATAGCAGATATAGTATCTGCCAGCATCATCTTGGCATTGACTTCCATCAGCCTGGGGCAGGGAGCAGAGTGGCAGCAGCAAGCCCTAAGTACCAGGCACACATTCTTCCTGCTGCCTGCTTGGAGCAAGTCAGCCACCACTTCAGCCTTTTCAAGGAAAAAGCATACTTGTCGCAGTCAAACCAGGAAGAATAAATGCCTGACTCTTGGACCTTGTCACCACAGCCTCCGCTACTATGCTAGGACCACTACTCAGCCTAGCTGCAATCCACTACAGGTAAAATAAATAAATAAATAAAAATTTCTTCATTTCAACCTGCGGTTGCCCAAATCCATGCTACTGAACCAGTCGATGCCTAGGGCCCACAGTATAAGCTATGGCTGGGTATTGCTGTTGTTGTTTTGCACTTTCCACATCTACAAATTAATTTTTTTTCAAAAAATCCAGAACATACTTTTGTTTTCAACACTTTCTGACCTACACTGACTATATTTACAGGTGGTGCCAACCAACAATTCATAGGGGATTCACACGAAGGCATTGTTTTACCATTTTTTATGAAGACACCTCTTGAAAGTGATACCTCGAGTGCTACAGAAGTGGAAAATGAGTTGAGAGAGGGAAACAACACCCTTTTCCTGCTCCTGTTTACTGTTTATTAGCTTTTGTGCCTTTGTATGTACCTTTGTGTTGTTTCTCCACTTATACTGTAGCAACCTCATTTATTTATTTATTTATTTATTTATTTATTTATTTATATTTTTATATGAATTTCATAGGGTTTTCACAGAATGATATGAGTTGGAAGAGACTACAAAGGCAATGCAGAAACTCACAATCAAAGCATTCCCAACAGAAGGCCATGCAGCCTCTGTTTAAAGACCTCCAAAGAAGGAAACCCTACCACTCTCTGAGGGAGTGCATTCCACTGTCAAATAGCACTTAATATCAGGAAGTTCTGCCTAACGTTGAGGTGGAATCTCTTTTCCCATAGCTTGAATGCATTGCTCTGTGTCCTAGTCTCTGGAGCAGCAGAAAACAAGCTTGTTCCCTCCTCAATATGACATCCCTTCAAATATTTAAACAGGGCTATCATATCACATCTTACCCATCTCTTCTCCAGGCTAAACATACCCAGCTCCCTAAGTCTCTCCTCATTCATGGTTTCCAGACCTTTCACTATTTTGGTCACCCACCTCTGGACACGCTCCAGCTTGTCCACATCCTTCTTGAATTTTGGTGCCCAGACCTGGCCACAATATTCAAGGTGAAGACTGACCAAAACAGAATAGTGTAGCACTATTATTTTCCTTGATCTAGACGCTATACTCCTATTCAGTATTAGTGTTTTATTGATTGTATTTTGTATTATTGTATCATTTTTACTGAGGTAATCCCACCTCGATCCTTGGGAGAGGTGGGAAATATAAATAAACATTATTATTATTATTATTATTATTATTGATGCAGCCTATAATTGCATTGGCTTTCTTAGCTGCTGCATCACATTACTGGCTCATGTTCAGCCCGTGATCCACCAAGACTTCTAGATCCCTTTCACATGTACTATCATCAAGCCAGGTGTCACTCATTCAGTATCTGTGCATTTCATTTTTATTGGTCCTGTTGAAATTCATGTTGTTGGTTTTAGCCAAACTTTCTAATATGTTAAGATCATTTTGAATTATGAATCTGTCCTCTGGGGCATTAGTAACCCCTCCCTCCTAATTTAATGTCATCTGCAAATTTGATAAAGCATGCCCTCTATTCCATTATCCAAGTCATTGTAGAATAGTACTGGGCCCAGGAGAGAACCCTGTGGCACTCCACTTCTAACTTCTGTCCAGGATGAAGAGGAACCTTAGGTGAGTACCCTTTGGCTTCGGTTGGTCAACCAAGTACAAATCCACCTAATGGTCACATTGTCTAGCTCACATTTTACTAGGTTTTTTGAAAGGATATCACAGGGACTTACTACTACTACTACTACTACTACTATTAATTTCATTTGTACAGTCATCCCTCTGGATTTGTGGGGGCTAGGGGCGGAGTACCATCGTGAATATGAAAATTCATGAATAATGAGGAGGGGGACTGGTGTGCCCACATGTCTCCCTTCCGAAGTCTCAAACAGCTCTAGAAAGCTGTCTGAGGTGCTGAAAGGGCAGGGCAATGCACGTTGACCGCTGCCTCCTTCTTTCCCAAGGCTTGACAGAGTTCTGGAGACTTCTCTCATGCCTTGGGAGGGAAGGAAGGAGGGAGGGTGGGCTGGCTGGCTGGCTGGCTGCTTCTTCCTTCTTTCCCCAGGCTTGAGATGGGTCCGGACACACACACACCCCTCATGCCTTGGGGACGAAGGAAGGAAGGCACAACAGCAGCTTCAGGGAGCTGTATTATTCCCGAGTCCATAGCTGTACATGCGTATCCTCTCGACTGTTCTTTCTGTCCTTGGCTTTTCTGTCGCTCACAGGGGAAAAGCCTGGGAGGGACAGAAGAGAAGGACTACACATGCACACAGCTAGGGACTTGTGAATAATCAAAGCCACGAATCCCAAAGCCGCAAATCTGGAGGGACGACTGTATACCACCTTTCTCCCAGAAGGGCTCCAAGGTGGCTCACAGATAAAAACATTAATTTCTTACTTTCTTAGAAGACACAATGCTGCAAAAAAGAAAGGGAAGGTGAGGGAAGGGAAAGGAACTCAACTTAGTGCTGCCTAAAATTATTACACCTTTACCAGACTCTACCACTTTTGTAGCTAGTTAACAAAAGCCTCATCTTCACAAGTGAGGTGGAAAGGACAAAACAAATAAACAGGTTAGCAAGCCTTATTCTGGAAACATTTTCTGTAGTCAGTTTGTTCACTATACAGCCCATTTACAGAGTCTTCACATTTTCATTAATCAAAGACATGAAAGACTTAACCATGAACCTGGACCTCATATAGTCAAAATGCATTTGAGCTAGCAGTGTATCTGTTTTGGATTTTTTAAAGGCACACTTATCCAGTTTAGTACAGTATTATAATTATTCCCTTGGGAACAAATATTATGTGTGCCTGTGAAAAAATAATTCTCACCATTCTTCCTTCTCTTCGAGCTTTGGCAAAGGACATGTATCAGCAATTTTATGTTTTACGTTCATGAATCTGTTTTATTTCATCAGGAGCTCTTGAACTAGAAAACAGTGGATCTTGAGCTGATTAGCAGAGCAGTTACAATCAGGGGTAGCCACAGTGACGGTACAAAACATCAAGACTCCAGAAGTCAGAAGGACTCAGGTAAGAGAGGAAGGAGGAACTGCTGCTGCTCCCAGAATTTGATTTGCGTAAGCCAGGGGTAGGCAACCTGCGGCCCGCAGGCCGAATGCGGCCCGGCGAGGCCTTGGGACCGGCCCCAGCCTGGTCCTGCTGCCAATTGCCGCCGGGGCCTTTGGGGGGCAATTGTCTATAGAAGCCTCAGAAACATGCATTTATATTAACATTTTTTTAAAAATCAGCAATTTTTTTCACGTGTCCTCCATTTTAAAAAAAAAAGTGTCTTCCATTTGAAAATTTTGTCCTACATTTGTCCTGGTTTATTTATATATTTAATTTTTAAAATTTTTTTAATTATTTATTTTTTGACTTTGGCCCCCCAGTTGTCTGAGGGACAGCAACCCGGCCCCCGGCTCAAAAAGATTGCCTACCCCTGGCGTAAGCATTACTTTTGGCTCTGGGGTGTCTGTCACCCTTCTCTACCTTCCTGTGTACCCAACCACTTATTCAGGGATATCAAAACAGCCATTGATTTGTGCCACCCTTCTCATTTTCTCCTTCAGTGCAGATTCTCAGTGGAAGAAGCCCCATTTTTACTTCACCTTCCCCCTGTTCTTTATTACTCTGAGTGAAAATGACCAAGCACAGCCTGTCTTCGTTGAAACTACACTACACCAGCTTTCAACAACCAGCCCTCCAATCTGCTCACTCCACTCCACCCATGTTTAAGGAAGCACAGGCCATAATTCTGGGTCAGAAAAAAAGCTTTAAAGTTTTCTTGCACAGTCTAGTAAAGGTATATTAATTCTCCTTCCAAAATTGCTATTACTGTAATATTGTTATTAGGCCAATCAAAAAGTTACAAAAAATTTGGCAAGCTTTTAAGATATTAAGGGTGGTGTACAGACCGCCCCTTTGGGGTGGCCTGCACCCGTCCCTTTCCCTGACAGATCGGGACCTCAGCTGCCACAGCGGCAGCCCCGAGGCCCCAATCCACTGCTTTTCCCCGCGGCCTGGAAAGGGGTGTCCTTGGGGCTTCATGCCCTACAGACACCCTGACAGCAGCAGGGAAAAAGAGAAAGGGGCCGCTTGGCCCCTTTCTCTTTTGTGTCACTGGCGCAGCCGTGTAAAGTCTGCACCAGCAACACAAACGAAGGAAGGAGCTCCGTTTCAGAGCTCCTTCTGGCGCTGCTGAAAGGACGCCACAGGCACCCTTCAACGGTGCCAAGATGACACGCCCGCGCCGACCCATTTGGAGGCGGTGCAGCCGTGACATCATAATGGCAGCACCCATGTAGAAAGGACAACGTACTAGGGTTGCAGGGCATCTGGAAAGGATGCCCCAAGGCAACCCTAGTATGCTTTGCGCTGGTCTGTACAGCACCAAGATCTCTTCAAAAAGCACAATACAAGGCAGTTTAAAAAAGAAGAAAAATGGGGCTGTTCTTGCTGTTCAGAGTTCAACTATGTACGGGAGAATCCAGAATGACTGAAAAGTCCTAGGTTTTGTTCCTGTTGTTGCTGATTTTTATACTGGGTTAAAATAAACTGACCTGGGGAGCTGATATAAAAATTCTCTGGCAATACCAGGAGCTCACAGAAAATATTATGTGATAAACAAAATGTATGTGAATAAAAGATATATAAAATCACAAGTAGCAAACAAAATTGGGACTTTCTTGTCTTTTTAATCTGTCTGGATGTCTTTTTAATCTGTCTGGATGTGTTCTAAGAGTTCTTTCTGACTTTCTTCCTGCTTCTTTGCCTGCCCTATTATTCCTGGCCTAAACAGCAGTGGCTTTGCTTAAAGCAAAGAAAAGAAACCTCTAGCCTGGAACAGATACAATCTGGCATCCAAAATTAAGTTAAGCTATAGAAAAAGTGGGTGCTGCTCCCAGGAACAAGTACAAATAGAGAGGAGGAGCCATGTTTGGGAGGAGTATGTCATTTTACACTGTGGGGTTAGCAGCCAAGAAGGCTGAGTGGGACTGTCGTGAGGTACAGTTTGAGGGATTTTAGTTACCCCATTTAGGGACAAGAGAAGTCCAGAATTAAAATGTGTGTTGATATCCTGCAGGATTACAACTAGGAAAGCTGTGGAAAATATTAGGAGCCACCTGAGGAGCGGATGAGGTTAAGAGTAGTTAAGCAGATGAAGTTCAGCTAAATTCAACTTGAATTAACAGCTAAAGAAACTGGCTATAGGTTCTTTGTGGACCAAGAGTGAAAGGAAATGTACATAGTATCAAGTGAGAGAAAGTGATAAGATTTGTAACTACTAAAGCAATTCGAACACTGTAACAAGCTTGAATAATATCCACTAAGAAAGATACAACAATAAGCTTTGTTTGTAAATAAAGTTCTTTCCATTGTTTTCAACAAGAAGTTGCCTGAAGTGTTTTTAAACATAACATCATACATGCTACCAAACATATTTAAAATGCTACTAAGAAAGAAAATACTCTTTATTATTTAGAACACTTCAGATAGTGGGTGTGTAGTTATAAATTCACAACTGGTGCCAAGTTGTTTTAAAACCCCAGAGTGCTGGCATTAGAAGAGAGTACTGGTGTGGTAGTCATAAGTGAGAGATCCAAGTTCGAGGGTCTCCACACATATTGGTAGCAGCCAGAAACATACAGTGTAAAAAGGTTTAAGAGATTTGGAAGTGTCATGTTGTCGCATCTGTCATAGTCTCTCCTAACAAATTTAAATAAACTCCCTTCCCTTCCAAATGTTTTGTGATGTACTGAGAGAAAGGGAAAGATTTTTTTACATAGTATTTGTCCAAAAATGTGTTCATCTCAAAAAGATGCCTGGCCCCCAATAATGACCCTGCAATAACATTTATGGAACTCTTCCCCCCTCAAAAAAACAGAATGCGTAAAAACTCACCTGAAGCTGCATAACAACGTAGTTAAACTTCTCATTCCTGCCACAACCAATAAATCTACAAACATGATCTTTCCCTGCAATCAATAAAGACAAACATCATAATATGTAATCAGTCACCATTTTGACAGTTTGTGGCTACACTGTCTTCCCAGGATCCGTAGGGTCCTTCTTTGGACAACTCAAAAATAGTAGACAAATGTATTAAAAAGATAGCTTGTCGGCCCCTTGCAATGTTAAGTGGCAAGAGAGTGTATTTTACTCTCTATTCTCAGTTAACATGAGGCAATGGTGATGCCCCAAAACATTGGGAAGGATTTCCTGTGAACATACTATATCCTGCCCGAAAAACATGCTCCTGAATTTTCTACAATGCACAAAGATTCTTCAGTGGGAAAGACTGTATGGAGCATATTCCCTGCAGGTACAAAAACTAGATATGATCTGACCACAACTCTCACAGTATGGACTGAGGCTACATGTTGCAGCCACTATGCTGAAAATAAACAGATCTGGTAAGCACCACAATGGAATGGTCTTGTATTCCATGATGGAAGAAAAGTGAAACAAAAATGTACTAAGTAATATAGATTAAAGCAGTACAACAAAACAGGGCAAGCCTGAGAAGGTGAGAATTGCTAACAGCATAACAAAGAAACATAACACAGTCTTTTTTCCATTAATGCTTCAACATTTATATCACCCAGCATTTTCTGATATATATAAAGAACCTTCAAATAGCTTGGGTTCTGTAATCTAACAGATCATCTCTGTATTACTCTCCTATTACAGTTACTATTAAGGTGCTTATCAAACTACACAGTTATAGCATTATATTCCACTTTAATTGCATTGGCAGCATCTTATTGTATCCTGGGATTTGTAATTTAGGGGCCATTTAAAATTCTCAGCCAGAAACCCTTGGGTCTCACTAAATTACAAACTTCAGAATTCTACAGGATCTTGCCATGACAGTTAAAGTGAAATATAGCACTGTAACTGTGTACTATAATAAGGATCTCAGTCACAAGCACCTTCTTAAATGAACCATCTATTCATAAAGGCATGTAGACTCCACCTTAGTAACTGGCCCCAACTCTAAATTCTGCTTCTACTGGGGTTCACCAATGCCTGAGTTTCTTTGCAAAGTAACATATAAGGAAGAGATATCAGATGTGATTTCACTACAACTCCCCTCATTTCTAACAAGTAGTCAGTAGTGATGGGGGCTGTAGTGTAACAACATTTGTGAAGCCAAGGTTGGGAACTAGTCAACTATATAAAACATCCTCTTAGCTGAGAAAACAATTTATGTATCAGTAGGGACTACTGAGTGCTGCAGTACTGTATCTGGGCTGCAATGACTAAGAACATTTAAAAAGCAATCCCAGTCCACAAGTAAAAGCAATCTGAATTGCTCTTTAGTTTTCCTTAAGTGTCCTTGGTGTTATCAGTTTTTCCTGTACTTGTGCATACATGTCTAGCAAAATAATATTAGTTATATTTCTCACATGTCAGATGCCACTGCAGGCCAGGAAACATAACTTTGTAAAACAATGTTATCTCCTACCTTGTAGCTTTTTTAGGACGGCCACCTCCATCTTAAGGACTTGCTTTGGCTGCTGGGCTGACTCCACCTTCAGAGCCACATTCTCACGGGTCAAGAGATCCATTGCTTCATAAATCTCCCCAAAGCCACCACCACCAATCTTCTTCAGCTGAACAAAAAGCAAATCATTACCACACATATCTCCCAAAGAAAGCCCACATTTAGTTTGTTCACAGTGTCAATCCACACAATCACTGTAGCAGAGATATTTGAAGAATAATATCAAAGCATACAATTATTATCATTATTATTATTTGCAAAATAATAAGAAGATTATTTTGTGGAAGATTATCTTCATGTTCAAACAAGTGCTTTCACAAAAGCTAACACCACAACAAAGGGTCACACACTCAAAGATACAATGTAGAAAAATGAAAAGTACTTGTGATCTCAATCATTTAATTACTGTACTTGTTTCACTGAAACTTTTGTATGCAAAAGCACCATGCAGGGTAGCTTAAACATTAAAAAAATATAAAAGAAATAATTTAAAATACATAATTGGCAGTGTGAACCAAAACTTAACATACACATGCTCTCTATCTCTCTTATATACACACACATAGCCTGTGATAATAAAACGGTGTTCAGTAATATTGTAGTAGGGCTGTGGGAATATTTAACCTGCCCTTCAATTTCAACTCCTGATATACCCACTTGCTTTGATTACTAAGCCACAGTATGTCTACTGCTACAATTCCCATCTTACTGTATATTCTCATTTATAAGCCTAGACATTTTAGTCAAAAAATTATTCAAAAAAACTAAGTTGATTCAGTCAATGTAAGTCAATGGATCCATGTAAGTACTTCACCTTTTATTAAAAGAAAAAAGGAATCATCCCCTGGAAGAAGGCAAGAGCATAATCTGTCCTGGAAGCACTGACTCTCCTGCCCTCTACTCTCTCATCTATCCAGGCTTTAGTATGACCACAAACAGTTATGCCTGTTGGAATTTTGTAAGTTCTTTGGCATTTTTTCCTTTACTTCATCCTTTAGATCCTTTGTTACATGCCCCTAGATTTTACCCTTGACTTACCCACAGGTCGTATCAAAATTCATAATTTTGGGTCCAAAACCTGACATCAGCTTATACAACAGATTGATTTATAGTCAATTATATATAGTAGTCTCTTCCTCTTCTGCTGCCTCTGCCTCCTCCTCCTCCTGAACTTTTTGAGTTCTGGAAGCACCGTGGATTTTAGGACTAATCGTAAGCATGCATGCTGGAGACACATATTCAACCCCTCCCGTGTTCTCTTCCATTAGCCACTCAAACTCTATGGCTTCCTGGATTGATATTAAGCATATGCATTGCCTGAGATTGGTGTTTAAGGGTGTATATCTCCATATATGACAAGTACATCACAAACATCATAATCTCCAGCCAGAATAGCAGGAAGAGGATTCTGGACAGTCTATGTAGCCAGGTCGCATCTCCCATAACTTCAGGTTAACAGCTCCTGCAGCAAACACTGTCCTTGCACCCCTACCATCTTAACCATCTGTTGCATTAGCTTCCCAATGATATGCTTGCTCTTGCTAATCTCTCCATAGCTGCCTTTGAAGCCAACAGTGAGAAATTGCTGAAGCTGCCCACAGTCATGCCCAGTCCACACATCTGCATATCCAGGTCCCCCATAACCTCAAGCACAGCAGTCTGGGTCACCTGTCCTAACTTCATAGCTTCCCTCCAAAGCTGAGAGCCATTCAAACAGGTTTGCTGCATCTTCATGTAAAGGGAAGCCATAGCATTTAGCAGATGCTGTGCCCCTACCAAAAGTTCTTGTCACTACCCCTGTTGTTATTGGTGAGAACAGGGTCTCCCCCAACCCTGTGAGTCATACAGTCTCACTCCTTGTGTGTGAAGGGGCAAACCTTGATGGGAACTCAGTAACAGTGGAAGGCTCCAGAAGGGCAAGCTATTTCACAATCTAGATATACACAAGTCCATTAGCTGCCAGTCAGTTTCTGGCTACAATTCAAAGTGCTGGTTATGACCTATAAAGCCCAATATGGTTTTGCTCCAGGCTATATGACTGACCTGACCATATTCCCATATGATTCTAGACATACCTTGAGATCCTTCTTTCAATCCTACCACTTTCACAGGTATGGTTGCTGGAGACATGAATTAGGGCTTTCTTGATAGCTGCTTCTAGACTCTGGAATGCCCTTCCTAGAGAGGCTTCTTGCTATCCTTCTGAGAGCAGGCAAAAATATTTTTCATTCTAACATTTTTATAACTAAAGATTTTTAGAAAAGAGGGAGAGTGCTGTTTTAAATCAGGGGTCGGCAACCCCCGGCCCACAGGCTGGATGCGGCCTGTGGAGGCGGCAGGACTGGCCCCAGCCCGGTCCTGCCGCCGCCACCGCTTCCACCTCCACGGCCGCGCGAACGCGCTGCCCTCCTCCTCCTCCACCGCGTGGAGGAGGAAGAGGAGGGCCGCGCGGCCTGGGGCAGAGGAGGCAAAAGGGGAAGCCCTGCGCCGCCCTACCTGCGGCCCTGTACTGCCCTCCCTGCCTCCCCGCGCTGCCCACCTCCTTCTCCTCTGCCTCCTCTGCCCCGCCCCCAGGCCGCGCGGCGCATGGAGGAGAAGAAGGAGGAAGAGGAGGAGGGGGGAGCAGAAGGAGGAGGAGGAAGAGGAGGAGGGGGGAGGAGGAGGAGGAGGAGAGGGAGGAAGAGGTGGAGGGGGAGGAGAAGGAGGAGGAGGAAGAGGAAGAGGGGAGGAGGAGGAGGAAGAGGAGAAGAAGGAAGAGGAGGAAGAGGAGAAGGAAGAGGAGGAGGGGGAGGAGAAAAAGGAGGAGGAGGAGGAAAAAGATGAAGAGGGGGAGGAGAAGGAGGAAGAGGAGAAGGAAAAGGAGGAGGGAGAGCAGGAGGAGGAGGAGGAGGAAGAGGAGGAGGGGAGCAGGAGGAGGAGGAGGAAAAGGAGGAGGGGGAACAGAAGGAGGAGGAAGAGGAGGAGGGAGAGAAGAAGAAGGAGGAGGAAGAGGAGAAAGAGGAGGAGGGGGAACAGAAGCAGGAGGTGGTGAGTGGCCAGAGGCCTCAAGGTTTTTTTAAATTTTATTTTGTGTGCTTTAAGTGCTAACAAGTCTCCCTTGCTTTGACAATGATAGTGTGGTGGTGGTGGTGGTGGTGATGATGATATGAGTCAGCTTAAGAGGCATGCAGGCATTGTTTCAGAAGCCGAAAGAGTGTCACCTTCCAAAGTGTGTTTTGGGTGCTTTTAATGCTAACAAGTCTCCCTTGTTTTGACAGTGATAGTGTGGTGGTGATGATGATGATGATGATGATGATGATGATGATATGAGTCAGCTTGAGAGGCATGCACACACTGTTTCTGAAGCCAAGAGAGTGTGACTTTCCAAAGTGCCTTTTCTGTGTGTTTTTGGTTCTTTAATGGTGATACTGATATCAGAAAGCCTCTGAGGCAAGGCCAATGTAAATTGCTGTGATTTTTACAAACTCATGTGCAGTGAAGAAAAACCAAAGTCCCTTGACCAAGTACACACTTCTGAGAAGTACACTTGGTGCAAGAACTGTAAAACCACCTTGACATGTTCAATATGCATAGCCATGTGAACCCATGTTCAGTGTGAAACCCAAAGAGTTTGGTTATGCAATAAGCCTCTGAAATATGCAAGAGGCCATCTTAAGTAAAGGCATGTTCAATGCCCAAATGTGCTGTTTGGAATGGGGGGAGGGGGGGTTGGCCAGAAAGGGAAGTACATTTCTGCCATCTGTCTAGGAATAATGCCCAAATGTCCTCCATTTTGATCATGCCTAAGAAACATGCATTTATATTAACATTTTTTAAAAACCATCAAATTTTTTCGCATGTCCTCCATTTTTAAAAATGTGTCCTACATTTGAAAATGTTGTCCTATATTATTTAATTATTTATTTTTTTGGATTCGGCACACACACACACCCATTGTCTGGGGGACACCAACCCAGCCCCCGGCTCAAAAAGGTTGCCTACCCCTGTTTTAAATTGTACTATTTAAAACTGCTTTTTTCAAGCATGTTTTAAGTGGTTTTAATACTGATAATATTTCAATTCTATTTTAATGTTAATCTTTGCTATGTCTTTAACTATAACTGGTAGTTTTCAAAGAAATAGCCATGTTAAGTCTCTTGCAGCATAAAAAGGAGGAAGGGATGGAGGGGGGAAATGTGGCAGCGCCTCTAAGACTAACTACTTTGTGTTTTAGCAAGAGCATTCATGGATATAAACCCACTTCTTTCGATGCAGTGCCAAGTGATATTAAGGCCTCAGGGATAAAGCACATTTATAGAGTTGTAGGAGTGGGACAGAATGTAGTGGGATCCAGAAAGATGCAAATTATGTCTTTTGCCCTAAATTTTGAAAGGGCTGGACAAGACAATACAGGTCTTTCAGAACTTTACAGTGTCCTGTTAGTGTTGATGTGTGAAAGCAATAAATCTGCTTACTAAAAATCAGTTTCCTTGGGTTCAAAATCTTCGCTGAGAAGATTCCTTTGTTTAAATGTGTGGTAGTGAGGACTCATGTATTAAGATATGCAATGTGCCATGAAACCATTGTCTTTGTTCATACCTCTGCTAATGGACTGGAATTTGTGAATATAATTTAATTCAGCTGTTTCTCATTCTAGTTTTCTTTTGTAATTTCCTTGTGCAAGGATCAAAGCTAATTCCAAGAAGGTTGAAATGTACTGCAAATAGTTTTTGTGTAAAATGTCAGATTTGTGTCCATTAATCCTCTTGCGTAAAGACTGTCCTGTTTTTCTAATATAGAGTGTAGAGGAGCATTGCTAGCATAGGATGGCATATATCACATAAGAGGAAGAACAAGTAAATGTTTCTCTGATGTTGTGCATTGTGTTATAGGCCCCTGTAATATTGCTCCTAAAGTAGATGTGGGGACAGATTTGGCATCTGGGTTTGTGGCAGAGTATTGTTCCCATATTACATGTTATGTATCCTATTGTAAGTTAGTGGTTAAGATTTAGAAACTAAATGTAGGCCAATAAAGACCTGTCTCCCAAAACTTATGAGGGAGCCATGTTAATATCCAGAATTGGTTGTAGCTCACTGATTATGCATTTGAATGGTCACAGCTGGCCATTCTAGATGACCACTTTTGGTTTGTTTTGTAGTACAGGTTTTGTACTACACAACCTTTTGTTTTGTAGAACAGGTTGAGTGTCCCTTATTCGAAATGTTTGGGACCATAGGTTTTCCCGTTTTTTTCCATTTTTTAATTGTATTTATTTATTTTGGAATATCTAGTAGCGATCTAGTGTAACAAGGCTAAGAAGTGGTCCCAGTGCAGCAGCTGAGGCAAAAACAAGCTCTGCATCCACCTGCTTCTGCCTTATGAAGAAGCAAACAAGAACATTGCAGTCTCTACCTCAGAGGCAGAAGAAGGTGGCTGGCAGGCTCCCCAGGGCCTGAAGAATACATGCATGGTAGCTGGAGCTTATCACTGCCTTCACTGCTGCCCTATGGCATTTTACATATAACTGTCTCTTGTGAGCCTGCATGTTGACTGCAACATGTCATATGAGGTCAGGAAAACAAAAAGTTTCAGATTTTGAAGTATTTTGGATTTTCATTGTTAGAAATCAAAGATATAGCCATGTTAGTCTGTATGTAGCGAGTCAATATGTAGAGAGATCTAGTAGCACCTTTGTAACTAACTGAAAGAAGTTGGTAGCATAAGCTTTTGTAGTCTTAAGTCTACTTCTAAATGCATCTGAAGAAGTAGACTTGAGTCTGCGAACACTCATGCTGCCAACTTCTTTCTTCCAGTTAGTCTCAAAGGTCTACAAGATCTCTCTACATTCAGATTTTCATATAAGGGATACTCAGCTTGTACATGGTTCCTTGGTACTAATCTTGCCTTGTTGATTCGTTCTTCACCTGCTTAGGTGGGGATTGTAGTTTGAGAAATGCCTACGGTATTGTAAATCTAAGGGTCTTGTGTGTGTCTCTCTCTCTCTCTCTTTCAGCGTCAGACTCACCC
This sequence comes from Sceloporus undulatus, assembly GCF_019175285.1. Classification (NCBI taxonomy): domain Eukaryota; kingdom Metazoa; phylum Chordata; class Lepidosauria; order Squamata; family Phrynosomatidae; genus Sceloporus; species Sceloporus undulatus. Next base: position 25,683,982 of record NC_056522.1, on the reverse strand, counting down.
AAAGTCAACCCAGAGGGTTTCTGTGGCTGAGCGGGAATTGGAAGCCTGCAAACCCAGAGTGGGAGTCCAGTGCTCAAACCACTGAACCAGCCTCCTCTCTCCACTCATTCCGATCTGCAGACCAGGTGCCAGCCAAGGACAGGTCCAACTTCCCCACCTGAATCTCCCCAGGCAAAAAGGGGAAAACGAACCCCAGATTGGACCAGGACACCCACGCAAAGGCAGAGAGAGCCTCTCAGCATGGGCCTTTCCCTTCTTCCTTCCGCTTCCTCACCTTCTTCCTTCTCTTCCTACACTCCCCTTTTCCTCCTCTTCGTCCCCTTCCATTTCTTCTTCCTCCCCTTCCTCCTCCTCCACCCTTCCTTCCTCCTCACAGTAAGGGCTATCATGATGATTGACACATGAGCAGCATAAATGGGGATGGCAATCATGGCAAAATAAAGCAATTTCACTGCCAATAAGGAAAAGATCTGCTTTATGATGGGAACAGGGAACCTTTTGAAATCGATTACTGACGTGGGCAGAGCCGAATCAGAAATTGGACTATACTGTAAGTGGGAATGAGCCCTAAGAGTAAAGCTAAAGAAGAACACTAAACCAACCACTATGACAATTTACAACATGAAGAACTTCCCTGTAGAATTCAGATGTTTTAAAAAAATAGATCTGCACTATTAAGCCTAATTGACTGGGAGCCCAAAGAACTCTGCACTGAAGCAAGGGACATTAGCAGGGAATAATGCAAAAAAGACACTATCTGTAGCCAAAAACTGAGAGAGGTCCCAATGGCTGACAGATGAAACTCTTAAAGCAGATAAGAAGCAAAAGTAAATGAGGACAGAAATAGACTCAGAAACCTAAATATAGCTACTGTATTCTAAAACTTGTGTTCAGGGACAAGGAGAACTACTATAATAATCAACACAGAGAAATGTAAGATGATAAGAACAACAACAACAAAAAGGAAGAACAAGAGAATTCTTCCACAAGATCTGAAAAATCAAAGGGAAATTTAAACAAAGGGTGGGAATGCTTTATGACCAGCAGAGAAATACATTACATGACCAAAATCAAATAAAAAGACAATGGAAACAATGCAGTGGAGAATTATAGAAAAGAAATGAAAGGGTGACAGATTTATTCAAGGAAGACCCATTTGGAGATGAACCCAGAGCACTTGGGATAAATAAATCACCAAGCACAGATAGCATACCAATACAGTTGCTTCAAGCTACAGAGACAAAATCTATGCTAGTTCTAATGAAAATCTGTCAAGAAATATGTTAAACAAAACAATGGCCCACAGATTGTAAACATTCAATATATATTCCAGTCCCCAAAAAAGAGGGCATCAGGGATTGCAGTAGCCACAGGACTAAGCGACTCCTTATTCTTTGAGGTGAAATCTAGAGATTTGACCTAATAATTTTAAAATTTGATTTCTTATTACCTCCTTTCTACACGCCGTTAAAACTTTCTATACAACTCTCTGCATGATTAAACCTGAGCATCCCAAATTGCAAAAAGCTGCACTCATTACTAGGTACTTACCCAACAAGAATGATCTACAGTTGGCCCTCCACATTTGCAGTTTTGACTTTTGCGGATTAGATTTTTTTGCTGATTTGATTAATATGTTCGTCCTAAGAATCTCTAGGTCCTCTAGCATGACTCTGCCAGAGGCCAACCACAGAGTTACACTGGAAAACCAGAAATTCTTAAAGAAAACACTTTCATAGGCATTTGTAGGTCCTCCAGGCAATTCTAAGGTCAATGTCTGGTGGATATTGGTCACAGAGTTGCACTGAAGGTCCCAGAGATTCCTAGTGAGGTGTTTTCTCAGGCTTAAAAATGTTTTGTTTTGTTTTTTGTGATTTTTGTTCATGTTCACAGGGGTGCTGCACCCTTAACTCCAGTGAATGTGGATGATCCAGTGTAGAATAATTTGCTACTCCTCTCCATCCCCCACCTTGCATTGTTCTGCTCTATCTTCCTGATATGTACACTACAGCCACCCCTCCTTATCCATGGATTTTTTATCCACAGCTTGAAAATGTTCAAAACAGCATAAGTTTCAAATAGCAAACCTTGATTTTCCATTTTATATAAGGGACATCATTTTTACTATGCCATTATATTTAATGGGACTTGAGCATCCATGGATTTTGTTACTCATGAGGGATCCTGGAACCAAACCCCAGCAGATAACAAGGACCCACTGTACAACCGTTGTTACTCCAGGGTCAGGTCCCCAATCACTACTCTCATATTTGACATCAATTTAATATTAAAAGGGCTGTTGAGGTGGGTAGCCTAAGAGGCATCCCCACTGCAGAAACCTGGCCAAACCATATTTGGAAATTTGTTTGTCCCCTGCATGGGAGGAAGCAAGAGCATACACCACAAAGAGATCACCCAACTAACATCAGCATAATCCCTTTTCTATGCACAGTGATGATGGGATTTTGACCTGAGTCATGGTTTTGCATACACAGACAAAAGCTATTTCCTCAGTGCAAGGAGTCTTCCTTTGTCTGAGGTATTTACGCCAATCTGCCAACCATTCTCTCTCCTTGGGAAAACCATTCAGCAATGAGGCAATCTATTAATCCCAAGATTGATGTCTCAGGATATGATTTTGGGTATACATGTCACTACTTAGACAATGGCAATTCAGTCTAGTTTGGAGCAGGACAGAGCCTCTGTCCAACTTCTACTAGATTCCTCAATAAACTGGCCACTCCACTTGCTGCAGCAGCTATTGAGTCATCTCTATTTCAGACACCACCCCTCAATAGGAGCTATGTTTCAGGATTGGTACAGTATTTCCATAAACAAGGCCTACAACTCCCTAACTTTCCCCACCTTTGTTTTATTAGTTTTTGTGTGTGAGAAAGAGAAAGCATGTGTCTGTCCATGTGTTGACTATTTTAATTAAATAGTCTAATTAAAAATAATAATAATTGTAAGCCCCTCTGAGAGCCTTTAGGGCTGAAGGGTGGGATATAAATATCATTAATAATAATAATAATAATAATAATAATAATAATAATAATAAACTACACAACCTATTTGGAATTGCCTCTGGAGTTCTGTGTGGTTTGGAACCAGTAAACACAGAGTAGATCCCAGACTGAACATTGCTGCAGCCAAGGTATAATTTTAATTTGAGATAAATTAATTCCCCTATTAAATATTGTTTGTGAGCACCCTCCCAGGACCCCAGCTTTTTCAGTAACACCATTCTAATCAATTGAATTCCTCACCAAAGTAGAAAAGAAAGTAACAGGGAAGCAGCAGTCTTTCCACTGAGGCAGCTGGTGGCTGAGCATGTTGTCATCAGTTGACCTACAATTACCATGGACTACTGGAAAGGGGGTTAAGAAGATTTCCATCACTATATGTTGTTTATAATTGTTTTCATTGCAATTTTTTTGTTGGAAACCGCTATAATCTACACAGGAATAGCGGTATATAAATATTATTATTATTATTATTATTATTATTATTATTATTCAAACTAATTCACTTGACCTAGGGCTTTCATGACTAAGCCTTGCTTGTGAGTGAAACAAAGAAGCCAAGTAATATCCATGGTTTGAAAGCCACATATAAAAGGCAGAGGAGAGAGAGACAGAGGGAAAGAGAATTTTGTATGATCAAAAATGGAATCATGAATTTTTGAGAAAAAGCATCTGAGCTGAAGTAACCCCTTTCCTCTGACATGTTCCTTTCTTCATCAACCCCTTTTAACATGGCTTATATAGCACTGGCGTGCTTCTAATCATAGACATCTATCATGGACTTTTTCATGGGGTTATCGTTCAGCTTTTGACAAGCCCTTTAACTTCCTTCTACCCTTTATTCAGGGCTCTGTCATTAAACCTGGACCTGACACACATAACATCTGTTACCATAACTCCATAATTGCCAAAATGGTGTACCTTGCTGCTGACAACACTGTTCCCACCAAGGGCAAATATAAATATAAATAGCATGCCTGATTGGTATAGATCACATCCAATTTAGCTGGCAAAAAGAAGTGACCAAGCAGACTTGAAGAACTATTGATCACTGAAGCACCTTCTTCCTGTCCCAAAAAGTGCTTCTGCTAACAGCAAGTGAGATAGGGAAAGCTAAAGAATGCAGGAAAATTCTGCAGAAGCCTGTGGCAGAATTTCTTCCAACAGCTCTCTCTTGTTAACAGATTTACAGTGACTTATTACTTCACCAGCCTAGGAAGAAATGGAAACAAAGAGGTCCCTTCTGGCTACGTCATCTGTAGACTGGGGCCATGCAAGGAAAAGCTGTCAGCTCAAATCCAACTGTACATAGGCAATATTATAATTACAAGACATGGCACAAATCATATGGACAACTGAAGACACAATCAGTGATGGTGTCATTCTGCAGTCTTAGAGATAAATGAGTGATGTATTAGAAGTCAAAACAATGTCCCATGAAAGAATCATTTCTGTTTTCAGAGCTGGAAGTCTTCTAAATTACAAAAATAATGGCAAAAATGACAACTGTTTTATGTCACCTACAGTATATTTTTATAACCACTAAGGCCCAAACTATATACTACAAGGAACTTGTGGTTGCCACCAAGAAAAGCAGTCCTATATACTGATTACTTCTTTAAGGATTTATTATCCTTTAATTATAAGGATTACATTCAAAGCCAGCAATTCTATTGCTTCTGCAGATTTGGGAGCATCCACTATGGCCAGCACTGTCTTTCAATTTATTCCCCCTCACTCAACCTGTAGCAAGTTTCATAATTCATTCAAGTATGACAATATGATAGCCAGTGTGGTGTAGTGTTTGAGCACTAGACTACACATCTGGAGACCAGGATTCAAATCCCTACTCAACCACAGAAACCCACTAGGCAAGTCACACACTCTCAGCCTCAGAGCAAGGCAAACCTCCCTTTGAATGAATCTTGCCAAGAAAACCCTGTGATGGGGTCACCTTAAGATTGCCATAACAACTGTGGCTAGAGCAAACTGCTCTAGCAAGAAGAAATGGGGAGGTAAATGGGACATTGGGGGAGAGGGGGAAAGGAAGGGGGGAATAGGGGAGGAGATATGGGTTGCATGAATGGAGCCATTGGAGAGGGAGGAAATTGTACTATGTTAGATAAACTAAAAAATTCAACTTTAAACACCAAAGGTCTTGGTTCTGTGATCAAAAGAAGAAGAACTGAAGCACTTTTGAAGGTGGACAAAGCAGATATCATCTTTCTTCAGGAAACGCATCAACAGAAAGAGGCCCAGAATGAATTGAAATTGAATTGGGCAAAACATTATGAAAAAGCATTTAGGAACTCTAAATCAAAGGGAGTGGCAATAATAATTGCAAAAAAATGTAATTTTGTAATAAATAATGTAATAAGGGATGATGAAGGAAGATATATAATAATATAGGGGGAATTAGGTGAAGATAAGTATGTATTAGTTAATATATATGCCCCAAATGAAAAACAAGAAGAATTTTACAAGAAAGTATCTTAAAAAGTGGATGATGTGCAAGAACCATATGTGATTTTGGCAGGAGACTTTAATATGCAAATGGATAAGATATTAAAGATAAATCTAACCCCTCAGTAAAAGATAAATATAGAAATATAACAAGTTTAAATAAAATAATGAAGAAAAGAGAATTTAAAGATTGTGGAGACTCGTAAAAGGGGATGAAAAGAAATATACATTTTATTCTGCTGTACATAAAACTTATACTAGAATAGATTATATTTTTGTTTCAAAAATATGATAAATAAAATTTTAAATACAGAAATATCAAATATAAAGGTAACAGACCATACTTTGGTGAATATAGACATTCTTAAGAAAGATTACAAAGAAAGAGGTGGAGGTTAAATACCAAGATATTGAATTATAAAGATATAGTAGATAAAATTGGAAAGGAATGGTAAGAAACATGGGATATAAATAATAAAGATGTGACAAAAGGTTTGTTATGGGATAAGATGAAGGCAGTAACAAGAGGAACATGTATAAAAGAATCACATAACCTTCAAAAAAGACAAGAAGAAAGAAAAAAGAAATTAGAAACAGATATACAACAATTAGAGAATAAATATATAGTTAATAGAAATAAGCAGATTTATGTGGAATTAAGGGCAAAAAGGGAGGAATTGCAAAAGATAGAAATAGATGAAGTACAAGAAAATTTGATTTACTTAAGAAGGGAATATTTTGAATATAGTAATAAAAATTCAAAAATGCTGGCCAGGTCCACACATAAAAAGAAAATGGAAATTATGATAAACATAGTGAAGGATAGATCTGGGATGATGTGTAGATTGATGAAAGAAAAAATAAAGATTTTTGAAGAACTTCATAAAGATTTATATCAAGCAGGAAAAAAACCATTAGATAAAATAGAAAATTATGTAGGAGAAAATTGGGGACAAACAATAAAGGAGGAAGATAAAGAGCTACTGGAACAACCCATTGAAAAGATAGAGATAATGGAGGTAATTAGAAAATTAAAAAATGAGAAAATGGAATAGACGGTTTGGGACCTGAATACTATAAAGTGTTTGAAAAGATATTAATCCCAAAGTTGTTAGAATTATATAATGGAATAATACATGGAGAGAAAATTCCTGCATCATGGTATCAATCATTAGTAATATTAATACCCAAAACAGATAAAGATCCAACTGATCCAGGATCATATAGACCTATATCATTAATAAATCAGGATGCAAAGATATTAACGGCAATAATAGCAAATAGAATGAATAAATGTATGTACAAATATATAGGAAAAGATCAATGTGGATTTGTGAAAGGAAGACAAATGTCTAATTTAGTAGGAAGAGTTTTGAGTAAAATACATGTAATGAGAGGGGATTAAAAGCAGGAATTTTGGCATTAGATATATTTAAAGCAATTGACTGTATGGAATGGCCAACATTAAAAATAATTATGAAAAAGTTTGGAATGGGAGAAAAAATAAGGGAATTAATAGATCAATTATATTGTAATAATTTAATAAAAGTAATAGTTAATGATGGAATTACAAAGGAAATAAAAGTAACGAGAGGTACAAGACAAGGATGCCCGCTTTTACCAATATTATTTGCAATGGTTATAGAAATGTTAGCAAATGTTATAAGGAAAGATAGTTGTTTGGAAGGAATAGGAATGGAGAAAAAACATAAAATCAGTTTACAGTATTTGCCAACAACACATTATTAACTATTAAAGATCTAAAGGACAAAATAGGGAAAATAAAGAACATTTGAATCTATTTGGATAGATAACAGGACTTCAAATTAATTGGAATAAATCAGAAATGATTTTATTTAATTATACAAAAAAAGAAGAATTGGAGCTTATGAAACAAAAAGAGTTAGGGATAAGAATAAAAAGTAATATAAAATATTTAGGAATTAATATAACAAAAGACTTAAAAGAAATGGAAAGGAAAATTTTTATAGTACTATGGAAAGAAGTTGAAAAAAATTAGTAGAATATAAGAAAATTCAATTATCATGGTTTGGAAGAATAGCATTACTCAAAATGAAAATTTTACCCAAAAAAATTTTTTTTAATTCAGAATGATACCACTAAAAATATCAGAGGTAGAATTAAGTAAATGGCAATCGTTACTAAATGTATATTGTAATGGAAGAAAAAGAAGTAGATTAAATAAACAATTTTGGTACGAGCCTCAGAAAAAGGGAGGGTTAGGCCTCCCTAATATAAAAGGCTATTATGAAGCCAACCACTTAAGATATGTAATAGAAGGTATGTTGGAGGTACCAGATTTGGATTGGTTAGAAATGGGGGGAAAAGAGATAGATATGAAAATAGAGGGGAAAATTTTTTAAGAATTTAGTAAGAAAGAAATTAAAGAAATTGAAAACCCATTTATGAAAAATATATTAGAAATATGGAATAAATATTAAAAAAAGATTAATGAATGAAAACTCAATGATAACAATAATAATGGAAAAATCTTTCCCCCCAAAATTAAAAATTTATTAGCTAATGAATTAAAGGAAAAGAAAATAGATAAAATAGAAAATTGGATGGAATTAAAAATAGGAAAAGAAAATATAAAAGAAAAATTTAGGAGAATAAATATATCCTGATTACATTTTATGCTAATAGAACAATTGTTAAAAATTGGAAGAAAAAAAATATAGAAAAAGGAAAATATACACAATTTGTACAAATAACCCAGAAAGGAAAAGAAATGGAGGAAAATGAAAATATGAAAGGTACAACTAGTAAAACTTATAAAATATTAATGGGGAATAAGAGGAAAAAATTAAATCAATTTATTTTAAAAGAAATATGAGAAGATGAATTAGGATGTAAAATTTGTGATAATGAATGGAATAAGATTTGGGAACAAAGATATTTGAAAAATTTATTGATGCGAATTAAGGAAAATTATTATAAATTGATTTGGAAATGGTATTTGACACCAGTGAGACTACATAATATAAACAAAGATAATTCAATATATTGTAGGAGAGGCTGTCAGGAAGTAGGATCATATATACATATGTGGTGGCAATGTGAATATGTACAAAAAAATTGGGAAATAGTAATATTAGAGATAGAAAATATTATGAATATAAAGATAGACAGAAAACCAAACATAGTATTGTTATCAATATACAATGAAGTAGAATGGAAAAAGGAAAAAACCTTGTAACAAATTTGTTTACTGCTGCGCGATTAATCATAGCAAGAAATTGGAAAACAAAAATAAATGTGAAATTGGAGGATTGGTATAAAGAAGTTTGGAAGTTTGCAATTAATGACAAATTAACATGTAAATTGAAAGTAAAAAAGGATTATGGAAAAGAAATTATTTTGATGAAATATGGAAAAAAATATTGAAAATGTACTAAGAAAAGAAGATGGGAAATTACCTCCACAGGAGGAGTTAAAATTTTGGATGGAGTATAACGAAGGGAATGGCTCCGGGGGTGGGGTGCACTGAGGGGATATTTAGGATTTTTTTTAAAAATGAATAAGATGCAAAAGTACATGTATGTGTGGAAAGAATATTAAATCTGTTTTGTTTTGTAAAATTTCCAAAATACTAAAAAAAAAAAAAAAGATTGCCATAAGTCAGAAACAACTTAAAGGCACACAACAACTTCACAACAAATTCCAGAGCTCAGGATTCCTGTTCCCAGTGGTTGCATATGGATGGCAAAAGCAATGGAGACAGAATAAATTTTTCAAGAACCTCACATAAGAGCTGCCAGAAAACCTACCTAATTTGCACCTCCTAATCAATATGCAAACTACAATGAATTTCTCCAATAAAAAAGAATGTAAAACATATGTATTATAACAGAGTCTGCAAAAATGTGTATATTAATGTAAATAACATACAAAATGCATAGTAAGAAATTTTACTCAAAAGCTCCCTCTTTCCATGTGTGTGGAAAATATACAAGACACACACACACACACACACACACACACACAGAGAGAGAGAGAGAGAGAGAGAGAGAGAGAGAGAGAGAGAGAGAGAGAGAGGTGGATGTGCATTTTTTAAAAATCAAACTTTTCTTCTCCAGCTCTTTTAAAGAAATGGCAAACTGACATGGCAATCAGATGGAATGAACTTAAGAGTAGAAAAACAATAAACTGTGGCTGAACTGTCATGGAAGCATCTTGCAAGGAGATCCTGGAGATAGAAGCCTAAGAGTGGTGATGGTCTTTATCCTTAGTATGCTGCTAAACCTCTGTTTAAGCTGTCTAGTGGCTGACTCCATCTCCTCCTCTAAGGACTGACCAGAAGTCCAAGGGTATGAGCATGGCCCAACTGTTGGAGCTGGACCATGCGGTCTTTGATGAGGCAGATATGGACTCTGCAAGTGAACACTTGAAAGAAGAGAAAAGGAGGAGGTGGCTATAGAGACCATGGTGGAACTGGACTTAGAAGTTCTCTCTCTGTTGGTTTCATACCAACCAATGTGGAAGTCCAACTGGATGGTAACTAAGGCCTGAGGGCCTGTTCATACAGGAATGCTTGAAAATGTAATACTCTATTCCTTCTTGGTTGAGTGGACACAGGAGGTAATCACATGAGCTTCATCAAGGCAAAAAAGACACTTCAGATGTCCATCTCATTCCAGGATCTTAACACCACAGGAGATACACTTCTTGTAGGACACCAGTAAGAGAAACAGCCCTGAGGGCAAGTGTGGTCTCAAATGCCAACACCACAACCACCACTGAACTTCCAGACGTGTCGCCAAGATCGAATGGACTGAAGAACAACTGAGCAGATGGACAGTTAAACTGAAGAACATGGTTGCTATCAATACTACTGCAATGGTGAACGAAGAATAACTGGCAGTTTCAATGGGAAGACCCCTATATAGGGCTGCTGGTGATGGGCAGGACTACTGCCAAATGCATATGTAATGCTTTAGAAGGTTCCAAAATATGCACTGCACAGATGCATGATAACCCATCTGTGTGAGTCACAGTGACCATGAAAAAGAATCTATATATTTTTTAAAAATAGAAACCTATAAAATTCTTCAGTTCTGTTTTATATTCACAATAATTGTAAAATGACCTCGAAGTACAAAAACACATTTTGCAAGAACACTGCATTCAGAATACAATTCAACTCACATTATGATCTATCAGACCTTTATGATGAATGAGGCCACCTAGTGTTCCATATATAAAAATAGGTACTTGAAAAATAAATTCTGAGAACACAGCCACTAAGAAACCTAAAGTATTTCGAATTTTGATTTCCCTTGAACTTACTGTTTGGTCTTTAAAAACTACTATCACACAACTTCTCATCTGCAACAAAAGATATATCAGGGAGAATCCTCAAAGCAGTTCAAAGCATCTGTTAACACTCTAAAAGGCAAAAAATATGTAGGATATCGTAAGATAAGGCAGCAGAAAGGACAATGAGTTTCTGGTTCCACAGTAGACAGCATATAGTTTATTAACACCAGTTATGTAAATTGTGAGGTAATCCCAGCTGAGGCAGATAATGCTGAAGTGAACATCCCATGCCCTCTGGAAAGTACTGAGCCTACACTGGCAAAATATCAAGAACTTATGAATACATTAGAGTAGAAGAACCTGAAACTCTGTATTCTAGGCAGAATACCCCCCATTAAAATGTTTATTGTCCCTTGCCTATCCTTTCTCTTTCATAGAATCATAGAATCGTAGAGTTGGAAGAGACCACTAGGGCCATCCAGTCCAACCCCCTGCCATGCAGGAAATCCAAATCAAAGCATCCCTGACAGATGGCCATCCAGCCTCTGTTTAAAGACTTCCAAGGAAGGAGACTCTATCACCCTCCGAGGGAGTGCATTCCACTGTCGAACAGCCCTTACTGTCAGGAAGTTCCTCCTAATGTTCAGGTGGAATCTCTTTTCCTGTAGCTTGCATCCATTGTTCAGGGTCCTGTTCTCTGGAGCAGCAGAAAACAAGCTTGCTCCCTCTTCAACATGACATCCTTTCAAATATTTAAACAGGGCTATCATATCAAACTATCTCATTTCAAGCACTGCAAACAAAACTCAAACTTTGGCAAAATCTGACCAATACATTTGCTTTTAACCATAACAGTCCCAGATTCAAGAAATCCACGCAACACCACTCCTCTAAAAAAGGGGGCTAGCAATGCCTGATCTTGAACTATATTTTGCAACATTCTAATTTAGTCAAATCCCTCATTTAATTAAAAAAAGATCAGAGCATACACTGGATTAACATGGAAATGAATAGCCCACCATCAATTGATCTTACTTTGATCTTTAACAAACTCACTCTGCAAATAATTAAAAACATTAAAAATCCATGGCTACAAATATCAGTAAAGATATGGTCAAGATGGAAGCAAGTTCTAGCACAAGATCTCTCTCCTATTTGTTCCTTCCTTGTCCACAAGTCTTTCTATTACCCTGATAAATTTAATCAATTACAGGAATGGGAACAACAAGGTATATATTTTGTCCGAGACCTTTTTCATAATGGCAGACCAAAAACAAGTGAACTAACTTAAGACTTAGGGGCTATACAGACTGGCACTTAGTGCCGGCTTGTAGGCAGAGCCACAGCATAGCGTTTGCACGCTGGATGCTGTGACTCCGCCCCATCACGTCATGACACCGCACACCCTTCTAGGATTAGTGTCTGCTTGATAGTGTTCATTGTCTGCTGGGAGATTTCTCATTTGCATAAAAACACTAATCCTCTTTTGCAGACCCTCCCACCCTGAGGCCTGCCATTAGCAACAAAACAATACACATGTAGATCACTCCTTCCTTTCCAGGTCACACAATATATATACCCAAGTCCTTTCCAGGCAAGCATTCTCTGAAGATGCCAGCCACAGATGCTGGCGAAATGTCAGGAAGAAACTCTTCTAGAACATGGTCACATAGCCTGAAAAACCCTCAAAAAACTATTCATCTGACAGTTTATAAATTCTCTCAAGAGAATGAAGAAATGATATGTTAATATTGGGGTTGTACAGATGCAAACCATATCCAGGTTTGTGGGGCAGTTATCCTGGCATTGGTAGTGAAGCATGAGGGTATCACGAAAATAAAGGGGAAATTCAGTGACAGATTAAGCATAGGAATCAAGATAGTGAATTGTAAAATCTGACTGTAGACCTCCACAAGAATTAGATGTAGTAAGACAAGTATATCTGGAGGACTATACTTCCCTGTTTCAAAAGGGCAAGATGAGGCATACATTTAGGATAAGTATCAATGACCATACTTTAATCTCCAATATCTGGCATATTTGTTTGTAAATCATTCTAAAAATAGGCTTAAGTACAACCATAGGATAGAAGAATCAATGAACCACTGTAAAATGCTGAGCAGATGGAGATTTAGAAAATATTGACACTATGATGAAGAAAAATCAATGGAGTGGAATACAGCAGAAAAAGGTGACAGCACACACTGGATGATCACTGCATGGTATATAGGAGTTAAAAGTTATTGCTATAAAACTGCCATGGAACATGATACTGGATAGCCTGTAGTATGCTAAAACTCCTTTAACTTTAAAATATTAATCTCAGACCAGAGTGGCTACATAGTACTGCACCACTACAGTTGTTGCTTCCTAATACTGTAACTGCATTTCTATTTTTCAGTTGCCAAGCCAGGGATATTTCACTAATGCATGTACCTAGAAAATAGGACAGGTGCTTTGATTTCACTCAGACAGCAGCTCTTCCTTACAGCAAGCACATGTAGCACACACCACAAGAAACAAACTTGATTGGTTCCCATTTTCTTTTGGGGAATCAGGAGTGCTTCATACATTATTCATATATTATACTTTCTGTGGGTACAATTAAAGCCTCCCAGATTTATTTGGGAAACAAATAGATCAAGCTGGCATGGTTGCCACAGATCTGGGATTACCAGTCCCCATTAAGAATAAACTCAATAAAGCCAAATTTGTAGTTGTTACATGTGACAGAATGTCACTTAAAAGATATTGCTCCTCTTTTTGCTTACAAGTAACATGATCTGAAACCTCCAAGACTGCGAAATTTGAAATTTGTCAACAATGTATGTTTGCCAAAATGGAACAATTTGAATTTGTGATGACACACAAACCACTGGCTGGTAAAGGTGTGGGAGACCTCAAGGTGTATTTATGAAAGTGCTTTAGTCAATATCTCTAGAATACCAGTGTGGGACATCAAGCACTGTGTTGCAGGGCTGCTGACACCGAAAAACGATTCTGTTCATGCTGATCTCTGCAAATCCATGGTAGCAATTCCTGATGTGATCATAATTTAGCTGGTTATTACCAATGATTGTGGAAATGTACCAAATCTTTTGAATACCGAAGATTTCAAAAGTCAGAGAGCACTCACTAGATTCATTAACACAATTTATTCTGTCTTTATTTTAAACAAGAAAAATGTTTAATATTCCCCATGCCAATTTTTAAAAATTACCAGTCTCTGCTGCCAGTAATCTGAACATCAAATGCTCATAAAGTGGCAGGAAATTGAACTGTCACCTTTTTAAATGAGAAAAACTAACACCCTCATTTGTCAAAGTATTGACAGTTTGCATTATCTTTGGGAGAACTTGATAGATATATAAAATTTATATTTAAAAAAAAATCCTTTCACTACTGGAACAGTGCCATATCCAAATATCAAAGGTTCAATGAGTTGTCCCAACAACAGTTCACCATTATATGAATGGCACATTTGTGGCATTGCTTGGGCTATTTATGTAGAAAATCTATTCTGACAGTAAAGCATTTTGTTGAAGCATTTCTGATAATGTGAAAAATTATCTACTCTATGCTGGTTTCTGAAGGTCCATGTTGTTAAATGTTGTGATATACATGTCTGGCTTCCACAATGAACCAGTCAGCATATTCCAGAGAAAGGTACTGCTGAGATAACAGATACTTACATCTTCTGTGCCTAAAACAGCATCATAACATTCACATGATAACACACGGTGCTGCTATGTTAACAGAATCTATGCAACTGCATTTCTGCAACTAAATGCTTTAGCATAGCTGGTTCAAGAACCCAACACAACCAGAAAAATGCCAAGCGAATTGAAATATTTGGTTCTCCAGGTCTGATGCACGGTAAATCTTACATAAGCCATGGAAACTGCCATACACAGATGCAGCCAAAACATCAGGAATATTTTTTTTTCCACACAGCTGGAAAAACCCACAAAAAACTATGGATGCTGGCCATGAAAGCCTTCAATGTCTCACTGTGAGACCTTGGACAAGTCACACTCTCTCAGCCTCAGAGGAAGGCAAGGGCAAGCCCCTTCAGAACAAAGCTTACCAAGGCACAGTACACACCGCCAATAAGTGGCGTACCAGCGCGGATACTAGGGACCACACAGTCCCTAACCCTAGTACGTAGTAGTGGCATTACAATGGCGGCGCCCCGTGTACATGGGCGCCACCATTGTGACATAAGTGCCACATGGCGTGACATTGACTCGTGACATTGCTTATGTCACGAGTGCGCCAATGGCGCACTGGCAATGTCACTGTTGGCTGCAGAAAGAACCCAGAAATACCGTGTTCTTTTTGCTCCACAGGGATGGCGTGCCTTTTGGGGGCTGCGCCATCCCTGCAAAGAAAAAACAGGTTCTTTCAAGCTTGTTTGCAAGAATATCATGGGGAACTTTGTCAAAGGCCTTACTGAAATCAAGATATACTATACCCACAGCATTCCCTTCATCTGACAAGCTGGTAATTTTATCAAAAGAGATCAGGTTTGTCTGGCATGACTTCTTTCTCTGAAACCCGTGTTGACTTTTTGTGATTATGGAGTTGCCTTCTAGATGTTCACAGACCTCTGTTTAAAGATCTGCTCTAGAATCTTTCCTGGTATAGATGTCAGACTAACTGTACGATAATTGTTTGGATCCTCTTTTTTCCCCTTTTTGAAGATGGGGACAACGTTTGCCCTCAGAATAACTTGAAGACACGTGACAACAGGTAGTTCTGTGGTCAGAATATCAGACTAGGTTTAAGAAGGCCTTAGGTTAAATCCCTAGCCAGCCAGGTAGCCCACTAGGCCCAGTCACCATCCCCCAAGCTAACTCATCTTACAAAGTTAATAATAAAAATGAGGGGTGGAGATGGGGACCATGTGCCCTGAGCTTGTGGAGAAAGGCAAATAAAAATAACAAGGGAGGTGCTCCCTTCTGCGGTCTTCCTACTGCTCTCCCAGCAGTTATCATATCAGAGGAAATAAGATCACAAAAATGTGTGAGTGGAATACTCTTATAGCAGGATGTCAGTTGTGCACTGAAAGTCTTTTGTGCCAGTGGGGGATGTAGCTGTGCATAGCCAAGGACAGATTACCACCATAAGATTTAAAAGGTTCTCCCTTTCAAGGTTCTTCCTAAACCTACACATTCCCTTCTTAGCATGTTATTGAGGGAGGTGAGTGCAACAACTCAAAATATTTAGAAAGAGCAATACCAGGGCTCCGGATCCAAATATGTGGGGAAAAGGCCACTGGTGTTCAGTGAAAAAGGACGAAAGACACCCTCTTCATGCTCAGTTGTATTGTTATTATATATTAATGTAGAGCTCTTTATTTAAAAGAATAAGCATAGCCATGGCTAGAACATAGAGGTGCTACAATATTGGGTTTAACAGGGAAAGGACAGGTTATATGACCCAGACCCAGAGACTGTATTGCTGGGTCTTTCCCTCCTGAAGCCTATTAAACAGCCCACAAAAACATTGAGATAACCCTATTCCTTCAGCTAAGTAACAAACTTAGTTATGAATGAAAGATGTTTTTAGTATAGATAGCACTATTTCAAAGGTCATTTTAATTTCATTCTCTGAAATGTGGTGTGGCTAATATATTCTGTTTGGGAATACATACAGCATGCTTTCATTTTCAAGCAGAACACCAGGTTTCTTTTGAAACATCTTTTGTGACACACTTCCTTTTCTTGAGGCTATCCATCCCTTCTGGACTATCAGTCATCAGCTCAAGCAAAATCACCTGCTCAGCAACCATCTGGTACAGCTGCTGCTGCTTCATTTTAATTATTTATTCCTGGACACCCTAGGGATGCATATGCTGGACATTACCCAAACCACACTTTGGATTTGATGTTCACAGCCACACTGATTGCTGTCATCCTAACTAACTCCATCCTGAATTCAACTTAAAGACACATGAAACAAGGACCACACTGCATATTACATCCAAATACACACAACTGTAGCCTGACAACTTCTGCAAAACCCTCCCCTTACCTCACCACTACCCACCACTGCTTGAATATAAACTTCCCCACCCTCAACATCTTTCCTTGGAGACCACAGGAATGCCACTTGGATGATATAGAACAGTGAATCAATTCTCCCACACCCCAACTGCCAATGCACTTTGCCTTCCTTCTCACAAAACTACATCTGATGGGGGTTAAACTATCCAGCACATGCAGAAAGACCAAATTTCTCATGCTACCAAGCCATGTGCTAGGATTTCACATATTTCTGGAGATTTTGCCCCTGAA
>NC_056522.1:25648438-25666907 GCF_019175285.1 Sceloporus undulatus | reverse complement strand
TATTATTATTATTATTATTATTATTATTATTATTATTATTATTATTATTATCCTTTATTTATAAAGCGCTGTAAATAGCTAAACTGGCTTTCCCCTCATTCATTGATCTTGACTAGAATAACTATGGTAGATGCAAAAGCTAGTAGCTTGGCTATGTAATTGTTAGGAACTCATTCAAATGCCCTGGACCTTACTCTATACCACACAAACACACATAGGCGGGTTACACACTGCTATTTAGTACGTAATGAATACGTACTAGGGTTAGGAAGGGGCGGTGCTTCCGCACCCCCTAACCCTAGTACGTATTCTGTACGTACAATATGGCAGCGGCCGTTCCACACAGATGCCGCCATATTTACGTATCGGATGCTGTGTGTCCGCACGTGTCGTGGCATCTATGACGTCGCGAGTGCGCCCCTGGCACCTCGCGACGTCATAGAGGTGCCGCTTAAAGAAGCTCCATTTTGGAGCTTCTTTTTTGGTCCGTGCGGGAGCCGCGCGGTGTGGCTGCTGCGGCTCCCGCATGGAGCAAACGGCGGCGGCGGCGGCAGACCTCCGCAAAGCGGCAGTCTGTAACCCGCCATACTTCAAGACACTCCACTAAATACTCACCTTTTTCATAAACTCTTTGGCTAATTCTCTTAGGTTTAAGAGGAAAGAAGGCTAAGTAATGTTAATTCCAGTCTTAGATTTTATTCTGAGTATAGTTTCTTTGCTTGTTTTGTTCCTATGGTTCTTTGTGTTTTTCTTTGTCATTTTAATGTTTTTACAGTATGTCATCTTAGCTGCCTGGTAGGTGAAGGGTGTGATTTATGAATTTAATACATAAATAATAAATAAGCATGAGCAAACTACATTTGTTCAAGCCATTGTCCACTGCTGCTTCTGTTTTTCACCTCTCCATTTCTATATAGAAATTTAGTGTTGTTTTTTAAAGTTACCTGGGGCAGAGCCTTATTTTTAATTTATCACATTTATATCCTATCCTTCCCCCATAACATTTTTATTTTATTTTAATTTTTCATCTTTATTTCCAAAATAGCCCTACACGGAAGATAAGGATTAAGAGCAAGAACATATCTAAGACCACCCAGTGAGCTTTTCTATGGTTCAGAGAAGATTGGACCTAAGCTTCCTGAGAGTGATGGTACTATATAAATAAATGAGAAGATCCATTAGCAGAAGCATTCCCTGTACATTTCTTGGGTATGTCTTCCTTGAACCCAATAACACACAGTAAAGTATAACAGTCTCACATTTTGCAACTCACATATTTTTCTATAGAGCCAGAATTCAAATGTGCTGAAACTAAAACCAAATGGTGGATTATGTGGATGGTATGTATTATTGTTCTAGATCCATAAATATACGGACAGAAAGAGGCTTTTAACTGGCCTTGCTCACTGCATCTTCCTGTGTCCCTGACGCACCATTCCACAATGCCTCAACTCTTAGAAGCAGATGTGGGAGAAATGAGGGCACCATAGTAGAGGAAGCAAGAAAGCCATTATGCCCTCTTTTATCTCTGAATATATTCAATTTTTTCTAAAACTAATATACCCGATACAGACAAATTGGGTTTAGGATGTGTATTCCAATACTATACCAACAATTATTTCTGCTGTGTTGTACAGAGTGTTCTGAAGTATAATGAAATAAACATTATTTAACTCCCACTCTTTGAAAAGAAGAAAAGAGGTCCCACTCAGATATTAGGAAGAATTTCCTGATGGTAAGAGCAGTTCAACAGTGGAATATGTTGCCAGAGTGTAGTGGAGTATCCTTCTTTAGAGGTTTTTAAACCCATCTGTGAAAAGTGTTTTGATTGTGTACTCTTTTGATTGTGTACTCCAGGGGGTTGGACAAGATGGCCCTTGTGGTTTCTTCCACCCCTGTGATTCTATGATTCTATAGACTCCTAGAATCACAGAGTTGGAAGAGACCACAAAGGCCCTCCATTCCAACCCCCTTGCCATATGGGAACAAACAATCAAAGCACTCCCCACAGATGGCCATCCAGCCTCTGTTTAAAGTCCTCCAAAGAATGAAACTCCACCACTCTCCAAGGGAGTGTGTTCCACTATCAAACAGCTCTTACTGTCTGGAGATTCCTCCTAATGTTGAGCTGGGTGCTGGCTAGACGGGCCCTATGGGGCGCCGTCATGACGTGTGAGGGGCAGCGCTTTCAGACGCCCCTCGCCCCTCGCGTGTGACGAGGGCGTCAAAATGGCGGTGCCCTGTACATACAGGTGCCACCATTTTGACATGACGGACACCTAGTGGCGTCACAACCATGCCACAGAAAGAACCCGCTTTTTGCGGGTTCTTTTTGCTACATGAGTACCCTAGATCCTATTCTCTGGAGCAGCAGAAAACAAGTTTGTTCCATTCTCGTGAACAGGACAATGCAAAATGCAATAAACTTTATGTCTGATCTGATGTTACACTAGAGTGGGAGAAAGAGAGGCAAACTCGGCTTTATGCACAAAGCTTCTCCAATTCTAAATACCAGCAATTCCTTGAACATTGTCTAATCAGAGGTAATAAGAACGCATAACAACAGAGATAGTCTTTTGTCGTCTTTTGCCATGAGAGGTATGTACAGTGAATTTAAAGCAACACAGATTTTTCTCACAGCAAAGTAAACATAGTTAAAACATGACACCAATCTTAATTTTACTGGTCTGCAATTGCATACTCCAGTTGGTTTTAAATTTTACAAATCTCAGAGATATCTGTTTATATCACTTCCAGGAAATAAGAGACATAGACCTAAACTAAGGGGAAGGAAGTTGTTGTAAACACAGAAATTACAGACACCATCACCAAAGCTTCTTTAGAAACCTCGGATTGCCAATCAGGGAGTAAAAATGTTATATGTATATACTTATAAGGAATACATCTAGCTTTAGGGATATGACTAAGTTTATAATATTTGTGCACTCCCTTTTCCACATCAGATCTCTTAGTACTCAGCCATGCAAAAGAACATGCTCAAGGATAAGTATTGCCACAAGTTTCCATTTTAAAATTATTTTAGAAGAAAACATCCAAAATGCTTAAGGAGGTAAGGATGATACACAAAATAAATACTTTATATCTACTTTCCTACATTAATCCATTTATATGTGGGCAAATCTGGATTAGAGTCAGTTATAAAGAATTTTGCTTTTATTCCCCATATCTGCAAGTGGGGACTGAAAAAAATTTCTCCCTTTCTGACTATTCCAAGAGATTCAGAAGGTTCCATGACTGAACTGCTCCCGAAGCAGAAATCAAATGCAGAAATCAGGTAAAAGACACACCTATTCATTAACAGTAAGGAGATCATCACACCAGAGCCAATTCAGCAACAATCATTGCATTAGAAGAGAATGTGACAGTACAGTTATAGCAGTCAATATTTTCGCAAGTAAGCACAATAACACAATAATGGCAACATAAAAGCCAAATAACCTTGTGATTGCATTATGCACATCCCCACTAATAAAGTTTTATTACATTGTTGTTGCTCATTTTGCAAATGCACTATTTCTGTGCAACAGCACATGTCTTATACCAAATGTTTCCCTCTCACACAATAAAATAAAATAAAATTTACATATTATTTTCATCCAGTGCAAACAAATTTGTGCCCCACACCTTACAAATAAGACCTAATCCACTGCATCACTGAACATAGTCATGAGAAGGAACTGTCGCCGGCGAAATGCATTGTGGGTAAATGTTCCCAATTGCTTCCCCAATCACGAGAATGAAATGCGATTAAGTTTTGCACCTGCCGAATAGCGCTTCATTCTCATGACTGAGAAGCCATTCATGGTACTTCCCTGTGAATGAATTGTTGCTGGAAGATTCCGGGGTCTTCACTTGGTAAGTGCAATGTCATGCGAAAAACCTCGCCACAATCGCACAATTATACCAGGAACATACCTTTTACTTCCTATTTTTCTGCTCATGTGATAATCTCCTAAGTCAAACAAATGGGTTTTTAAACAAATCAAGCCAAAACTCTCTTTGGAAGTCAAGATGATCAAATTGAGGCTGTCATACTTTGGCCACATAATGAGAAGACATGGATCACTAGAAAAAATAATATTTCTAGGAATGGTAGAGGGTATAAGAAGGAGGGGAAGACCGCAAGCAAGACAGATGGACTCAATCAGGGGAGTCACAGGCATGGGTTTGCAGGAACTGGACAGGGCAGTGGAGTATAAGGAATCTTGAAGGGGTGTCATCGCGCAGGGTCCCCATGAGTTGGGACCAATTCGAGGGCAGTTAACAACAAATGCAAGCACAACTAAAAAAGGCTTGGGCAACAGATGTGAGGAAGCCCACCAGTGCTGAAATCTTCCCCTTATTTAGTGAATGGAGTTGAGGGGGCTGCAAGGATGTTTGTTCCCAGCACTGTGGGATCACTCACTTCCTTATGGGAAAAGATGACAAATTGAGCATGAATCAACAGTGCAATGCGGCAGCTAACCAAGGCACTCTGCTGGCGCCCGTGAATGCTGCGCCAGGGAACCGCAGCAGACAAACTGCGCGGTTCCCCGGCGCAGCAAAAAGAAGCCACAAAAAGCGGCTTCTTTTTGCGGCGCAGTAATGATGTCACAAGGCACGAATGGTGCATTTGAGGCGTCATTTTTGCACCGCGACGTGCGGGCGCTAAGCGTACGCTACGTCAAAATGGCAGCACCCAAGTAGAATGGGCACCGCCATTTTGTACGTGCTTGGCACGTACTAGGGTTAGGGGTCCGGAAAGGATGCCCTTTTGTAACCCTAGTACATGACGAGCACGTACTATTGGCGCATGTGGAAAGCGCCAAAGCCAATGAAATTTTAGGTTGCATCAATAAAAGTATAGTGTCTAGATCAAGAGAAGTAATAGTGCCACTATATTCTGCTCTGGTCAGGCCCCACCTGGAATATTGTGTCCAGTTCTGGGCACCACAATTTTAAAAGGATGTTGAGAAACAGGAGCGTGTCCAAAGGAGGGCGACCAAATTGGTGAAGGTTCTGGAAACCATGCCCTATGAGGAACGACTAAGGGAGCTGGGGATGTTTAGCCTGGAGAAGAGAAGGTTAAGGGATGATAAGATAACCCTGTTTAAATATTTGAAGGGATGTCATATTGAGGAGGGAGCTAACTTGTTTTCTGCTGCTCCACAGATTATGACCCAGAACAATGGATGCAAGCTACAGGAAAAGAGATTCCACCTCAACCTTAGGAGGAACTTCCTGACAGTAAGGGCTGTTCGACAGTAGAACAAACTCCCTCGAAGTGTAGTGGAGTCTCCTTCCTTAGAGGTCTCTTTAAACAGAGGCTGGATGGCCATCCTTTGGGGATGCTTTGATTTAGATTTCCTGCACGGCAGGGGATTGGACTGGATGGCCCTTGCGGTCTCTTCCAACTCTATGATTCTATGACCAAATTTTCACCTCAGGATATCAAGCAGTCACATGTATTCTCATAGGAAATTAACTCTAGTGGCCAAAACAAGAAAATAAAAACACTACAGGTGGAGATTGACATGAGCTGCTTTCTGAAATTTCAGACCTTTTTTCTGTTTTCTAGCACAGGAAGTAGCAATACAAAATGCTGATGCATAACCAAAATGGAGGCAATCATAGTCTCTTTTGTCACAGCAAGCTAACTGCATTTAGGAATCATCTTGACGATTAAGCAGAAACTTGCACAAGACTTATCTCTGCATAGAAGCACAAAAAATCTTCACAGAAAACGGCACTGCATGAAATGTACTAGCTACTATGCAGATTTTATGTTTAAAAAGACAAGTATACTGAGACAACATGAACAGGGAAGGGTAAGGAGGACAGAAAGGAAGATTAGTATGTGCTAAGATAACAGAACATTGATAAGGCACAGCACTTCGATCAAGGTATTCTGAAAAGCAAATGCCCTTTGCACTATGATGTTTAGCATATGCAGCCTTTCCCTTAAAAATGTTTAATTCAATCTGCCGCTGGATGGATGAATACAACAGGAAATGATCTTGCTGGCTATATGCCAGGCACTCCAGACCACAACCAGCATGAAAGCCACATTAACAGTTGACCTCCTCTGCTGCAGTTCATGTTCTGAAACAACACAAGACAGTATGGAAGGAAGGGAGAACAGCCACCAATTACCTTGCTACAGACAAACCTGAAAAACTACCAGGTACTTTCAATTCTTTTTTTTTTTATTAATATATAAATACACATACAAACATTAGACATACTACACATAATCCACATTTAGGCATCAACTAACAAACAAACAAACAAATATGTATTTACATACATCTTGAAAATTTCTTATCTTATCTGCTCTCCATTATTTAAGTTCCATCTGGTCCTACATCTCTTTACATCCAAATCAATCTTGTAAACACATATTTTACATATAAAAATGACGTTTATTCTAATTCCTGTTTCTAAAAAGGGGAGAAATTTCAACTGACAAAAGTAAAAGGTTCTACTTCTAAAATGGAGTAATTTATATTATTTCCT
The DNA here is from genome assembly GCF_019175285.1 of Sceloporus undulatus. NCBI lineage: Eukaryota > Metazoa > Chordata > Lepidosauria > Squamata > Phrynosomatidae > Sceloporus > Sceloporus undulatus. The sequence continues at coordinate 25,660,391 of NC_056522.1, read as the reverse complement.
TTTGAACAGATCCTCTTTTCTTATATACTAAATTATATAATCACCGCACTTCATTTTTCCTTTATCTTTTCATTCCCAATTTCATCTTTTTCTCTCTATCTGCCTTTCAAATACACTGCTTTATATCTCATAATTGTACTACCCATTATATATTTACATGTAGATTCTTATTATTATTCCTTAACATCTAATCATACCCTTTTATACACACATATTCCTTCTTCCCTCTTTCCTTTCTTATTTACCTGTCTCATCCTTTCTCTATCATTGCGTATTTTTTTTTCTTATCTATTTTTCATCCTTATTTCTCTCTAGCTTGTTTTCCCAATAATTTATTATTAAATTCCAATCTTCCTGATTCTCTCCATTGTCTTCTCCTCTTAAATTTCTGGTAAGTAGATCTAACTCTTTCATATCTAACAATTTTTCTATCCATTCTTCTTCTGTCGGTACAGTATCTGAGATGATTTCCATTTTTGTTCATAAAGTAGTCTAGCTGATGTTACCATATACAATATTATTTTCCAATACTTACTTTCCATCTCTTTCTGTATTACCGATGTTACATTTAATAAATACATTTCTGGTTTCATATTGAAGAATATCTCCAAGATTTTCATAATTGCCATATGAATCATTTCCTAATACTTCTTAGATTTCCTGCAGCTCCACCACATATGTAGGTAGGATCCCTCTTTCATCTTACATTTCCAACATTTTGGATTTGAGTTCTTATTCTTATTCATCTTTGCCAATTTAAGTGGGGTTAAATGCCACATATACAACATTTTATAATAATTTTCCTTCAAATTCTGACACATTGTAAATTTGTTAGTTTTCTGCCACGTTTTTTCCCATATTTCTAAATCTATATTACGGTTTATATATTGGCTCCATTTTATCATTGTTTCCTTCACTGCCTCTTGTTCAAGTTCTCTTTCCAACAACAATTCATAAAAATTAGAAATATTTTTCTTAGTCTCTCCAAAAATTATATTTTCTAGTTCAGTGATAGTGAACCTATAGCACGCGTGCCAGAGGTGGCACTCGGAGCCCTCTGTGTGGGCACATGTGCCATCGCCCCAGCACAGAGTTTGCCAGAGTTTGTTACTAGAAAGCCAGAGGGACATGGCACTTTGCAATAAATAAGTGGGTTTTGGGTTACAGTTTCGGCACTCGGCCTCTAAAAGGTTCACCATCACTGTTCTAGTTTCTTCGAGGATTCCTCTGTTCCAATATTTTCTAACTCTTTTTTTGTCTAAACCAGTGTATTTTTATTCCTATATTTTCTATTTCCTCTCTTGACCTTATCTTCATTCTGCTTTCTCCTTCCTTGGTTATCTTAACTAGATCTTTAAAAGTAATCCATCGTCTTTCTGCATCTGTCATCTTACATTTTTCCAACCAACCTTCTTCCGGTGATACCCATAAAGGCATTTTCTGATAGAATCTTGATTTGCATTTTAACCATATTTTCATTAAGCTTTTCCTAATACAATGATTATTAAACTCCTTATTCTCAGCTGTTTTTCCAAACCAGATATCTCTACGCCACCCAAATTTAAGATTGTCATGTTCTAAATTTAATATTCTCTCATTCCGTAGTGTACACCATTCTGTAATCCAAGATAACCCACAGGCATAATAATATAATTTCAAATCAGGTACTCCCAATCCTCCTCTATTTTTACTATCAATTAATATGTTCCACTTGATCCTGGGTTTTTTACCTGCCCAAATAAACTTCGTCAATTCTCTCTTCCATTCCTTAAAATATTTGTCCTTAATAACTATTGGTATGCTATGAAATAAAAATAAGAATCTGAGCAATATGTTCATTTTTATTGCTGCTATCCTTCCGGACAATGAGAGTCTTAATTTGGTCCAACTTGCTAAGTCTTTTTTCATTTTTTTCCATACCTGGTTATAATTTTCTTCAAACAAATTTACATTTCTTTTGGCTATGACTATTCCCAGATACTTAACTTTATTTTTAATTTTGAAGCCAGATTTTTTTTGTAATTCCAATTCTTCCTCCATATTAAGATTTTTAGTTATTACTACCTTTTTTCCATATTTAATTTGAATCCTGCCAATTTACCAAAGTCTTTTATCTCTTTTACTAATTCTTCTACACTTTTTAATGGGTTCTCTAAGTATTTAACTATGTCATCTGCATAGGCCCCCAGTTTATAACTTTGTCCTTTTATTCTAGGTCCACAAATTTTGGAGTTCTTTCTAACATTATCATTTAAGATTTCTATAGTTAATACAAACAGGAGGGGGGACAGGGGGCAACCCTGTCTTGTTCCCTTTTCTATTTTAATTTCTTTTGTCTTTTCTCCGTTTATCCAAATTTGTGCCGATTGATCTTTATAAATGGCTTCCACCCAACGTATAAAATCATTTCCTATATTTATTTATTTCAGCATTTCCAACATAAATATCCAATTGACGTTGTCGAACGCCTTTTCTGCATCCAAAAAGCACAGTGCAGCTTTTTTCTCTTTATTCCTTTCATAATATTCAATGATGTCTAAAACCATCCTAGGATTATTTCTCATTAATCTTTCCAGGATGAATCCATTCTGATCGCTATGTATTCTATCTTTCAACACTTTTTTTAGACGTTCCGCTAATATAGATGTTAATATTTTATAGTCATTATTTAACAATGCAATTGGTCTAAAATTAGTAGATTCTTTCACATCTTTACTTTCTTTTGGAATCAGAGAAACCATTGTATCTTTCCATGACTGTGGTTTTATTTTCCATCAAGATAATATAGTATTATATAGTTTTTCTAAAGGCTTAATCAGTACACTTTCCATTTTTTTTGTAATATATGGCTGGCAAACCATCCGAGCCTGGGGTTTTTCCACTTTTCATTCTTTTTATACTTTCCGATATTTCTAACGATGTTATTGGCCCATTTAGGATTTCCCTCTGTGTGTCCGATATTTTCTCCAATTCCAGCTTTTGTAAAAATTCCTTTACTTTCTCCTGATGTCTTTCTTTTTCTGTTCTATCTTTATATAAATTTCCAAAGTATTCCCAAAATATTCTTTCCAGATCTTGTTGTCTATTATATATTTTCCCTTCATATTTCAGGCACTTTCAATTCTAAATTAATATGTAGACCCTTCTGTACATGCATGCACACGCGCACGCACGCACACACACACACACACACACACACACACACACACAATCTACTGCAGAGTAGGTTTGCTGGAGAAAGCAGAATTCTGCTGCATTTCTTGCTCTACTGAAATGAGCAAGAAACAGTGCACCAAGCTAAACTATAGCAGTAATGTTAAACCTGGAAGGCTCTAAAGTGACTGTGCACATAATTTATCAGATGGCCAGGGTTTCTGGCAGAGTTAAATTCAGTGAAGTGCATAATGCGTACATAGTACTTTTTCCTGTTTCATACAGAGCAGATAGCTTGATTATTAAGATAATCCAACTGTGAATGTGAGCATCCCCTTGCCAATGTCTGTAATATATGGGTCCAGAAACTCAGAGAGCATGGAATGGCCAATCTTTTGTCAGATAATCATTTTGTGAATAACTATAATCTTAATATATATGAATAAACAAAACAAAAGAAAAATCCAGATCAGTCTTTGTTTGTAGACTGTTCAGATAATTTGTTTTAGCTTTTTCACTGGTTCCAAGCCTCTGCCTACTTCATATGCAATATCCAGCTATACTGGCAATCTTTAAAAAAAAAAAAGGGGGGGGTTGCTTACATAAAATGGTTCAGAGAAACAAAAGTAATCCCACTCTAAAGCAATGGAAGTAGGACCTTTTCTTCAGGGTTAATTTTTCCTGATAGTATCAGAAGGCAAACCCACAGCACCTACTTCACCTTTAACATCGGGACATAAAGTAGTCACCCATCATTCCACAAACAATAAAGTCTCTTGACACAGGAACTGTTCACAAGGAAGTATGTCCCAGAAATCACAATAGGGGAAAATAAAGGACAAAGTTTCTTAGATATGTTGTCTCTAGACCTTTTAAGAAGCTCATAAGAAAAAAAAATCTGCACTTTGAAATCTACCCAAAAGATCAGAATAAACCACTGCAGGTGGCTTGACTGCTGGTGCAATCTATTCCAACTGACCTATCCTCCATCCCTACATCCCAAACAGGAAGGGAGGGCACCATATTCTGCCAGAATTACATTCAATGTTGGCTTCATATGCAGTGTACAGTGGACCCTTGTTTTACGCTGGGGTTTGGTTCCAAGATCCCCCGTGGATAACAAAATCCGTGGATGCTCAAGTCCCATTAAATATAATGACATAGAAAACTGGTGTCCCTTATAAAAAATGGAAAATCAAGGTTTGATATTTGAAATATATATATATATATATACACACACACACACACACACACACACACACACACATTTTCAAACCATTCATGCTTGAATCCGTGTATAAAAAATTCATGTATAAGAAGGGCCAACTGTATATTAAAATTTTGACAACCAGTTGTTGGTTTAAGTACCCTAACAAAAATGTCACCAAAACCTGACATCCATATTCTCTTAGAACTTTCATAGAAGGCATTCACTTGTGGAGAAATAATCTGAATTGTCTTATATAAAAGGTGCAGGACACTTGGACTATATGGCACCCATCTAGGCCAAAGAGGGGGAAGGTTTTAGAAAGATATATACTCACCACTTTCCAGCGGTCCTTCACCACATAGTTGGCCGGCAGAATGTCCACCTGTTCTCCTCCCCCACTCATGTTTGGTTCGTCCTTGATAGCAGCTGCTAGGCACTGCATTTGCCAGCCAGAGAATATTTTAGTGGCAGCTCCCAGTTTAAATGAGCCATTTATCTATGAAGAAGAGAAAAAACATACACACAAAAGGGGAGGGGGGAAAAACAAAAGAATTAATGCAGGTCATCACAGGTGGAACATGCTGGTGAAACAAACTCAGTTTAGACTGGGCAAGGGACAGAAGCATTAGGAAGGTGACAAACTCACCTTGGAGTCAGAGCACAGCTTGCGAGAAGCCTTGCTGCCCAAGCAATTGCCCTCTTTACAAAACCCTCAGCTGTCCTCATGCACAAAATTAGCAGAAGCAACCATGCTGTGAGTCAGCAGCACAAACATAGGAGTAGTAATACATTACTGGCTTAGACCATGCAGGGTTTTCAGTGCTCCAGGATGAGGTGGGGATCTGAAAGCCAGCTACTCAAAGATAGGATGAAGCCAAAGTCTTGGATATTACCTTAGTACCAGTCGGGACCATTAGGAGAGCAACAATGCAAGAACCACAACTACTCCAAGAACCTAAATGTTCATGCTGAATTAAAATATTGCTGAATTTTACTTTCTCTTCAATCAACCCCTCGCCTCCCCAAAGCTTGTGAAGTACCAAACTCACTGAGCGCCCAAGTGGACTAGAATGCTCTTTTCGAGTACCAACTACTGTACACATTAAAAAGTACTAGTTCCAAACAGGAAAGGGCACATATTCAGAAGAGTTCTAAACCACAATATATACTCCTTTCAACAATTATGTAAAGAACAGAAAGAAGAGAATCCTCACCATGCTTACTCAGAAGTATGTTCACTGCTCTCAATGGCACTTATGTGTAAGGATACACATTTATGATTTTCATCTTTGTGCCTGACATCTTATCTTGTGTCTAGAGCAATGGCTTCTTATTGACCACCTACATTCCATTCCACCTCCAAGTGTCAAGAGGAGTTGCAGCAATTTTCCTATTAAGGAACCCATAAACCACAATAACGCTGGTCTTTATTTACTCCTCAATCCCTATTTAGTTCAGTACATCTGAATGAATCAAGGATTATTGGAATTATACCTTTCTCTAGCAGTTTTAGCTTCCATTTGTAATAAGCATCTCTTGTCTTGAAGCTGCTTTGGGACCCAAGACCAGGCAAAACTGCGGCATTTTCCATTCTCAGATGTATCACTGTCTGACCAAGCATCAATTCTGAAGAAATATAGTCCACTAAAATTGGATCATAAGCTCCCTGGTGTGGAAGTTGGACAGATATTAACCATGATAGTTAATGTATACTCAGTCTTATATTTTTAAAGTCTTTAATTCAAGCTTTCAAGAGACACAAGCCTCAAACAGATAGGCCAAAGGGCCTCTGCTGGGCCACACTGAGGGTGTGACTTTAACATGACACACACCTTGAATGTGGCCAGAAGCCACCTCGAGCTCACCCTAACTTGGAAAAGCCTGGCCAAAAAAGAGCAGGAAAAAACTGTTCCTTTTTGATGGCCTGGTTCAGAATCACACCAGTGAGCTGTGTAGTCGCTGTGATCCCACAGCGATTGGGGTGGGAACAGCCTCTGGCTGGTCCTTTTGCCCCCTCTGCTTGAGGCCACAGTGATCACTGCCTCTTGATTGTCTTCAAAATACTTTTTGCAATAATTTTTTCTCCTTCTTTAGAGCTTTTTCTGTTGGGGAGGTTGTCTTCCTCAGCTACTGTGTGGCATTATACAGTACATCCGTTAACATTTGGATCATTACATTTCCAGCTGGGACAGAAGAGAACCAAACACTTACTGCATTTTTTTCACTTCAAAACTGACATAAGTTTAAATCATATACCAAATCTGAAAAACCAGATCTGAAGACTGCAAAAAGTTTGCTCCAATGATGTCCCTGTGATAAAACAGGATACAACAGTTTCAGATTGTACAATTCCATCTTTTAGGGTTTTTTTCTCTGCCATATAATTACCTGAATTCAAGAATGCTATGAGCAGAGTTATTTGCATTCAGAAAATGAAAGCTAAAACTGCATGTGCAAAAGAAGTATCATAAATACACCTATGACTCATGGAGCCTTTATCACTGATCATAACATATACAAACTCTACCTCATAGTGAGGAAAAGATTTGTAAGAATAGTGATTTATTTTCAAGATCTGTTAGTGTGTTCAAAAATACTATGATGTCCTCTATCCAGAAATCCATGTGCATGCAAACAAAAGTGCTGGTTCACTTTGCATGTCATATCCTTCATTGAATCCAATGGAGATCACTAATCTGCCCATGCAGGTGTTTCGTGTTTCTATTTGACCTCTCCATTGAAATTAATGGGAACATTATTCATAGATGTAGAGGTGCACATAGTTCCTTATCCCATGAACAGTTCCTGGATTCAAGTGATGAACTATAATTCATCCAACAAGCACTGTTGTTGTTGTTGTTGTTGTTGTTATTTGTATCCCACTCTTTCCCCAGGACTAGAACACTAGAAGCTCCATTAAGGATTTTCTAATATTGGTTATATACAGATTGCATTAACATTACTCTGTCCTTGACTTCTATGTCTCACTAATGTGACCTAGTCATATACAGTTTCAAAACTATACTTTAAAGATTTATTTACTGTACTAAACATAATTTTTTAAATATTGTTTTTCATTTGGAATATGGTATGGATTTTATGATAATAAAAATTCAAGTACTGGTCTACCAAAACTTAGCCCCCTTGGATCCCATTTTGGGAGAAAGGTGGGATATAAGTGGAATCAAGCAATGTATAAATAAATAAGGCACAGAAATTAACTTAGAACATCTAGGTTGCAAAAACATTGTCTGAAATTGTCCGGGAAGCTAGTGAGCAATTAGATAAATATGGGCGGGGTACAGACCGCTGCTTTGCGGCGGTCTGCCGCCGCCGCCAGTAGGTCCGCGGGGGAGCCGGAGCCTTCAGACGGCCCGACTCCCGCGCGGACCAAAAAAAAGAAGCTCCAAAATGGAGCTTCTTTTCAAGTCGCGTTTGCGACGTAGCGAGGCGCCAGGGGCGCGCTCGCTACGTCACAAGCAGCGCGACACGTCTGGACGCTATGCGTCCAGTACGTAAAGATGGCGCCGGCCATGTAGAAGGGCCGGCGCCATCTTGTACGGACGGAGTCCGTACTAGGCACAGGGGCGTCTATAAGAGACGCCCCTTTTTTAAAATGGGACGTCCTCCGGACGTCCCAAAGGGCTGTATAGAAAGCCCCATGGGTTTCCCTTTTTTGCCCCAGTAAATTCAGCACTGCAGACTTGTGCCCCATTTAAGTTTCTTTAAAGCCTTCAGATTATTTTCTTGCCTAGTATGGCTTCTTTGACAATCTACTGGATGGGATGAGAAAGAAGGCTTTTATTGTGAAACAGATGCTGGCTATAAGCAGAATCCAACCAGCCCTGCAACTCTGTGAAATTTCACTCACATGACCCCCTCTTTCACAAACTTCATGGCAATTTGTGCAGTGGTTGTAATTAGAAATCTATTACAGATTATAAGGCAGAATGATATTGTATAAGACTGTCATTTTCTCATTAAACAAGATCATTAGACTTAGTCACTAACAAGATAACATAAAACCTAAACTGACTTTATTCAAGTCAGATTAGCCATAGTTACTCATGCTTTAGTCATCTCCAGATTGGACTATAGTAACAGGGTTGACATTGTACTGCCCTTTTGTAGATATCCAGAAATTAAAATTGGTAAAAATTGAGAGTGACGCACACTTTCTGAACCCCCAAATAGAAATAAGCCCTCCCAACATTCTGCAACCTGTAAATGGGAATGCAACATTAGGGAGAGGCCATTGTGGCCCACTTTATGCAAAAATCTGTGGTCAATCTTGTTATCATCACTGGCTGTTGAGGACACATCACTCCACTACTGTTTGATAGGCTTCACTACTGTTTCCAAGTTCAGTTAAGGTGTTGGTCCTTAACCTAAAACCACAAATGGCTTGGGAACTAGGTATTTTCCAGAGTTCTTCCTTCTACTGGTATATGTACATCCCTATGCAATCTGTTCAACATCTTAAGTCCTGCTTTGAGTCATTCTATTGATTCAGTCTTCATGGTGCCCTTCTATAGAGACAATCACTTGATCATCTCAACACTGAGTGCCCTCAGATGCCAGGCTTTCCAAAAGGTTATTTAAAATAAATGATTTCTGATTTGGTTCTATTTGACTTAGGGGCTGTATACACTGCAGAAATAAACCAGTTTGACACCACTTTAACTGGCTCAGTGCTATGGAATTCTTGGATTTGTAGTTTTGTGAGACATTTAGCCTTCTCTATGGGAGAACCCAGTCCACACAGGTCGGATCTGTGTGTAATTGTGACAGCCAGTTGTAACAGTTTGGTGTTCAGGAACATGGGCATGGGATGAAAAAGAAGTCATGTTAACCCCTTTCTTTGGGTTATTACAACTTGAAAAATAGCATCCAGCAAGATGCCAACAATATCCCTTTGGAGACTCCAACACACCTTTCAGCATCTTTATAGGATCCTTACAGGACTCCAAACAATTCAGTGATTATAAGGCCAGGAAACCAATGTCTTTAATAGGAAAAGATGCTTAATTGCCAGTGTGACTACTGTATGACACAATCCTAGCCTTTCCACAATTTCCTTTATATTTATAATGCAGAACAGCATACATTGAGGTCAGTGTAATACAGTCAACATAAATCTGGTTCTACCAAAAACTTTGTACATATTTATTCCATCTCCTTACCATTGCCATTTCTCTGCAGTTTTCTTTTCCTAGTTCTTACTGCACCCTATATTACTTTTTGTGCATTCTTCTACAAATCTTAGCAGCCAACAGTAGGCTTGGGCACTTACACACCCAGCTTACTATTTCAAGCGCCCAAGCACCCATCTGCCATTTCAAGTGCTAAGCTTGCAAACTGAACAGGAAGACAAGCAGGCAAGCATTGGGAAGAGAACATGGACAATGAATCTTCTTTTTCAAATCCCTCTCAGGCCCTTGCTAAATTTAATTTTCTGGAATATACTTCAGTTAATTAAACACTTTCAGTAGATGGTGGGTAATAGGAACAGGACTTTAAGAAACTAAATTTTACCAAAATTAAAATTAATTCTTTGGGTGGAAAATAGGGATGTGGCCCCCCCAGCATTTATTGGATAGATGATTTAGCCCTTCAATTCATTTGAGTTTCATACAGCATAGTTCATTAAAGCTTTATTCATAATTTTAGCATTTTTGCTTGTGAGTGCAGCTTCTGCTAGTGTGCCTGCCAATCCACAGAAGTATTTCTCTACCTGGCTTCAATTTATATATTACATTCAGCCAGATAAAGACAAGAACACTTTTACGGGTATGCAGCTGTTTCGAATCCCATTTTGGGAGAAATCACAGGTTAGGTAGAATCTTTTACATAATGTAAATAAATGATTAGTATGGTTGCTTCGCTTTTCATTGAGTCTCTCAAGAAAGCTGACACCACTGCTGTCTATCAACAGTGGTTGTAAACTAAGTTGGAAAGCAATACACAAAAGAAATAATTTCCATTAGGTTAAAGCGGGCAATTGGCTAGACCAGGCAGCATGAAAGAAGCTCAGAAAATAAAGCCTCTAGGAAATAATTATTTTCAGAACAAAAATTGGCTGATGTTTTCCTACATGAAAGGCAGCTAAACAAATAAAATTTGGAGCCCTATATTAAATAATTAGTAGTGCATTTTCTCAACTTACTGTATAATGCACATCCCATTGAGAAATACTGTATAGATCACCTAATCACAATCTTGGAAGAATTAGTCCTTTTAACTAAACATTTTATTTTACCTATTAAAATGTTATCAGTTTTATGAAATCTTAGTTATGACAGGATTAAAGCCTGTTAAATACAGGACCTGTATAGTTCAACATTGTTTTTGTATTTAAGTATCTTCAAGTTCACATTTTCTTGCAGCCAAAATGTAAAAAGAATCCAAAATCTCTTCAGAATGCTCCATTGTCTCCATTCAGCAGAACAAAGCTATGGAAATCTGGCTCTCACCATCTTACTAAAGGTCCTGGGAAACACTTAAGTGTTTTATATTCAGTGCTGAAGAACTGCAATATCCCAGTTTATTTCAGGATACATCCTCACCTCAGGAAGCCTATGAATTAGAACAAGCAAAGTTTATTCAAGCTGTTGGAAATTATCACCACCATCACCCCACATAAAGATTCATTATCACATCAGTATTTGCCCATCCAAAGTAAAGGGCTTATTTAAACTTATTTATAAACTTATTTATTAACATATCTAAATTAAGGAGAGGTTTCTATAAAGAGCTAAAGAGAAAGGACAAACCTGATCCAGCTATTTGTTGCCCAGGTGTCGCCCCAACATGCTAATCAGATTTTGAGAGTATTGATTCCCTCTCAAAATTAGAAAAGGGGGAAGAAGCAGAAAGATGCATTGAGAATTTAAGCCAACTTTGTGCTTAAATTATCTAAACTATCTAATTTCTAAATTATCAACTATCTAAAATGCAGAAATGCAGAAAGACACTTTTTGTACTCAGGCAGACTATAAAGGAAAAAAACAATAGAATAACCAACCAGGGAGGAAAACCATGTCATTTGTTTGTCATATTGTTGGGCCAGACTCCAACGAAAGTAGTTTGTGACAGTTGACAAGTGTATGCTCTTCTTTCTTTGTACATGATGCTAGCACATTTGTCTTCTCAAACACCCCACGTGATAGGTTGACTGTCTGATCAGCCAAAGGTACATGGCCGTAGCTCCCACATCCAGGACCAATACCCTAGCCACTACACCACAATGGCTTTAAAGTGTATATTACAGGTATGGTACATTCATAAATTCCCAGGCCTGTTACAGACTGCCAAAATAAAGCTGCTTCGGGTCTCTTTGGAGGTATGCTGTTTAAACTATGCATGCACCCTAAGAATCCGGAAGCTGCACCAAAGCTGCCCTCCAGTACTTAGGAATGGAGTGTGGCTTTGGCACGACCTCCGGACTCTTAGGACCCATGCATCATTTAAATAGCATACCTCCAAAGAGACCCGAAGCAGCTTTATTTTGGCAGTCTGTAACAGGCCCCAGTTTGACATAGCTTGCTTTTTCAGTCCTAATTATTGCTACCTTTTGGAACAAAAGTAGTC
>NC_056522.1:25557815-25648428 GCF_019175285.1 Sceloporus undulatus | reverse complement strand
AGCCCCTGTATCCACATAGTCCTTATCCACAGATTCGACTACCCATGGCTTGAAAATATTTTTTAAAATATATAAATTTCAAAAATCAAACCTTGATTATGCCATTTTATATAAGGAACACCATTTTACTATGTCACTGTATTGAATGGGACTTGAACATCCATGGATTTTTCATATCCATGGGGGTTCCCAGAAAATACTAAGGGCTGATTGTAAGCCCCTGTATCCACATAGTCCTTATCCACAGATTCGACTACCCATGGCTTGAAAATATTTTTTAAAATATATAAATTTCAAAAATCAAACCTTGATTATGCCATTTTATATAAGGAACACCATTTTACTATGTCACTGTATTGAATGGGACTTGAACATCCATGGATTTTTCATATCCATGGGGGTTCCCAGAAAATACTAAGGGCTGATTGTAATTTTTAAGACTTGCACAATATTGTAAAATGATGCCAAATCAAATGCAATGGGTGTATTCACAAAACAGATAACAAATGTTTAATCCATGATAAAACATTTTAAAGCTTAGGATCAGATTCTGCACCAATGGAAACCACAGACTGACTAATGTTATGGTATGAAAGCAGTGGAACAGCAATAACTGAAGGCTGAGCACTTCTTTTCATCTTTCTCTTCAAGTATTTCTTATTTCTCATGGATTGTGTAGGTGATAGCTGCAATCACCATCTCTCCTGTTTAGCCTCTTCTTCTCTGCATCTTTCTGTCTATCCAGGAAAGGATTGCCCTTTGAAATTATTTATTGACATTTCAGATAACCTAGACTCTGGAAATGCCATAGAATCATAGAATCACAGAGTTGGAAGAGATCACAAGGACCATCCAGTCCAACCCACTGCCATGCAGGAAATCTAAGCATCCTCGACAGATGGCCATCCAGCCTCTGTTTAAAGATCTCTAAAGAGGGAGATTCCACTACACTCCAAGGAAAAGTGTTCCACTGTCAAACAGCCCTTACTGTCAGGAAGTTCCTCCTAATTTTTGAGGGGGAATCTCTGTTCCTGTAGCTTGCATCCATTGCTCCAGGTCCTAGTCTGTGGAGCAGCAGAAAACAAGTTAGCTCCTTCCTTAATATGACATCCAAGTATTTAAACAGGGCTATCACACCACCTCTTAACCTTCTCTTCTCCAGGCTAAACATCCCCAGCTCCCTAAGTTGTTCCTCATAGGGCATGGTTTCCAGACCCTTCACCATTCTAGTCGCCCTCCTTTGGACACGCTCCAGTTTCTCAACATCCTTTTTAAATTGTGGTGCCCAGAACTGGACACAAGTCAAATGTAACCATGACAGGTCTGTGAAATACCCTTAGCTATTGGAAGTTTGAAGTTCCCATGACAGTTCAAACTAACCAATACTATCCTTCTTCAGATGTATTTTTAGGGATTGTGGGAACTCCAGAATACCTCAGAAATGCTGAGGTGGTCCTACTGAGAATTCATCATCCACCTTCTGAAGCAGCAAGAAGGTTTAACCCGTACTTAGACCTGCTAAGGGAAGAGTCTGGACAGCAAATTACATGAAAGAGGCTTGTGAACCCACCCTTGGCCCCTACAGTTACCAATGTTACTTCTACATAAAGATTGCTTTGATCTACACACACATACAAAAGAGGTTAGAGGTTTTGCAGGTATGCTTGCTTCTCTGACACCCACTTTTTAACCTGAACTTATTTGGTTCTTTCATATAAGGCTTTTTTGTGCAGTCACTATCCTCATTCATGGATTCTGTCAGGGTGTGTGTTCCTAACATCACTGTCTACCATTTGTAATCCTTCCATGTTTTCCCACCAGAAAAATAAGAAATGAAAGATGGGATACTTTCATAATACAGTATCTTAAGACATATTCACATGGAAGCATCCATTTCCAAGATGTTCACAGACAGCTATCTAGAATCCACTCAGCTCCCAACAGGACACTTTGGATACCTATCCCATCTTTGGACACAGGACTACCCATATTTTGGGAGGTATGCTCATAATAACTAGAAGTGGTTTTCTTTCTCTTAAGAACCAGAACCCCAATGGGCAATACTAACTTTTTCCTACCCAATTTAAGTATTTGGGCACTTCACCAACTTGAAGAAAGTAAACAGACAGCAGCTAATATTTATGGGTCTTCTGAAAGGATACTCACAATTACATTGCTATCTCAATAATTCTTGAAGAACTATTAATTTGCTCCACTGGCACACCAAATGGTTGGTTTGTCCATAAACTGTATGGTAAAAATGTGACTAGTCTGCAAATATCACTTGGGGGGATTAAAGACATTGTTGCAGAAATCTAAATACAGCATACAATGATTTACTCAGTAGCAGATCTGTCTCTCTTTGGTTATTCTCATTTCCTTATTGCTAGGCAATATACTGTACTAGAAGAAACAAAGAGCAAACATACCACCGAAATGCAAAGTAAAATTAAATAAATTATAACAATGCTCAGGATATGGGCATAACAAAGCATCTATTTGAGCACATCACTAAGAACTTCAATAGTTTTAAGTGATTTAGAGCCGATGGCAAAATAACAGTTAAACTTATTTCCCAGGGCTGCCAACATGTGGTTTTAAAAATAGCTGAAGATGGGCACTGCATCCCTGGAATTGCATGTGGCCAACAAGGTTTGTGGACCCTGGCCCCATCCCAAACTGACCATTACATAGCAAAAAAGAAAGAAAGAAAGAAAAGCCTTAAATCCCCACTGTTTCAAGCCTCCAAGAATAGCAATTAACATTTTGAATAGATTGCAGCTCACTTTGCACTGTTTAACTTTAATAAAAACAAATCAATTTCAGAAGTGGGCCTTCACATTAGCACTTTTTAAGCTAGTTATTGTTGTGGTATTTTAATGTTTGTAATTTTTTTATCTTGTTTTTAAAATTTGATGTATTGGTATGCGATTTTATAATGTAGATACTGTTGTAAATTGTACATTGTTTAGTACCCTTGTTGTAACCCACATTGATCTCTTTGGAAAAGCGGGCTATAAATAAACAGTATTATTATTATTATTATTATTATTATTTGGCCACTTCTGGTTTTCTTTTTGGTATTCTGCACCAGAAACTTGTTTCCATGCCTTCTGATGTGCTAGAGTAGGGGTAGGCAACCTTTTTGAGCTGGGGGCCGGGTTGCTGTCCCTCAGACAACTGGGGGGCCGAAGCCAAAAAATAAATAATTAAATAATTTTTTTTAAAAAAATTAAATATATAAATAAACTAGGACAAATGTAGGACAAAATTTGCAAATGGAAGACACTTTTTTTAAAAAAATGGAGGACACGCGAAAAAATTTGCTGATTTTTTAAAAAATGTTAATATAAATGCATGTTTCTGAGGCTTCTATAGACAATTGCCCCCCAAAGGCCCCGGCGGCAATCGGCGGCAGGACCAGGCGGGGGCCAGTCTCAAGGCCTCGCCGGGCCGCATCCGGCCCATGGGCTGCAGATTGCCTACCCCTGTGCTAGAGGAACAGATTCAAAGGAAGAGCCTTTAGTGAAAAGTAGATTATGGTTTAGTGGGTCAAAATTAGGATTGACAGTTAAAAATTAAATCTTATTTGGCTCAAAATACCTGATATATTCATGGAAATGCTTCATACTGAGCCAGACACACACAAACAAAACAAGCTAGTGAAACAGCTCCTACCTGCAAACTTCTCTGTGTCCATGTTGTTCTCCCAAACTGGATATGGAGAAACAACAACCAGAACATTTAAGGGGTGTGGCAGCTCATGCTAATACTCTAGCTGTAGACTGTACAATGTAGGTGGCTGTCAAGGGTGCAGAGAAGCAGAATCCTTTGGGAGAAAGAAGGAATTCTCACTCTGTGCCAAATCTAAAAGAAACCATGGCTTGAGCCCCCAAAGGATCCCTAGCTACCAACACCCCAGTCATTCATTTTCAAAGCAGGGGGAGGAGAAAAACACCTAAATGTCAAGACAAAAATTGAACCAGGAGTGCTGGCCATCAGCTTCACCAACAAAGAAAGAGGAGGTCATTAACCAGTCAGCAGAATTCAACCTAATAAAATGGCAGAAGAGCAGCATTAAGAATGAACAGCACTGAGATGATAGTGCTATGGCTCCATCTTTTTTTAAGAGTTAAATTTTCTGTTGTCTTCTATATTATAGGAATAAGCCAAAAAAATCTTTTGAGCAAGAGAAGGTTAGTGCAGCTCTACCATGGTTTTCCCCATGAAAGGACTTCTTTTAGGGCAGTCTCTGCCATTAGGCAGTGAGACAACCATCCAAAATGGCTGCTTCTTTTGCCACTCACTAGGAGGGAGGGCACCGTTAGAGTGGACAGCAGCTAACTACACACACACACACACACAAATACCATTCACTTCTACAGGATGGACGAATTGTTCCTCCAGCCACTCATTTTATTCAAGTAGTGGAATGCTAAAGAACCTATTAAAGAAAGAACACTTCCTGGATCAAGCTTGTTAAAACTATATAGTCACCATGTGCTGTTTCATGCAATTCTATTTTTAAATCCAAACTACTAGCAGGGATTTTTTCCCCTCTCTTTTTTTGTAAGATTTTGGGGGGGGGGGACAAAACCAAAGGGACCTGGTAGCATCTTTGAGACTAACTTTGTTCATACAGTTAGACTCAAAAGTGTTACAAGATCCCTTTGCATACTGCATTCAAGAAACTGTTGAATAATCAACGGATTGATTTGGAGGAAGAAAGTTAAAGAACAAAGTTACGTTAACACTTGAACACACAGCTTTGACTAAAGGAACAGTGCATCCTTTAGTTAATAAACCTGTATAAGTGGCCCTTGGAGGATTTCACTTGTTTATCTTTGGATTAGGAGGACATACAGCAGGGAGGTCTACCTTCTGGTCCATTCAAAGTCACATACAAGTTCAGAAGGGAATACTATGCAAATGGCTATACTTTTCTTTTGACAAAAGAGTACCTACTTCTCCTTACATAAAATCTGCCTCCTCCTTTGAGAACATTGGTTCTAGTTCAAGGCTCCTCAAACATCCAGCTCACATTGCTTCCAAATGTTTCCAGTAGCTATAAAACTGACCTATATTTCATTACTTCACTTATTTGGGATTCAGTTTTACAATAGCAATTCTACACACAATTGTTCTATTGATGAGTTCCAATGGAGCACAATAAACATTATCCAAAATCCAAAATACACACTGGTGATACTTTTATAAAGCCAGAAGGCACAATACCCATCATGCTAAGATAGTATAGTAATTTCAGTGTTGGACTAGGCCCTAGGACATCAAGATTCAAATCCACAGCCACAGAAATCCACTGGGTGAGCTTGCGCAAGTTATTTGCTTCCATCCTCATAGGAAAGCAATGACAAAACCTCCTCTGAATAAACCTTGTTTTAAAAAAAGCTCTACAATAATGTTGGCGTCAATTAGGGGAACATAATAAACAATAAATCTTTCAGAGCTCACTGGCTTCTTCATCAGGCAAAGAAAATAGAAAAAATCATGCAAGGGAACCAAAATAATATTGTTGGAGTCACAAATCAGCTTGGTTTTTGGGATGTTACAGAGGGTTCATGCAGACATAAGGCTCAAGCCTCACCTCCCCCTTCCAGGAAAAAAAGAAAAGAAAAGAAAAGAAGCAATAGGTACAAAGACTGTAAAAGATGATCACAAAATGTCAGTGTGATACTCCGCTCCAGCCATAGTCTCCTCCTCTGATACCTATTCTGACCCTGTCAAGTATAAAGCCTAAAGCCTCTATGCTGGCAGCGTTCTTTGCTCTTTTCAGGAAGATCCCATGTTGTTAGGTATGAAGATAAATTAGGTATGCCAGGCATGTATGGCAAGAGGTATGCCATTTAGATAGCTTTATCTAGTTCTAGAAAATCAGATCCCGCCCACCATGTGAGATGTCAAACAGTTTATTCCCTCCATTATATGATTATTATATAATTGCACAGCATTATGCACATATAACTGTGTGCACAATTACTGAGTATGCTGTTAGTTCCTTATGTAACACTGGAAAAGATATTGAGCAGCACCCACAAATGAACCAAAATGTAATGTGACTAGGATTGTTCTTCCTGGTTTTACATAAGGGCATTAATCAGTTTTAATTCATTTAAGATAGCATTTGTTTTTAAAAATCAGAAACAATTACTAGATACATCAGAGGTGATAAGTGTACCAATCAACCTATCTCTTCTGGACTGAACTGAAAATAATCAGATAAAAAAGTATGAAATGCTGTTCTGCTTGAATTTGTCTCATTAATAACGCATACTTAGTTTCAGTTCACATTTCTAAACATCATCAAAATAGCATTTGATTTAGTACCAAAAAGGATAATTTCTGGAATGAGAAAGAATCACAGCATAGATAAGCCCAAAACACCTCTACAGCAGTGAAGTTGCCATATTTCATATACAATTACATTTGATTCAATAAGTGTAAGTGAAATCAGCTTCCATCTTCACCTAACTTTTTTCTTTCTGAAAATATTTTCATTTTAGATACATTAAGCTCTCAGTCACACCTTAGCTAGTGCCTTAGCCCTTGATGATCCTCCTACAGCAAGGGAATGGCTACAATCATCCGCTAGACAAACTTCCCTATCTTTTTTTCTGTAGGTACTTTCCTAAACTCCTTAAACATACTTAATTACAAAACTTAGATGGGACTCTGCTTTGCTTCTTCTTCAGTGTCTATTCCATTTTCTTCCTGCTTCAAGAACTACTCTTACTCTCTATTGGCATTTCCTATGCCTTCTTCATAACCTGTTCCCCTCAGATTTTGATTTCTTCCCTGCTGCTCCACACTAGTTCTAGCTGTGGTCCTCATCCAAGCCTCAGTAGACAGACTGCCTTGGATCTGTTCCTGAAATTGACCTGGCTCTGCATCTGTCATATACTTTCATCCCATGATTATTTCCTGTGCCTTTCAAAATTATGATTGAGTCTTAAAATTACAGAGTAGATTTTTTTAAAAAATCTATAAAAGGTACATTTACTTTATTCTAATTAAATTCCAAAAATACATGCTTTTAGTACTCACTTCCCCTTGGCAATTTTTACAATTGTCAGTGTCTTGTAGGATTCCACAAGCAACACAAAAAGAATAGGGGATGTACACGTTGCCACTTAACTGCATTAAAAGAAATAACAATCAAAAAAATCTTACTGCATAGCCTACAGTATTAAATATTCCATTAATAACCAAGATTCTGGTTTTTAATCAAGTATTTGGAGGGAGATAATTTTAAAATCTCTTTAAAAATCAATCCTAGTAGAACATTTTTGCACCTGAACTAAAAAAATTCTGGTCTAACTGCATTATTTAATTGTTAATGATGCATCAACTCAGTTCCAGGTATACTAGCCTCTCAGGCTGTTTATTAGACCTTTCTCAGCTGCAGAATATGAGGTGCCTGTTTTCAGCCCTGGAGTCTCTAACAAGTGTCATCTGAATCCTCTTGGATCCACTCCCTGTAAAATGTATGGAGTCAAAGCTTGGTGGTAAATGCATACTCTGTACACAGAAGGTCCCAGAAGCAATCCAGGGCATCTGCAGTTAAAAAGACTGGATAACTTTATATGACTCATACAAGATAGGTGATAAGTTCAGAAGAAAAACCATGATAATCTAGGAATGCACTTCAGAATTGCTTTGCAAACAAATTTCTAGGTTAAATTAACTGCAGCCATTTTTAACAAGGGTGTGGTAACACTGTATTATTACCAGTTTTCAAATTCAGTTTTATTTGTGAAGAAGGCTAAGATTCTGGCCCATCCTAAGGCACCTAGTTTAAAATAGGCCCTGTCCAGATGGGCCATTTTGTACGTACTCTGTACATACTAGGGTTGCCTGGGGGCATCTCTTTTAGACGCCCACAACCCTAGTACGTACGGAGTACGTACAAAATGGCGGTGCCCTTTTCACATGGGCGACACCATTTTGACATAGCGGCCGTGTTGCATCCAAATGGCACATCGTGGCTGTTACCTCTTGGAGCCGCTGAAGGGTGCTTGTGGTGCCCTTTCAGAGGCGACAGAAGGAGCTCCATTTTGGAGCTCCTTCTGCCGCACATATCGCTGGCGCGGCCTTTAAACAGTCACGCCAGCAATACAGAGAGAAAGGAGCCAAGCGGCCCCTTTCTCTCTCTCCCCGCTGCTGTTGGGGTGTCCTTGGGGCATGAAGCCCCAAGGACACCCCTTTTCAGGCCACGGGGAAGCGGCCTTTTGCCGCTTCTCCGAGGCCAAGAAAAGCGGCGGATTGGGGCCTCTGGGGCTGCCGCTGTGGCAGCTCAGGCCCCAATCCGTTGGGGAAAGGGGCGGTTGCAGGCCACCCCAAAGTGTGACAGATTTAAAACACACCTCCTGAAGTGGGAGGGTTTTTTCCACCTTAAAATTAACAATTTTAAGTGTATAAAAGGGTTTCAAATAGTTATAAGAAAGTTAAACACTTTCCTTCCTGTAGCTATGACAGAAATATTACAAAACTTCCATCTGAGGGAAATGAATAAATAATACTGAGCAAAACAAATTCCAACACAGATATATTTCTAACCCTTTTGGCTGCAAAGATATGTTTGAAAATGAATCAACAATGATGATCAAAATCAAAAATAAGATTTCCAGAGCTTGGGCAGGGGCTTCAGAATCTTTACAACTAGCAAATGGGTAATGCAAAACAGTGAGAAATTCACAGTTTTCATAAAAATATTATGACCATTTACTTCATTTATTGGCTTCATCTAGGGGCCAAACTAGACATGACTTGAGAAATGAATTATCAGACTCTCTCATCTTGAGGAAGACTTTGCAGACTGCAGAGTAGTGCTAGCGAAGAATTGGCTGTTACCCAATTTACTCTTCCCACCCGAAATGCTGCTATTAGTTTCATAGGAGTGGGAGAAAGGATCTATATGAGACTTGTATATTCTGCTATATGCATGCATCAGCTTTAGGTGGAACTTCAACCTGGAAAATGACACTGGAGAAATGAATGTAATCCACCCTACTCCAGCATGACTTCCTCAGTCATGTCCACTTTGGCCTTATCCTACAGCATTCAATTTTGTTGGAGTAGAATTTCAAATTGCCTCCTGCACTTTTTGGCACGATCGACCCTTCACTTATGTACTGGGAGTGGTACATGAACCTATGCACTAAAAGAAAGAACAAAAACTTCACTGACTTGCACTTCGAAAAGTGAAGAAACCTTCCCTGAGTATTTCAGTCTCCAACCGTAGGAAGACTGATGTGCATCACCAACTCAATATAAGCTTGGAGACTATTAACACCCTCGCAAAGTATACCTCTCTTCCAGATTCTAAATGAATATTACTAATTAACAATGAGCAAAGTAAAAATGTACACAGTTTTGACACATGGTTCATCAAGGAGTCACCATGAGCAGCACCAGAAACACATTTATAACTGTGAACAGACTGGAAAAAGTGGCCACAAAACATATTTGCACTTTGCTGCTGTTGTTGTGACTTGCTGATGGTCACCCAATGGATTTCACAGCTCAGTGGGGATTCAAACTTTGGTCTCCAGAGTCATAGCCCAGCACTTATAGCATTACACCACACTGGGTCTTAGAAGGGCAAAATTCCACTTCTGCACAATTACCAGCCAAAGGGAAGTACTGTGTGACTCTTTAGATGCTGTTGAACTGCAACTCTCAGAAGCCCTAACCAACATAACAAAGGGTGAGAAATGCTGGTACTTGTAACTCAGCAACATCAGTGAGGCTGTACAATTCCCACTCCTCAACTAGCTCAATCTGCTACCTTACAGACTGAGAAAATACTAAACTGAAGATGAACTGTTAATTAATTCTATTAAAGGGTCCTTCTATATTCTATGGTTCTCTACAGACTGGTCACAAGATTAATCCAGGAGAGAGGTTCGATACAACTGCAACTATGAGATGCACCTGACTGTTAATACAAACAACTCAAGAGGTTCAGTAAAGCTCAATGACAAAATGATGTCAACTCAGTTCCACTGAGATCACCACACTGTGAGTTACATGAGAGAAACTTGGGCAAAGAAATCTAGCCATACTCACTTAAGAAATCCCCTTATTGCCTGCTTTACAGAATTTAGCTCTCTCATCTAAAATATTCATACATCTGTTACCTTAGAGACAAATTAGTGGAGCTGTTACTAATTTTTGCTTCTCTGAATAAAATTCAGACCATACGGTTGGATCTAGATGTAATCACACCTAGTATAGAAACATTTGAATGAATGGAACTTAATTTAGCCATAATCAGATTTAATTTAGTTCTAATTCCAAGACTTGCATGGAGAAGACCTGAGATTCCATTTTTCCATCATTCTGTCTATCATAGGATCTCAAGGAAGAATACCAGATACAATTCTGGACCTGAGACTGTAGAAAGTTGAAACCAATAGCAAACTGGACAGAACGTTAATATGACTCACATGCAAAGTATAATATCTTAAATAAGATCTTCTGTAAACTGACAGCAGCTGTATCTGCACTGCAGAAATAAGCCAGTTTGATACTCAGTTTAACTGTCATGGTTCACTGCTATGGAATTCTGGGATCTGTAGTTTGTTGTGTAACAGAGCTGACAGAGAAAGTTGAATATCCCACAAAACTACAATTCCCAGAATTCCATAGCATTGACCCATGACAATTAAAGCAGGGTCAAACGGGATTATTTCTGCAATGCAGATGCAGCCAATGTGTATTTTTTCTAGAAATCACCATTTCAAATGCCCCATTTCTTCTCTCAAGCTTAGCAGCCAATTCCACTAACAGTTTTACGTTTATTTTAAGACTTCATATTCTGACATCAAAAGCTCTTCAAATGAGCTAATTTTCCCTCCTTTTAGATATAGCAATAGCAAGTACATTTCTATACCACTTATCAGTGAATTAACATTCCCTAAGAAGTTTACAATGTGTAAGTCAATTGCCCCCAAAAAACTGGATGCTCATATGTTCATCAGTTAACAGTAATTCCAAGAGAGAACAAATTCAATGCTCTACCTATTAAGTTTTTGATATCATCAGAAAGTGTTGTCTAAAGTAAACTAATCATTACAAATTGTCAGAGGATGAGCTGGATTCAGACTTGGTTATTTTTAAAGTAGACTTGTAGACTTTCAAATTCAAATGGGACACACAGTCGTAATTTAGATCCACCCGATTTAAAGGGCTCTGCTCATTCAGCCTGGACACAAACAAATGTGTTTTTTTAATGTAAAAAAAGACATCAAGCAAAGTCATATAGTAATAAAAGAATCTAAAGAAGGAGTGCTTGAGCCTCAGAAAATAATTCATAAAGGAAAGGAATCTATCTTTGCTCTTCAAACATGCCAGTTGTTTCTTCAATGCTTACCTGGGGGCTTAAATAAACACCTGTTGGAACAGAGGCAGATGATTTTGAACAAGGATTAGAAACAGTAGGAAAGCCAGTTCTTTTCTATTTCTGAAGCTCTTGGAGAAAAACTTGACTAATTACTTGGTCAAGTCATTTGGCCCTATGGTAGACCTCTACTCCATTAATTTACCTAATAAAGGAGTGGGCAATTTCTGACCTGCCCTATGCTGTTATACTGGAGATCCCATCACCTGTTAACACTGTGGTGTTTATCAGACGAGCTCTTAAAGAGGTACTATTCCAGTGTGACTCCTCTAGCTGCCTCCTGTTGCATGCTGGGATTGGCAGTTTTAAGGAGGGGTATTTAGAATTCTCAGGCAGAGAAGTTCAGCTCCTTAAAACTGCCAATCCCAGCATGCAACAGGAGGCTGCTAGAGGAGTCACACTGGAATAGTACCTCTTTAAGAGCATAGTGTGATAAACATCTGTGTATGCTTGCTAGCTCTGATAGAAGTTGCATTCCAGCGACATCTGGGAGGCGATATTGCCCACTCTTGCTCTCAAGTGCAATGCTTACCAGTATACAAAGTACTAAACTAAGTGAACCAATGCTCTTCTCATTATAAGGCAATTTCGTGTGATTTAGAGAAATTACATCCTATACTTTCATTTCTGTAGAAGGGGAGATATGTTTTCCAGCTTTACAGGGTAATTTTTGAGAACAGACAGCTGATTGCTCTAAGTATCAACGCCTCACAAGTATCTTCTAAGAGTATGAGAGTTACATATCTGTCTATCTGTCTGTCTATCATACTGGATCCTGCACAGCTAGCAGTGAATTCTAACTTGAGAAGATGTGTCAAAATGCAGAGTAAGGAAAACCCCTGCAGTTCCTACTTTTGTTATCATGGTGATAGAATTTGCTTGTTTAAACTCATAACTGCTATGGCAAGTGTTCTTGCTCATTAGAAGCAGTAATGATCCACTAGCACAAACCATTCAAACAGTAAGCAAATTAATTAATAAAAGACTGCAGTTGATGGTGCTCAAGGCACCCATTCAAACATTTCACTGCTACCAGTATGTGAACAGTGTCAGGAACTAATAATTAGTGGCAAAGGACAAAATTACAACTTCCCAGGTTGTTGAAAATTCTTGGTTTGTCAAGATCTTGACATAACAAGATACTGAACTGGATGAACCATAACCTATTGACGTCCACACGGACACCGGATCATAAGATACGTGGACAATGACTTGTCCTAAATCAATGTCCATGGGAAAAGCATGGAATTCAAAATTCAGGGAATGAGACTGTATATTGTTATAATTTCCTTGGCACATGGTGGGATGTCACATTTCAAGGATGTGACAAATTAGAGAGCATTCAAAACAGAGCTATGAGAAAGATAACCCTGGAAAGTGAGCCCTTAATGGGTCATTATATATGTAATATAAGGTATCTGATCTGTGAGGTAAAGAAGAGACTGCAAATGGTTTAAACAGAAAGTAGAATCAACATGGTGAAGAGTCTGCAAACCATGCCTTATGAGGAGAGATTTAGGGAGCTGGAAATGTTTAACCTGGAGAAGAGAAGGTTAAGAAGTGATATGATAGCCCTCTTAAGTATTTGAAGGGATGTCATGTTGAGGAGGGAGCAAGCTTGTTTTCTGCTGCTCCAGAGAACAGGACCCGGAACAATGGATGCAAGCTACAGGAAAAGAGATTCCACCTCAACATTAGGAGGAACTTCCTGACAGTAAGGGCTGTTCGACAGTGGAACAAACTCCTTCCTCGGAGTGTGGTGGAGTCTCCTTCTTTGGAGGTCTTTAAGCAGAGGCTGGATGGCCATCTGTCAGGGGTGCTTTGATTGTGTGTTCCTGCATGGCAGAATGGGGTTGGACTGGATGGCCCTCGTGGTCTCTTCCAACTCTACGATTCTATGATTCTAAAATAAACAGGAGGAGAAAGTGTTAAATTCATAAGATCTGAAGATCAATCTCAAAGCCTGCAGAAGCAATGAATTCTTCATACTTAACATTCTTCCTCCTGGAGTGTTTACCTTCTTCATGATTATTGCAAGAGTTTATACCATAGAAAAATTAGTTTTCTGCCCTTCTTTTATTACCTCCCATTACAGGATACACAGGACCTCAGACTTCAACCAACAGCATGGCTACCCGAGATAACTGTATGACTATAACACACCATTTATGATTTCACCAAGGTGTCCTGTTGTAGCAAGTTTCAATATTCTGTTCAGGTTTATTGCCCATCAGTCCCTTTTGTCACATTCTCCCAACACCATCTGTGAATGTCCTGCTACACTCATGTGTATGCATGATATCGTCTACTTCTTGGGATGCCTTCATTCCAACTCCTACTCCAGCCCAACCTCTTTAACAGAGTTGTAATCACCTTAGCCTCTCCTTATGTAGCTCTCCATTGACACATTGAAAGTTGTCTCCATTTCTCAATGGTCATTCTTCAACCTTTCCAGAAACTTTAATGTTGCCTTTCCTATTAGTTCATTCCTGTGTTCTTTCCATTGCCAGCAGTGTTTTTCCAGTGCAATTAGAATGTTCTCATAGGTACACAGTGTTCACACCCAGGAATTTTAAAATAATGTCCAGCTAATTAAACTCAAAGATTCCCAGCTTGGTCAAGTCACACTCTCTCAGTCTCAGAGGATGGCAAACTCTCTCTGAAGAAACTTGCCTAGAAAACCCTGTGACCTTAGGGTCGTCATAAGTTCAAATAGTCTTGAAGACACACAACTACACAATAGTCATTCTAACTTTAATGTCCAAAAAACATATCCAGGAGTAGCTGTGTTGGCTATACAGCAAAATACAGTAACATCGAAAATCGACAAAACAGGTGTCCCAATAAAGGTATCGCTGTTTTGTGGCTTTTTAATGCCCAGAGCAAGGGAGTGGTGATGGCAGTTTTGCTGTCTGCCTATATAGCTCTAGCCTGCTGACATCCCTGGACTGAAGTCTCCATTCGAAAAGTTGGGTGCATTTGCCACTATAATACAATACAGAGACCCAGCATGGTGTGGTGGTTTGAGCAGGGCTCAGTTCAGCCATGGAAACCCACTGGGTGACCTTGAGTGTCACACACTCTCAGCCCCAGAAACCCCTGTGACAGGTTCGCCTTAGGGTCACCATAAGCTGGAAACAACTTGAAGGCATGCAACAGCAACAATCTACTATACTATTGTGTTGTATGACTTCAAGTCCTTTCTTACTTATGGAGACCCTAGTGTCACCCTATCATGGCAAGATTTGTTCAGAGGTTTGCCATTGCCTTTCCCTGAGTCTGAGAGTATGTGCCTTGCCCAAGGTCACCCAAAGCTGCAGTCCAACACTGAAAACACTGCGCCACGTTGGCTCTCAAAAGGGCTATACAGTTGGCCCTCCGCGTTTGTGGTTTTGACTTTTGTGGATTTGATAATTTAGGGTTTTGCTTACTATGTTCTGTCTAGAAATCTCTAGGTGCTCCAACGCAATGAACCAACCTCCACATTATTTGGGGTTAAGGGTCAAGGGCTTCCATGAATGTGGAAAAACCTAAGTAGTAGTAGTAATAATAATAACACTGTTCTTTTTATCTGAGAGGACACTTCTGTAGGAACCTCCAGGTCCTGAAGTGCAACTCTGTGGTCAACATCTGCCAGAAGTTGGTCCTCCAGAATTTTGAGACTTCAACTCCCAGAATTCCTAAACAATGAGCATAGTGACTGGGACTTCTGGGAATTGAAGTCCAAAATATCTGGAGGCCCAAAGGTTGAGAACCACTGACCTAGACATTCCTAAACACTTCCCCAGGCATTCATAGGTCCTCCAGTACGATTCTAAGATCATCTGGCAGATGTTGACCACAGAGTTGCACTGGAGGACCTGGAGATTCCTAGAGAGGAGTCCCCTCAAGTCAAAAAGAACAGTGATTATTATTATTGTTGTTATTGTGAAGTTGAAGGCTTTCACAGCCGACATCCATAGTTTTTAATGGTTTTTTTGGGCTATGAGGCCATGTTCTGGAAGAGTTTATTCCTGACGTTTCGCCTGGATCTGTGGCTGGCATCTTCAGATATACCCAACTCCTTTCCAGGCAAGCATCCTCATAGCCAGAAAAACCCACAAAAACTATTATTATGATGATTATTATGATTATGATTATTTGCAGTTTATTCCACATTCACCGAGGTCCTTGACCTTTAACCCAAGCGAATGTCCTTTCCTTCCTTACAGAAAGAGGAAAGACCTCTGCCTGGCCAATGTGCCAAGGGGCAAGTGCCCACAATGGGCCACCTGTCACTTCACACAGAGGCACCTGCCTTGGCTCTACCTCAGAAAAAGAACCCAAGCGACCCAGTGTGACCCTTAGAAATTAAAACCGTAGTGCCCTCCCCTCCACACCATCATTGTGTTTGTTTTGTTTATTTGTTTATTAAAAGAGCCATTTATTCGACAGCTTCCATTCAGGGGCCGCACAGTCCCTCCAGTCTGAGGGAGGGAATAACGGCCAATCAGTCTCCTCCTCCCTGGCGGCGGTGGGCGGGGCTCCCTCAGGTGAAGCGCCAGGCCCGCCCTGGCCGAGGCCCCGCCCCTTCTCCTCCTCGGCCGCACTGCAGCGCGCTCTCAAAACTCCCCTCCTCCTGCAGCTCGGCCCACCGGCTTTCCACACCCACTGGCTTAGGCGCCTGTCAATCGTGCCCTGCCCCGGGGTATCCTGGGAACTGAAGGGACTAAAAGGAAAACCGTACCACTCTCAGCCTCGTTTCCACCTCAAAGAGGCGGACAAACGGAACTACAACTCCCACAATGCACTGCTGGACATACCCTTAGCGCAAGGGTTCCCCCTTCTGGACGCCCCCAAGTGTCGGTTCGCTGGAGGGGGCGCCTACATACCATCCTTCCCTCTTTCCCCCCTCAGCCCCCCCCCAGTTTTGGGGTGGTGGCGCCCAACGGTTTCCTCGCTCTCACCTGGTCTCTGCCGCAGCCTTCGCTGAGGGCGGCGCATCCCCTCAGTCTCAGTCAGTCAGTCAGAGAGTGCGGCAGTGAGCGGTAGTGAGCAGCGGCGGCGGCGGCGGCGGCGCGTCGTCGTCGTCCCCAGCGTCCCCTGGCGCCGGCCCTGCCCCTGCCCCCGCCAAGCCCGAGCCCGTCTGGCGCTGTGCCTGCGGCGGAGGGGGCCGCCCGGGGAGCATCCTCTCCCCGCGCCCTCCCGCCCTCTGGCCTCGCGGCAGGAGCAGCAGGAGAAGCGGCGGCGGCGGCGGCGGCACTGGCACTGGCACTGCTGCTGCTGCTGGCGGCGGCGGCGGCGGGATATGCCCACAATGCACCGCGCGCAGAGCAGCAGCAGCAGCATCATCACCCTGACATCAGCAGCCACGGCTTAAAGGAGGCAGAGAGGCAGAGGCAGCCCCGCCGACGCCCCACCCTCCACGGCCTCAGAGGGAGAGAAGGCCCAGCTCACAGCATCCTGGAAGACAGAGACCCCCCCCCCCGCCAAGGAGCCATCCAGCCCAACCCCGTTCTGCCATGCAGGAACTCCCAACCAAAGCATCCCCTGTGAGAGATGGCCATCCAGCCTCAGTTTAACGACCTCCAGAGAAGGAGGCTCCACCACTCTCCATTGAGAGAGTGTGTTCCACTCTTCAACAGTTCTTACTATTGGGAGCTTCTTCCTGATTTTGAGCAGGCAGCAGGAAAAGGGGTTTTCTGAAAGGAAACCACACTTACTGTCCGCCCGGCTTGGTCCCATGGCAGGCCAAGCACCCACAGGCTGCACCACCAAACATCAAGCCATGCTGCGTAGTGTGTTCACCTCCCTGCCATGCGCATGCACCATTGCACAAACGCACCGCCTGTGACCCCCAGTTACCTCTGTCTTCCCACCCAGATGCCATTCCATTGGACTCATGCCTCTAGGGATACATTGGCAAAGCGCCATCATGGAGGCCCCCATACATGCTCTCTTCACCCATGCCTCCTTATTGGGCTGTCTGCTCTGTGTATGTTGTGATTACATCCATTGCATTATTGTCCATTGCCTTTTCGCTTTGCCTCAGTGTTTATATGCTGGTGCAGTAATACACATTTTCCACCTTGAGCTGGAGTATTCCAGCTTCTTTTTGCTCCGGTTTTTAGCTCCAGAGTATGGCTTCCTTTCACTTTCCATCTGGTTTTGCCTCCTGTGTCGTCTAAACACCCCACCTTCAAAGGGGTGAGAAACCACTTTATTTGGCCAGTGTAGGCCACTGCTAAGAAGCCCACCTGATTTGTTGTAAAGTCTTACATTTGTTTGCATGCCCTACTTTTTGAGGTGCCTTGTCCTCCTTTGTGGTTGTGACATCTGGTCATCTTGTATAAGAAGGCCTGGGACATGTCAGAGGACCGCATCCTTAAGTTGTGTCAAGATTACATGTCTAAGTATATAAGTGTAATTTCTAAGTATTCCCATTCAGCAAACACCACGTTTGCTGCCCTTCTCCCCTCTGAGAAACAGATGTGCCCTGAGCATTGGGAGCAAGCCTTTGGGACCCATCCTACCCCCTCATTGCTGTGAGGACAGGACAATAAAATATCAAAAAATCAAAATAAGAAAAGGATAATAAAATACAGTGTTATGTAATTAGCTGTAAACTGACTATACAAAATTATATTTACAGCAGGCCCTTGGTATCCACTGGGGTTTGCTTCCAGGACCTCCGATGGGCAACATGCTTAAGTCCCATGAAATACAATGTCTTAGTAAAACGGTGTCCCTTCTATAAAATAGAAAAAAAACAATGTTTCTTTTTGGGAATTTCTCTATTTTTGAATATTTTCAAGCTGTGAATGGTTGAATCCATGGATAAAAAAATCTATAGATATGGAGGGCCAACTGTATATTATTGTTTTTCACTGTTGTTTTGTAATGTCCTACATTTTTGTTAGGTGTCCTACATTTCATAGTGCCTTGTCCTCCTTTGCTGTTAGGACATCTGGTCACCCTGCTCAAGTGCCTCCCCACCAAAAGAAGACACACTGCGTACATCTGAAGCTAAAAAATGATCTATTGCAAGGTCCTGACTGCACCGCCAGGTGATAATCTGACGCCGCAAGGGCACCTTGGAAGCATACTTTTGCAGCCAGTAGTAACTAACACCAGGTACTTCCCACTATTAGAGGCAACTGGTGCTACTCCTTTGCTCATCTTCCTGGAGATAACAGAGAGGCAAAGGAAGAGCACACCCCACAAAATGCCTTCAGCAATAACAAACACCTACGGGAGACTTGTGAGTATTATTGCAATGTGTTGGTTTACAAAATGTGCTGGAATTCGAAGACGTTGCCCTATTAGTCTGGAAAATCAGCATGCAAGGGATCACGTAACATCTTTGAGACTCACTGAAAGAAACTGGTAGCATGCGCTTTCATAGAGTTAAGCCTACCTCCTGAGATTCATGATATTTCATAACTTGATTCTACTTCTTCAGATGCATGAAATTTCATAGACTTGAGCCTACTTCCTCAGATGCATCTTAAGTCTACCAAAGCTTATGCTACCAACTATTCTTTCAGTTAGTCTCAAATGATACATTTGCTTCAAATGCTACAAGATCCCTTTGGTTAATGTGATGGATTTTACTGTTTGCTGTTTGTTTGAGGTGGTTGTTGTTTCTACTTTTAATATATATCTTTGACAAGTTTCAATTTGATAGTTTAATTGCATTTTAAACTTTTGTTAACACTGTGAATTTTTAGCTATGTTTTAACCGCTTTGAGTCCTGAGCTGGGGGGAAAGAGAGATACATATAAATAAAAATAGCAATTCACTGGTCTCACATTGTCTCACATGAGTGTAATCAAAATCTTGCCCTTTTTGTCAAATAAGTTTTAAAGAAGTAATTTAATTAAATATGAAGGGAATGGAGCACTGAAGCACATTCACAAGATCAAAGCTCCTGGATACACACTGTCTGTAGGGATATAAATGATGTGACCCCTAGTTTCTTTGTGAATATCCATCGATAAGGGATTCCATTTGAAAGCAGTGGTGGGTAGCTGTCAAGGCAGCACAAAGACACTTAAAACAGCACATGGAATGGTAGCATTGGCCCGTTACAGATGGGCCTTTGCTCCGCCCCCAGTACATACTACGGTTTGGCCAAGGACGCAGCATCCAATCAGGCCTCACCTGGGGACATCAAAATGGCAGCGCCCTATACACATGGGCGCTGCCATTTTGACATGACGGACGCTTAGTGTCTGCATGTCGCGGCGCGGTTGTGATGCCACAAGTGCGCCATTGGCGCCTTGCGGCATCACAACTACACCGCAAGAAGAACACACTTTTTGCGGGTTCTTTTTGCTGCACGGGGGAGCCGCGCAGTTTGTCCGTTGCGGCTCCCTCGTGCAGCAAACACGGGCACCGGCAGAGCGCCAATAACAGGAGGATGAACTAAAATTGCATAAGAAATTCTAAACTGTACCTTAAAGCAAATCATGGGCAAAGACTTGTCTTAAGTGTCACAAGATTTCACTACTGAGAAGTGCATAAAAGAGGTTTATAGTAGTGGATGCAGGGCTCATTCACACCGGCGACATTGCTCCGGAAGGAACTGGTCAAATTCGGGGGGCCCTCTCCCGAATCTCTCCGGAAGCAAGTGCTGACTACCAATCAGGGGCATTTTAACACAAATGCCCTCTTGGAGAATTCGGGTTTAAGGTGAAGGTGCCTGGCTGTCAATCAAAGTTAGTTCCGCGATGGTCATAGGTGATGTTTCCAGCACTGATAGGGGCATCAGAAGTGTGCTTTCCACCCCTTCCTTTTTTTAAAGGACAAGGCAACACTTGTCAAATTTAAAAACCTCTGGTGTGTGTGTGTTGTGGACATTTGGTCAGTGTTGTAGGTTATGATCTGCCCTTGGCCCCATTTTCAACCCCAAAATGCAAGCTAATGCATCCAGTATCCCCCACTCCTTGCCACCCCGGAATGCCTCAAACACAGGTAATAATAATAATAATAATAATAATTCCTCACCTCGGACTGCCAGAAAAGGATGCTTTTTTTCCTGCTCTCCCTAGGCTACCCCTGAATTCCTAGCAAAAGCTTTATCAATTTGTCAATTTACATAATTGGAAAGAGAAGCATTACATTCGATTGGTAACATTCACAATCCAGCAGTCATTTGAAAGGAAATAATAGGCTGCCCTAGCAAAAGCTGTATCAATTTGCCAAGTTGCAACATTACATTTGATTTGTAACATTCATTCGCAATCCAGCAGTCATTCCAAAGGAAAGAATATGTGCATAGACAGAGAAAAATAATTGATCAAATTTGGAAAAGCGGTTTATAAATAATAAATATTATTATTGTTGTTGTTGTTTTAAAATACACATCAAAGGGAAAAGGTCCCTGATGGATAACAGAGGCTTGTCTTGCTCTGCCCCCCCACCTGCCCTGAATTGACCCCGTCAGTCACCTCCTTTTTGCCTCCTGTCACCCTTTGCCTCCAGATCCCCTTTTTCCTTCAGCTCTTTCCTCCTCCCCTTCCCCTCGGATGAGGGCAGGGAATGCTCTGACCTCTGTCCGCCCTCTGACCTTAATCCCTCCCTGAATTTGCCCCGATCATGATCGAGGGCAAGTTCATATTTCACAGAACCCGGGTCTTTTCAGAAAAGACGGATTTTAGCCCAATTCCCAATAACCCACACTAAGGGTCATTTCCTTGTTCAAGCCTCGACATGGATTGTGACAGAATCGGGCCCAATATGAACTTCATGTGGAAGATTCGATTTCAAAACCAGTGTAAAAGGTAATGTGAATGGCCCCACAGTATTATTCAAGAACTGGGTGGAACTGTGCAGCCCTCCAGGTGCTGGACTATAATTCCCAACAGTCCTAGCCAGTTCCATGAAGAGGAATGTTGTGAGATGCAATTTTAAGAATATCAAGAGAGTCACAAAATTCCCACTATAGGCATACCTCAATTAACAAAGATTTTGTAGCACTTTGGAGACTATAATAATAATAATAAATAATAAATAAAACTTTTATTTCTATCCTGCTTTTTGTTAAAAACAATCAAAGCAGCTTACAAGAGTTAAAATACATCCATATATACAAAATATCCCCCCTTAAAAAACAATTCAACAGTATAGAATTTAAAATTACATAACAATTAAAACCAATAAAAGTGGCAGAGGCATAATATATACGTGGGGAAGAGTTTTTGGAGACTTAAATCTACTCCCCAAATGCATCTGAGGAAGTAGACTTAAGCCTATAAAAGCTCATGCTGCCAACGTCTTTCTTTCAGCTAAGTCTCAAAGGTGCTACAAAATCTTTCTACATACTGATTCTACAGACTAACAAGGCTATATCTTTAAATTATTTCAGTCAACAAAGTAATGTGTACCTGCGGTATTACTTCTTTAACAGAAAACTTGGTACCAAAGGCAGAACTACCATGGAAGGAATAGGAATAAGTTATGCTGTAACAGAAAATATGAACAGTTCAACAATTTTCAGCTGACTTTATTCAGAATAATGAGCACACAGTAAAATGGAGCAAGCCAGATAAGCCTTGCATAAGTAGACAAAAACATTTTCAGCCTTCTAGAAAACACCTCAAAGCTTGTTCCAAAATACATCCAGGGATAATTTTTTTCCCCTTTCACTAGCCTGCACTTTTTCTGCATTCAGCTGGCCAGATCACTTATAAATCTATGTGTTGCT
Source organism: Sceloporus undulatus (assembly GCF_019175285.1). Taxonomy (NCBI): domain Eukaryota; kingdom Metazoa; phylum Chordata; class Lepidosauria; order Squamata; family Phrynosomatidae; genus Sceloporus; species Sceloporus undulatus. Next base: position 25,626,322 of record NC_056522.1, on the reverse strand, counting down.
TTTCTTAATATGAAGGGGATTAGTGTGAGGCAGGCTGATCTGTTTTCCCTTTATTTCGGTTTTGCTGTTCACATGGGTTCAGTAAGGCATTCTGAAGGCTGCTCCTGTTTACTTTTCCTGGCTGACCCAGCTACAGTAGGATTGGCTATAGTAGGAGCATATTCTTTCCCAGCTCAAGCTTTATTTAGTTGTTCCCTGCAGAATGCTGCTATAACCTAGCACTAAAAGTCAATGTTTTTTCTATCTTTCACTCACCATCCTCCCAATGCTAGTGCTGCTAAAAATGTCCAGCTAGACAGAGGACAAAGAAGAAAATGGAGGGAAGGGCAGGTATAAAGGGATTTTGCAAACTTCTTTGTCAACTGAGGTATGCCTGTATTCTGGATCAATAAACATAGATCACACACACCCTTTACAAAATCTTAGGCATGGGACAGACGGCCCTTTTGTGGCATGGCGGTGGCATAGCTAGGGTTAGGGACCATGTGGCAACCGCATGTCCCCAAACTCTAGCACATACTGGCGGCGCCATAATGGCAGCACCCCGTATACACGGGTGCCACCATTAAGACATAACAGACGCATAGTGTCTGCACGTCGCACCATGCTAGTTACATCACGAGTGCACCATTGGTGCGCTCGGACGTAACTGGCACGACTGAAAAAGAAGCCGCTTTTTGTGGGGTTTGGCGGCTGCGACTTCCCTCCGGAGGAAAAAAGGCCACCGGCAGGCTGCCCTTTTTGGGCAGTTTGTCACAGTTTTCTTTAAAGAGCATTGCAGACTTCCCTACTGTGAAGTCAATTTTTTTTATTTTTAAAGCATAATACACTAAAAAAAAATTGGACTCCCAGATGAAAAATTATGCTTTCATTTTAGTGAGAAAACATTCTGCCAAAGTTATCATGGTTGTCCTTGAACCGCCGCTAAGAAATGAAAGTGCATAAATAATGTTCATAGTATATCCTTATAAGGGAGCAACAATCTGTTCAAAGCAGGTTTGAGCATAAGTACTTACAGGAGTAAAATAGTAAGCATTCAGTTTCCTTTTGGCTGTTACTAGTTAGGAAATGTTAATTGCAAACCGCAGCTGGCTGAGCTTTTGTGATTGGCCTAGTCCCTCAGCAGGTTCAAAACAATTTAAAAGAGTTTCTGATGTGGAAAATGTTTTTCAAAATTTATCTTTGGTATCTCTTAATTTGAGACTTCTCTTGGCCCTCACCAATTCTAATAGGAGCCCAATTAACAATAAACAAGGATGGGAACCTGTGATGTTCCAAATGTTGGACTACAACTCCTAGTATCTATTAGCTAGGCTGTCTAGGGCTGATGGAGTAGGAGTCCAACATCTGGGCAGCCACTGATACCTTTCTGTGCACTAACATAATGTTAATACACACATTTACATGATGCTTAAGTCAGGAAAAAGTGTCATGAGCTACTGAAAAGCAACTTCTAAATGAAGAGAAACACAGCCTAAGCTGGGACCCATAAAATCCTCTTGACTTTGCTCATTACCCCATAATGCCATGCCCCACAAAATAGCAGGACAGGAGAAAGCACTTAAGTAGCAGAGATGATCCCTCCTCCTGAATCTGATGCCTTCAGGTGCAAAAGTAAAGTCTTTTCCCCCACACATTCTTGAGTATATAGAATCGAAATGCTCCATTCTAACTGCCAATTCACACATCTAAAATCAAGATAATGTACAAATTGAATATATACTAAGAGCCCTAGTTATAGTCTGCCTTCTTGCTCAGAAATGAAGATATATGCCAGAATGTTCCTAAAGAAAGAAAAATCATTTCATGTGAAATCAATAATGCATCCTTTCTAGTTAATCGCCCTTGAGATTTTCCTCCAGCACCACATCTCAAACAAGTTTATTTTTTATCATATCTGCTTTCTTTACTATCCAGTTCTCACATCAGTACATGGTGATAAGAAATATAATGGCTTGGACGATTCTAACTTTAGTGCTCAGTTGTACTGTATATCTTTACACGTCAGGATCTTGTCTCGTTCCTTCATGGTTGCCCTTCCCATTCCTAGCCTTCTCGTTTTTTGAATGCAGTCTCCTTTCCGATCAAAGTTTGATCTTTAAATATTTCAGATTCTTCATTATCCAGGTTGAATTATGTAGATCCTGTGTGGTAATTATTTTTGTTTTCTTTATATAATACTTTTATTAAAGGATGCCTACAGACTGTATAAAAATTTCTACAGCATCAGAATTTTTAAAATGCTGAGAATGGCAGCTAGACACTGGAGAGCGGGATTTAAATATTAAGAACAATAAATATGCCAGTAATGTCATCAGAGGATATCAGCCAGGTTCAGAACAAGACATACAATGCCTATTAAGTGTTCCAAGTGCCTCTCATTCAACCTTGCAGTATTTATTTCCAGGCTGCTCTAACATGATAGTCATTCTTAAGATCTTGGCCCAGAATACATTTTATCATGCATTAATTCCAACCAAAGCAAGCAATTAAAAGGTTTGGAAGTAACTCAAAGTAATATATGTGTGTGTGTTTGTGAATTGCTCTGTAATACATTTTACATGTAATTTCTACGCTAGTTTGGTAGTTGTACGACTGTAGGTCTCTTTTTAGCAAGTCTCCAGTGTTTCTATAGGACTATAAGATATTCTATCTTCTTTCCTAATTAACCTATTCCCACTACTAGTTGCCTGTAAATAATATTTAAAACTAAGATGCTAGCCCTCTGAACAGGATGTATTTTACTGTCACTTTTCCATACTTAATTGCAGTCCTTATCCTTCCCCTTTCCAGGATTTATTTTCTCATCTTTCAACATATTATGCATATTCAACCCCAATGTATTTAGAAGGCTTACTTTATCTGTAGCTCCTGCTTTGCACTGTGATGAGCTAAGAATGGTACCTTGCGCACAGGGAAAATGAAAACTATGAGGCTTCTTCAGACCGGCTATTAAGGCCAGCCGGGGGTGAAGTCGGGGAGTTGCATCTACATAACGCACGCCCTGACTCCGCCCCCCAGGGCACCATGCCACACACGGCACACAGAATTATAGAATCATAGAGTTGGAAGAAACCACAAGGGCTATCCAGTCCAACCTCCTGCCATGCAGGAACTCTCAATCAAAGCATCCCTGACAGATGGCCATCCAGCCTCTGCTTAAAGACCTCCAAGGAAGGAGACTCCACTACACTCCGAGGGACTTTGTTCCACTGTCGAACAGCCCTTACTGTCAGGAAGTGCTTCCTAATGTTGAGGTAGAATCTCTTTTCCTGGAGCTTGCATCCATTGTTCCATGTCCTAGTCTCTGGAGCAGCTGAAAAAAAGTCAGCTCCCGCCTCAGAATGACATCCCTTCAAATGTTTAAACAGGGCTATCATATCACCTCTTAACCTTCTCTTCTCCAGGCTAAACATCCCCAGCTCCCTAAGGCGTTCCTCATAGGGCATGGTTTCCAGACCCTTCACCATTTTAGTCGCCCCCCCCCCCTTTGGACACTCGTTTCTCAATGTCCTTTTTGAATTGTGGTGCCCAGAACGGGACACAATATTCCAGGTGGGATCTGACCAAAGCAGAACAGAGTGGCACTATTACTTCCCTTGATCTAGATACTATACTTTTACTGATGTAGCCTTAAATTGCATTGGCCTTCTTAGCTGCCGCATCACACTGTGGTCTACTTGGACTCCCTGATCCCTTTCACATGTAGTCTCATTCAGCCAGGTGTCCCTCATCCTATATCTGTGCGTTTTATTTTTCTGCCCTAAGTGCAGTACCTTACAATTCTCCGTGTTGAATTTCATTTTGTTAGCTGTGGCCCAACTTTCTAGTTTATTCAGGTCATTTTGAATTTTGATCCTGTCCTCTGGAGTATTAGCTATTCCTCCTAATTTGGTGTCACTCGCAAGTTTGATAAGTATGCTCCCAATTCTGTCATCCAAGTTGTTGATAAAGATGTTGAATAACACTGGCCCCAGGACAGAGCCCTGTGGGACTCCACTGGTCACTTCTCTCCGGGATGAAAAAGAGCCATTGTTGAGAACCCTATTCTTTCCTCTGCTCCATTATCCTCATGTTGAGCACCCTTTTCTGAAGAGACTGAGGCAAAGAAAGTGTTGAGTAATTCTGCCTTTTCATCACAGCACTCCTCTGCTGCTGCATCCACACGACCCCCCCCCCCCCAAAGGAGTGCTGTACAGCCATGGCGCCGTAGCTATCACACCTTTTTCAGGGTGCAAAATGGCCAGATCAGGGCTGTGGCATGTGATTGCTGTGGCCCCGATCCAGCTAGGAAAGGGACAGCATTGTGCTGTCCCTTTGGGGCTGTGTGTACAGCCCCTAAGGGACAGTAAAATACATCCTGTGCTGAGGGATAGCATCTTAGTGTGTACAGCCCCTATGTTACCATTTAGTTTGGTGGGAGAGGAAATTTAGTTTTAGAGCTGTGGGACACAGGAAAATGAGGAACAGAAATACTGCATTTCTACCACCTTAATTAAAACCATGAATTTAATTACAAAAGTCTCCAATTTAAAAAAATGAAGAATTGCATATATTTATAAAATTTCCTAGCTTAAATGGCATTGTGGCACAACTGTTTCGAGTTTTACAGAATATGGCCTTTTTTGCTGATTTATTTTTAAAGACTGGCAGCCAGATGATATGCGTTGCTGTAAGGATGTACAACAGCCTTGTATCTTCTCAGTAATGCCATGTGAAGAAATACATGATGAACCCTCCCACATTCCACTGTCACCCACCAAACCATGAAGTACAGTTGTGACAGGGTAACTCAGCAAAACTATAGCCAAAGGATGAGAGATGTGACTGCTTCCAGTAGAAATCCTGCTTTATTTGTAACATCTTTCTTATAAAGCAAGGTTTGGAAAACAGCAAGAAGAAGAATGTAAGACAACCACACTAAAGACAATAGAAGAAAAACTGTTTATTTCATAAACAGAAGTTGTATAATCTTGTTCTGTCAGGATTCTTTTTAATTTTCAAGAAAAGATAAAGCATAATAATCTGAACAATCTCAGCTTCTGCATATATATATATATATATTTATATTATATATATGAACCTCTGAACCTCTACATCCTGCAGAATTTCCATCTTCAGGAAGAGAAGACAATGATTCCAATGACAAGAAACAAAAAAACAAAAAAAGTACAGACAACTTGCATCTCAGTGAAAGAGATGCACGTAAAAACATGTCCATTCAGAGCACCGGCAACCCAAAGAACAACCTGTGACTTCAAGAGCAGGTCACTTTTGCTCAATTTGGGACATTTTGTTTTAACAATTTCACTAGCACTTATACCAAACATTCACAATGACCTAAATCACCTAATATGCCTTCTCTGTAGCTTAAGAGAACCTTTCTCTCTGTGCACTCAAATCCAGTAGAGTGCTCTATACTGCAGTGAAATGAAAAGCATTGCTCTTTAGTTTCTAAAATTGTGGTAGAACAGAAATTAGAATCACTCTTGTAGACACATGTCCGTAAGAGATTTTATGTATTATGTGCATACATGCATTGGTATGTCGATCTATTTGTCCAATGAAACATTACTTCCAGGAAATAAAGATCACTGGGTTAAAGTATAAGGCTGTATTGTTACTCTTTCTTGGTATTTTTGTCATTGTTGGGCAATATTATAAAATCAAGTAAGTTCTGCCAAGGCAGGAGTTCTGCATAATAGTAACATGGGCAATAAGGTACAGAGAACACAGGCAAGAGTGGTGTGCAACTTTTCACACACACCAGTGACATGTGGCACTCTCAATCTCTCAAGGCCTATAGTGGGGTAGAGACAGTCTCTATAATCTTATTCTCTGAGGAAGTTCACATGAATTCACCAGGTACAACAGCCTCATACATTTTATCAGAAATCATAAGGTAGTCATCTCCAAGAGAACAGTGCCCCTTGCTATAAACTATCATACTACTCACTCCCACCTGAATGAAACCTAGTCCTCTTCCTGTCAGTTTTGATTTTGACAGAAACAGAGTACAGAATGCAGCAGGAACAGGGCTGTCAATGATAGGCAATATTTTCCTCCAGAATTCTTTGTGGAGAATTTGGAGTGCCAGAAGGCTAACTCTACTCATAAGCATCATCTTCATCTTCAAAAAAGAAAGAATCTCTCTCCAGATTTTCCGATTCATCATCATAGGAAATATTGTCATCATCAAGATCATCATCATCATATTCCTCTTGCCACTCGGGGACATACTCCTCATCTTCATCCTCTTCCTCCTCTTTGCCATCATCTGTGTCAGGTGAATCAGATGCCTCGTCAAAAACCAGTCTGTATAAAAATAAATTAAGTGGTCAGTGCACTTCAAACTTTTCATCTCGTACTTAGTCATAATGATGCAGGTACCTCTCAGGCAAAAACTCTCGAATTCCCAGTAGCCTGTGGATCCTTCTCTTGTGAGACAAACAACAAACAAGCTGCAAGCAAGTCTCTTATCTCCAGCTGTTTTAAGTTGAAGACTTTGCTAAAAGCCTGTACCTACAATAAGCATTGTCATGTTATTCCAAGATCCAACAGAAAAAAATACTACTAGATTGTTGAAAAATATGTACTGTTGGAAGTTGCACAGCTTTGGAGGAAAATAAGTAGGTGTTTAAACATTTGGCAGTCCTGTGTTTGAACTACTACAAGTCTAGCTAGAACTGGAGCAACAGATCTATCTATTACGCTTGACAGTGCTCAAGGGATGATACAAAGAGAGCCTCTTCACAAGACCACCTTTTGGTACCCACTGAGTCATAGAGAATTTCAATCAGCCTGGCTCATTGTAGAAAACAGAAAACTGAACTCTACAAAAGACAGGGCATCTCAGAACACATTGGGAGAAAGTGCATCCTGGCCTAGGCAACACAGATTAAATATTTCAACAAGAGAAGGATCCCTTACACTAGATGCTACCATGAGCAGTACTGCATCTTCAAGAACATAAAAATGATCACAACCTGGTCCCATTGTCCTGATAAACCCTTCAAAGAAAACTCACTCTTTATATGCAGAAGTAGCATTAGGCACATTGGATAACTTCACCTCCATCTGTTCAGAACTTTGTCGGGTCTGAAACCCCACTCGGAAATCCTGCCATGTAAAAAGAACAGTCAAATGTTAGCACCAGAGGTTTCCCTCCTGAACATATGACACTAATTAAGAATCCATGTGTGCCTTTCTACTATCTATCTATCATTTAACTCCTGCTGGGAAAAAATATAGTCCTCACCTGGGTAGCATGCTGCAAAATTGCAAGGAGTCGTTCTTGGATCCTGCGTACCAACTCTAGACCTGTATTAAAATGTTCTGCTTTGAGCAGCTGTATGGAAGAAGCAAGATCTTGGCACTGCAGCAATGTCTCTTCTGAAATAAAGGAAAAAACAATATTTTTCAGCTTCAGGCAAAGTCGAAGCAATCACAAGTAAAGCAGAATCAGCTAATCCACAGGAGTTACAGACAAGCATAGTGGTTTCATTCTGCCTCACTTGCTGTCAATTTCAAATAAATCTAGAAATGCAATGCAAAATGGTGTTGCTCCCTCCCTTGTTCCATTTTTGTCTTGCTTTGCTACTGAGAAACTATTCCCATAATTGGACAGAAAGGAATTAAAAATGTCATTTTCACCTTGCTACTTGCTTACTCTCTTCTCTTGCTTGTTATGGAGTAAAAACAAGAATACTGATAGCTATAATTCACAGAGGCAGTGAGTTTAGAAAGGATTGGTGGAAGAAGGGGAAAAATCATCAATCTCAGTATACTACTGGCTTATTTAATTAATTTATATCCTGCCTTTCCCCTAATAGTGAACTCAAATTAGCTTTCTATATAAGTGAAAACAAAATAGCTATTATGATATAAAGTACAAAAGTTTTTTTAAAAGGACAACTAATCCAATTAAAAATTAATTTAAAAGTTAAAAGTACATTCAAAACATAGTAAAGAACATATTTTAAATATCTTTCTATCAGAACCAATTAAAAGCTAATCAAAAACGTAAATGCTGGAGGCCTGTTTAAGAAAAAAAAGGCCTTTGACTGTAAAAAGAGAGCAGAGAGGGGACCAACAAGGCATATAGAAATCAAGCTGGAAACAAACACTGGTATTCTCACCTTAATAACTTGCTCTCTGATAGCAGTCTACAGCCCACCCCCCAACAGAATACAGGCTTGAAAGAGGGCTCGGTTTCATTATTAATACAGGTATATTATTCCAGTTACAAACATTTCTATAGACTACTTTTCGTAGATTTCTTATTTAATGCTTTTCAGACTGGGGAAGACTGGCAGAGCAAGCTATGAAATCACCATGGGGTAAAAGTCTGAGCAAGCCAAAGTTTCATAACAGAACTAACTATCTGAACAGTCAGAGATAAACAATACTTTGAGTGGTATATTTAAAAATATGTAACTACTGCACATAGCCATGTGTAAGTCTAGAAATTTTAGTTAAAACACCTGATTAGACTTATCCACAGATCAAGTAAGTACTGTACCTCAACTCTTATCAAAAAAAGGAACCATTCCCTTCTCTGTATAGAGTGTCAAAAGGCCAGAGCTTACTCCATCCTGGAAGAACCTAAAAGAAGCACTGACCACCCTCTGTTCTGTCCACCTTGGTGCTGTTTCTGGCCATTCTGAATGCCTGGGCAGAAAATGGCACCGGCAGTGGCTCTTTGGCTCCTCCCTTCAAAGGACCACTGAGAGAGTAAAGAGGCTTGGTATTTATTTCAGATTCTCCTGGAACAGATTAAGCTCTGTTATTCACCACTCTACTCAGAGAAGAGGGTTTTCAACAATGTTATTCCAGCAATTAGGAGTCAAGCTTTGAAGGATTTGCATAAGACATTGTGTACATTTGTTAGCTTTTCTGGGTTAAAATCAGGCAAAGTTCTCACATTAAAGTTAAAGGCTATAATCATGGCTAAGATACCATAGTTGCCATTTTCTTTGCTTTTCCACTACAACCTTTTTGACATGTGCATGCTTTCTTAGCCCTGCCCATGGCAGATCGCCTCCCCCACACATTGCACAGCCACCATTTACCATAGTTCCCTCTTCATCCATCCAGCACAAATACTTATGCCTGCTGGAATTTTGTAGGCTCTCTGGCATAATTTTCCTTTGCTTCATCCTTCACATCCTTTGCTACATGCCCCTAGGTTTTACCTTTGAGTTAACCACAGGTTATATCAAAATCCTTAATTTTGGCCCCAAAGCCTACCCTTGAATTATACATGAGGTTGACTTACATACGAGTATGTAAGTTTTTTAGAAGCTCTCATACCACAGAGCTAAAGCCAGCCCAGGTATATGGATGACAGTGATCCAGTATGATGGTAATGAGAAAATACTCTTAATTGTCTTTCCTAATAATCAGTGTTTTCTATTGTCCACAGTATTGGCATTTTATCAACCTGTCTTTTAAAGGCAGTGTCAATCATCTGCATGGCAACATTGGCTCAATTACTTTTACTGACCCAAAAGGATTTGCAGAGCATTGGTGTGCAACTCTAGGTTTTCTGATTGCTGTTCCATGATATCCATCTTTTCAGTATCTTGATTATAGTAGCTGTACACACAAGAGTAAGCTAGTACCTGAAAAAGAACATATGTCACACCACCATATTATAGAGAAAAAAGTGGGAACAAGGTGGAGACCAATTAATGCTCCTCAGCCAATAGAACACTTCAGACAACAGAATGGGAAGAGGAAGATTGTTATTTGTTGTGTGCCTTCAAGTCCCTTCCAATTTACTCTAACGCAAACCTATCAGGTTTTTTAAAAATCAAGATATTGTTCAGAAGTTTGCCACCACTGCCTTCCTCTGAAGCTGAGAGAGTGTGACTTGTCAAAAGTCAACCAGTGGGTTTCCATTGCCGAGCAGGGTTTCAAACCCTAGTCTCCATAGTCGTCAACCAACACTCAAACCACTATACCATGCTAGCCCTCTGGGAGGAGATGCCCTTCCCAAACCGTTTTTAGATGTTTGGGAGACATTTTAGAACATATTATAGGAGAGAGGTGCTGCAAGGGGAAGGAGAGGAAGGAAAAAGTCTATTGCATGGATTTGATTCCCCCCCCCCCTCTCTCACATACACAATATAATAAAAAGTGGCTAGCTACTACTATATCATAATACCGTACTAAGCTTTCTCTGTGCTATGTCTGCCATAATCATATACAGAATGGAGCACTCTTTTATGAGTCTGGGCAACCTTGAGCAAGTCAGAAGAGGAAAAACTTGAGGTTGATGACAGTAAGGCAAAATCAGTGGTATATCACATTTCGTATTCAGTGCAATCCTTAACATCTACCTGGCTAAGAATCCTATACCAAACCCTGGGAAGCGGCTGCCAATCAGCATCAACAATATTGGGCTAGAAAAGTTTTAATCTACAGAAGGTACAGGTTCCTGTGTTGTCTGCACATAGGTATTTACTGAAAGTAGCTGCAGGTTCAAGACCTCAGATGAAGTGAAAAGTCTGTACTACAATCAATGCAGGCATGGGCCTGTTACAGACAGCCAAAATAAAGCTGCTTCGAGTCACAGTAGAGGTATGGTGTTTCAATGATGCATGCATCCTAAGAGTCCAGAAGCCACACCAAAGCCATGCTCCAGTCCTTAGGGCTGGAGCATGGCTTTGGTGCGACTTCTGGACTCTTAGGACGCATGCATCATTGAAACACCATATCTCCACTGTGACTCGAAGCAGCTTTATTTTGGCTGTCTGTAACAGGCCATGGTTTCAGCAATCTATTTCATGACCCATACTGGACATCCTTATTGCTGGCTGCATTCTAGGGTTCTTACATTCTTATTACTTCATATCGATATTTTATTTTAATTATACAGCACCTTTCTTCCAAATTGGACCCAAGGCAGCTCACAATGCTTAAAAACAACAACACAGAACAATTGTAAAACACAATTAAAATACCACATTAATAAGAACTAGTAAAAAATGTAAAATCCTTAAAAATACTAAGTTAAAATATTAACTTAGCCAGTGAAAGCACTGTACAGTATATGCATAACAGAGGCCTCCCCACAATATTTCCCTGCATGATTTACTTACTTTTCGTGCCTGTTCCAGCATTTTGCAGGCATCAACAACAAATTTCAAAGTCCGAACCTGTGGCACATCACTGACAGTGGAAACCCTATTTCGCAAGTTCATAGCAAATTCCTGAAATAAAAAAAACCAACAGCCCCATTTCTTCTCTTTGCTGTTCTTTGTGAATCATGTGACGCATGAAACTATCCTAACTCTTTCAGTACTGCTTAGCCAACTGGCTCTTCTAGACACACAGTTCACATGACTTAACTTCTATGTTTGCGCTATCTATCTATCTATCTATATAATTTATAGCAAATTTCTACCACTAGTACTAGGTTCAGCTATTTATGAATTCTTTGACCCATCACAATCACTAGAACTTAATGAGGAGCATGCATCTATTCTTTTTAGACACATTTATTTTTAAATATCTGAACATGTAACTTCTTAAATTAGCCAAGGATCATTCAATATCTGTCCTCTAATAGTCAACCCCACCTCCACATACATTAAGATACAGAATGAAATTCTACAGAGATCTGTTCAGTTGCTGGCTTAAGCATAACGTATGGGAAACTGATACTCCATGTAAACAGAGGGAAGGAGACGATCTTTAGAAGCTTAGAGTTTCATGATGCTTCTCAAAGCTTTCTGAGTGTGCTTTCTCACCAAACATATTCCCCCTCCCACAACCACTGGATTATACTAAACAAAAGGATTCTTCAGTCCAACCTCTTCTTTTCCAAAGGTCCCTTCATATCTGAGGTTATGAAGAAGAAAAATGTTTAGACCCTTCCTAAAAAAGCGGGAAGAGTGAGAGAGCCAAATCTTACGTTTTGAGAGGTGAAATTCTTTACAATGATCTCAAAAGTTCTTTAACCTAAGGGACTTTAACTTGGAACAGCCTTCCTCCAAAAAGAAAAGCTGCAAGAGATCTGCTCTGCTACAAGGAAAAATTATGTGGCCTATTTAGCAGGGCTACTGTTCATATGGTGGTATCAAGAATATTCAGTCTCATTCTCAGATGCTGAACCAAGAAATAACTCTTTCCTGAGGATCTTTCCTCACTGGATGAGGTGATGCCATATTACTAAGGCTTTCACTGAACTTGTTGATTTGAGCTAATAATGGCAGCAGACTAAGATGACCTACAGTGTGATGAAACAAGTAGTGAGATGCAGATTCAAGTACAGGATAGGGAGCCTCACCCTTGCCTGATGATGGAAAGTGCATCTTTCATTATAGTCTTGGAAACGCTTCTCCTGACGAGCTGCTTTGCTCACCTGAGGGAAGGAAATGCAAAATACTTACCATGGAAAAAACATGCACTACTGGTTCCTTTTTAAATGTTTACTCTTCATCCAAAATTGAATCTAGAGCCATGTGCAGGCATAAACATTCTACATTATAAATGCAATACAGTTCATTAAAAATCAGCAATAAAAATTCAAGAAGTAGTAAACAATACACCATATAACAAGGGGAAACAATATAATCAAATAATATCTTTGGGCAAATAATAAGCTATTGAACAGGGTGCAGAAAAGATTGTAGTATTGGCACTAATTAAATTCCCATGGGTGTTTGGGTGATCCCCACTATGGAAATATCCCTCCCCTTATTACACTTCTTCTACTGATGATTCCCATAGAATGGTCTTATCCAATAATTTCAATGAAAGTAGAGATTCATATGACAGGATACAGTGGGCCCTTGGTATCCACTGCAGTTTGGTTCCAGGACCCTCCTCCATGAATATCAAAATCTGTGGAGACGCAAGTCCCATTAAATAAATGGCATAGTCAATTGGTGTCCCCTATATATAAAATGGCAAAATCAAGATTTGTTTATGAGGGGGGATGCAGACCTCGCCAGGTGACACCCAGAAGAGGAGTAACACCCGGTTGGGCCCTCCTCCAACTCTGGTTCAGGAGGGTGCATGCACACCTTTGCCTGCTGCTCTGTGCCCAGGATTCGTCCTAGGGGGAAAAGCCAGAGAACAGAGGGGTATGCACACTCCCTTTCCGTACCGAGTGACACCCAAGTTAGTGACGCCACGGATCATACACTCACCATAGCAGAGCAGTTATAATAATCCTTGTGGGTTGGTTTCCAAGGCTTCAAGCAACGCCAGCAAAATCCATGGTTACATTTGGCACAAGTCATACTGTATGGAATGGAAATAACAATTAGTTTAACTTGATGTTGTGGCATGAAACTTCATTTGTCAAATATATATGGTGGAGCAGGCCCTTCTTTCCTCACTACACGTTTGCAGAAAGCAGAATTTTGTGGTAGAGAATGACTATGAAAAAAATGTAATGAAGAAGAACTCCTCAAGCTGCTCCCTCAGTTCTTCCAGATACTTTTTGACTCCCCAGATAAGGCTCTGCTATGGTTTGTGGTAGGATTTCAGGAGGAAACAACCAAGAATAAAAAAAGGTGAAAGCACCTATCTTGCCCCAATCTGCTATCCCTTCCTAAGTGCCTCCTCCTAACAGCACTTCACAGCAGAGAAGAGGCCATTTGGTTAAGATTCCACATGGCTGTAGTGTAATATATAGTTTGATTTTGGACTCAAGGTAGACTTTTATACAGTGGTGCCTCGGGTTATGAAATTAATTCGTTCCGCGGCCGCTTTCGTAACCCGAAAAGCCTTCGTAAGCCGAATTGCCATAGGCGCTAATGGGGAAAAGCCGCGTTTCGTGCGAAAAAGCCGAAAAAAGCACCAAAAATTTTCTTCGTATCCCGAAAAAACATTCGTAACCCGGAACAATGATTTCCTATGGGATTTTTTCGTATCCCGAAAATTTCGTAACCTGGGTATTTCGTATCCCGAGGTACCACTGTATGTATAAACATTGATTGAGGTAAGCTGCATCTAAGAACCATATGTAGACTTTATTAAAGAATTCTGAATGATGAATGAACCACTCCACATTTTATAGGGAAGTGCTCCAATGGGTAACTACACTATCTATTATATGTGTAGTTAGTTAATGAGTTCACTGTAGCTGATTTTCAAAACCACCTTTTAGATCTAAGAAATCAATGCAGTAAATCCTTTATTAAATGCATTTTTGTAAAGACAGATATTAAGAGACCATGAAATTGTTGCTTCACCTTTTCTTTAGTGAATGACAGAATACTAATCTCTTTTAGTCACCATGGCAAAGCATCTCCTCCCGACATCTGTTTCAGAAGCAGAAGCTACTGTAGTTACATCTATTTAACTTGAGAACATCTCAAAAATATGATCAGAATACTCTTGGAATCATTAAAACCCAGGATTGAATCAAATCCTTGTATATCTCATAAACGAACTGGCAAACCAATGTGTCCTGGCTCTTCTTTTGTTTGTCCTGCAACTTCTCACCTCATAAATGACCAAGTGGGTACTAGCTGATTATCAGAAGAGGAAATTTGCAGCACTGAAGGTGCAAGAAGAAAGGGAGTGCTGAACCCCTTCTGAACACCCCTCAAGTTCCTCCCTCCTGGGGATCTTTCTGACACAGAATATGCAACAGGACAGATCAGCAAGCTAGCATTAGTACAACTAATGATCTAATATCCAAAAAGCTCACCCCCAAAATCTTGCCATTTAAACCAAATAGTACGGGGGGGGGGGGGAGGTTACTCACTGTAGACAACCCTCATTTTTTTCTATCTGAGCTTGGCAACTTGGACAGCGTTTGGAAATGAGTTTGGCTAGGTGCTTGCTTTGGGCTTCCACAGTCATCCCTTCATAGAAGCCACCATCATCCATCCATTGGGACATGTGGCTGCAGCTGGCAGGATAGTGAGCCTGCAAGAGATACAGAGCCTGAACTGCATGAAAAGCAAAAACCCACAGTAATGGTCTTGTAAAGGAAACAGCAAGTTCCTCCTCCAATCCTTATCTTATCCTTACCTCAGGGAAATTGCAGTTGAAGCAGGAAATCCAAGAGCACTTTGAGCAGGCTTCTCCACAACCAAGTCCTTCCTTGCAAAGGATTTGGTCACAGCCCTGAGGGTTGGTGCACCATGTGAGGTTTGAACAGCATTCAACATAACCTCTCAAAAGTGCTTTCTCATACTGCAGAGAGCAAACACAGAAATGGGTTTTGGGGTTCTCAAGCAAAATGTCACTACTAACTCTAATCTTGCAACAAGCTTGGAAAAATTTTGAGACTTATTATGAAAGGCTGAGCAAAAAAACATATGGAGACCAACAACAAAGCAGGTAAAACAATGAAAGATACAAACAAAACAAGCAACATAACAAAGTGCAATTAAATTATTAAATCATTTGAGGTATTTATATTTTTAACTGTCTGGTTAAATAATTTTTTTAAATATAAACACACAGCTTCATTTATATACCGCTTCACACCGGACTAGCCGTGTCTAAGTGGTTTACAACTGTAAGCTAATTGCCCCCAACATTCTGGGTACTCATTTAGGGACCTCAGAAGGATGCAAGCCTGAGTCGAGCTTGAGCCCTTTTGCTGGTATTGAACTCTCAACCTTATGGTCTTGACTGAGTGGCTGCAGTACAGGCATTTAACCACTGTGCCACCAGGGCATTATATTTTAATGTTGTATTTGGGGGGGGGGGGGTTAAACAAAGAAAGATTCACCTTGCCATCTAGAATATAGCAAGATGGGGCAAGGCAGACTATCCTGGGAAGGGCATTCTATAACTGACATGCCCTCTCTTTAGAAAAGTTTTAAGTCCTAATTTCTTAACCAAATGTTTTCAAGGAAATAAAGAATAACTGCAGCATACAAAATCTGAAATTCTGAAAGTCTAGTAAAAATAAAGGCAACTTTACACATAACTGAAGGGTGTGTTGGTTTGTTTATTAGATGAAATTAAACATGTAGTATAAATAGTTGGATGAACTCATTAACCCCCGAAGCTACAAGGCCTGTATCAAAAAACTAGAAACATCTGTTACATGAGAATATGATTTTAATACTAAAAATGTTAATTGCTACTAAACAGAAATTACAATAGATTCTGTTGATATGCTTGACAAAATGTGACAAACAACCATATCCTGCATCTGGACACTAAACTAAATGACTCTTGGTGTTCGTTTCAATTCTACAATTCTGTGATTCTGTATCAGTGAAACTTATGGCCAAATTGCATGGTATCCAACAAGGAAAGGTTATTTCATGCAATATGGAGATATTTGGAAGATAGTGAATCTGTCAACATAATTTAAACCAGGGGTCCAGGGACCAATTTTCAGCTCACTAAAGGCTGGCCTAGCTTTAAAAGAACAAAAACAGAGATGACTAGAAGCCCATTTCTAGTAGATATTGTGACTTCTTTTAAAGATACTTCTAAGAGTAGCAATTAGTTTCTCTTCTGCAATTCCTTCTGATAGCATCGTAACTAGTGCTTCTCTTGCTAAGATTCCAAGGCTTGGCTTTTGGTTCAAAAGACAGAAGCGCTGCTCTTGATTTTAAAAATAAATAAATTAAAAAATTTTAATACCAGAGAAGAGCAGTGATGGCAAACCTATGGCATGTGTGCCAGAGGCGGCACTCAGATCCCTTTCTGTGGGCACACATGCTGTCACTCTAGCACAGAATTTGCCAGAGTTTATTACTAGAAAGCCAGAGGGACGTGGCACTTTGCAACAAATAAGTGGGATCTGGGCACTCAGTCTGTAAAAGGTTCACCATCACTGGCTTAGGTTAATAAAACAGTGGGACTTAAGAAGCCTACTTGGTATATTTATCAGTAGCTTATCTGTCTATCATAATTCCAATCACAATGCAGTATCATTTTGAGATGTGTATCTGTTAACCTATAATACTAAGGATGTTGTATGTCATGAATGTTAATCAGATTACTGGATGAAAATACAAAAATTGGTGAACAAAGAAACAAGATGTTATGCAAAATGGACATAGTAAGGATGTCTTAAAGTTGGTTAATAACTTGGTTAATAGGAGATTTAACATACATGGAAAAAATAGAATTAAGAGCATAATCTACTAATGGCAGACATATTCTATGGCGGTGAAAGGTATTCTTTTGTAAGGACAAATCTGGTTCTTAAAAAATCACCTTCAGTGATTCAGTGGGTTAAGTCTACACATTAAAGTTATTGTGCCTACCTTGGCGATGACCTCCTTGGAAGAAATAATAGAACGGATAAAATCAGTAGTGGGTTGTGCAGGGCAATCAGATATAGGACATATGCAATTCAAAATCAGGTTTTGTTCAATCCGAGTTGCCAAGTATTCATTCCAGCAGGACTAATGGAAAAAAGGAAAGAAAAAGTGGGGAGAGAAAAAGAAATGGGTTGCTCAGTTCGAAATAGCTGCAGACAATTACACCATGAGCAGCAAGAAATCATTTGCTAAATCTTACAAATAAATTTCATGGGTGGCGGTAGGGGAAGATTGACAACAATATTTCAGCATAGATTTGAATGTGAACATAGTAATTTGAATCCCAAAGCAAACTGGGTGAACATAGAATGAAAAGAATTGCCTCATTCTGTCCTAGGGCAAATACTCTTCAACACAGCAGAGGTATAGGATGAGGGTATACAAGGTTCAGCAGTACTACATGCGAAAGGACTTTGAGATTATTGTCAATCATAAATTGAACATGAACCATTGGTGTGATGTGCAGCAATTAAGGCAAATGCTATTTTAGCCTGGCTTAATAGAAACACAGTTTCCAAGTTGAGGGAAGAAACAGTCCCATTATATTTCAGTTCTGGGTGACTCATTTAGAGAAGGAAACAGACACGTTGGAGCAGTTTCAGAGAAAGGCACTAGGGATTATAAGAGAACAAAATATATGAAGAAAGGTCGAAAGAGCTGGGCTTGTTCAGCTGGTGAAGAGAAGACTGAGAAGTGACATGATTGCACTCATTAAATAGCTCAAGGGTCATCACAGAAAGATAGGCGCAGGTTTGTTTTCTGCCGTCTCAAAGGGTGAGACTGTGCCTCCTCTTTCCAGGCCTTCAAATGCCTCCAGAGAGGCAGCTGAAGGCCTGGGAAGGCATGGGGTGGGTGGGTGCATGTGTCTGTTCCTCCTCCTTCCCGGCACACCTGTTCCTCTTCTTCACCCACCTCCCACCCCCCGGGACCTTCAGCTATCTCTGGAGAGGCAGCTGAAGGCCCAGGAGGGCAGGGGAAAGAAGTCTCACCCCAAAAGCCCCCCAAGTCCCATCTCCAGCATCAGGTGACACTCAGTCTAGAGTTATGGATCTGTACCTTCTCTGTATTCAATACCCAAGAGCACCATGTTACAATATGATTGTATTTAATGGGACTTGAGCATCCATAGATTTTGGTATCCATGGGGGATCCTGGAACCAAATCTCAATGGATACCATCAGTCCACTGTACATAGAATCATAGAATCGTAAAGTTGGAAGAGACCACAAGGGCCATTCAGTCCAACCCCTGGCATGCAGGAACTCTCAATCAAAGCATCTCCAATCTTTCAGGGATGCTTTGATTGAGAGTTCATGCATGCCAGGGGGTTGGACTGGATGGCCCTTGTGGTCTCTTCCAACTCTACGATTCTATGATTCTATGTACAGTTGACTGTTGGTATCCATTGGGATTTGGTTCCAGGACCCCCATGGATACCAAAATCCATAGATGCTCAAGTCCCATTAAATACAATGATATTGTAAAATACTGCTCTTTATTTAAAATGGTATAATCAAGGTTAGATTTTTGGAATGGACAGGTTGCTCACCTGTAACTGTGTTTCTTCGAGTGGTCATCTGCAAATTCACACAAATGGGTTATTCTGTGCCTGCGCAGCAATGCTCGGAAACTTCTGGAATCTCTGGGCAGAACCAAGGACTATTCTGCAACTTTTTTGGGCGGGTAACTCCGCCATCCCTATAAGAGGCCCCTAGCGGCCGCTCCCCTCAGTTCCGAATGAGCCGCCACAGCTAGACGGCAACGTCAGCAAATAAGAAGCGGGACACTGAGAGGGAGGGTGGGCGGGATTTGTGTGGAATTCGCAGATGACCCTCGAAGAAACACAGTTACAGGGTGAGCAACCTGTCCTTCTTCTTCGGGGCTCGGCGAATCACACAAATGGGTTAATGGCAAGCGTAAGTCAAAGGAAGAGGGAGTGTCCAAGCATTGTAACAACCAATTTTATTAACACCAAAAACTGTATAACCAAAAGGAGTGTGTGTGTATTCGTGTAAACCAGAGATCAACACCGCCCCCCAAAGGCTGCGCCTTGTCTATCCTGGAATCCAGCCTGGTAATGTCTAATGAATGTTAAAGGCTGGGACAAGTAGCAGCCTGGCAGACACCCTAGGGGAATCCCCAACAAGAAGCAGAGGATGCAGCTACCCCCGAGTTGCATGGGCTCGAACCCGTTCCGGAGCGGGGACACAAGCAAGCTCATAAAGAGATGGTAGTGTGTTGGACCCACTAGAAAACCTCTGTGAGGAGACGGGCATCCCCTTTTAGTCTCGAATAGCAGAGCAGAGCTGTTTGAAAGCCTCGAGCCAGGTAGAAGCCAGAGCCTTCTAACGTCTAAGGAATGAATGCGACGCTCTCGTCTGTGGTCAGGTTCGGAGCCAAAGTCGGAAGATAATGTCCTGGTTTAAAATGAAAGGCTGACACCACCTTAGGTAAGAAGGTGATAATCCGAGGACAAACTTTGTCTTGTGGAAGCGGAGGTAGGGCTGGCAGCCCGCAGGGCACATAGTCCCCCCCGACGAGCAGATGTTATAGCCACCAAGAAGGCAGTTTTCCATGTAAGCAGTCTGAGATCCGTGGTGGCCATGGGCTGCGAAGGGTTAGATGTGAGCTTAGAAGCACCAAGTCCAATCTCCAAGCCGGCTAGGGGACAAACAAGGTGGGTTGTAAGTTATTGGAATCCCCGCAGAAATTTTTTAAAGGGGATTCCTAAACAGAGACGGCTTATCACCAAAACTATAGGAGAGGAAATAGCAGACAAATAGCCCTTGATAGAGCTGAGGGCTAGTCCAAATTAGTCAAGAACTTAAGAAAGTCCGAGAATCGTCGAGCCTGACACTGAGATGGTGTCATGTTTCGTCATCAAGGAAGGCTAAAAATTTGTCCATTTGTGTAGTAAGCTCTTGCGTGGATGGTTTTCGAGCTGCCAATATGACCGCTCGATTCAGATGCAGAGAAGTCAAACTGTATCCCCACGCTGCCAAGGGAGAGACTCCATGTCAGGATGGAGGATCAGCCCGTTGTGGAGAGAAGGAGGTCGGGACTGGTACCACCGGAGATAGCGTCCCTTGGAGAAACGTAGAAGGGGGGCGAACCAAGGTTTCTTACCACCATGGGGTGATCAGGATGATTCTGCCTGGTCCGTCATGATTTTTGACAATACCCTCGTTAACAGAGGAAAGGGAGGGAAGGCGTAAAGCAATCCCTGACTCCAGCGGAGTTGAAAGGCGTCTCCCTCGGAACTGGGCGCTCGATCCATCCGAAACAAAACGCCGGGACTTGAGCATTTTGAGGGGATGCAAAAGAGTCCAGCATCGGTATGGCTGGAAGAGCCATGAGAAACAACCCAGCCGTCACCTCTGGAGGGAGTCTCCATTCGTGACAAGTGCTTGGGAGATCTGATGAGCTGATCCGCCTGTCATTCTGGTCGCCTGGCAGTGAGCATTGCAGGAGGAGTGTGGGCAATGCACCAATCCCAGATGTTGAGGAGTGTGATGTCCAAGGGCAACAAAAGGCCTGAGGGCCTTTTCTACGCAAGCATTTCCAGGGTTTATGTGGAGTGAAGCCTCTGCCACTGACCATCTGTCTTTGATGGAGAGATCCATGACATGAGCGCCCAGCCACAGCAGACGCATCCGTCGTGAGGTGACTTCTGGCTGTGGGGAACGAATCGCATGCCACGCAGACGTTGTCGGATTCGAGCCACCAAAGCAAGGATCTCTGAACCTTCTCTGGGATGGTGAGCAGCTTCCTTGGAGAGTCGTGTACGGGATCGAACACGGACAGGACCACGACTGAAGAGGTCTGAAGCGCAGTCTGGCCCAGGGGTGACAAAGGTTGTAGAAGCCAGGTGACCCATGGCCACTGGACCGCATGGGCCGCGACCTTCTCCGGGAAAGGCAATCCCTAAAGAGGAGACAAGGCGCTGTGCCTGGAAAGGGGAAGGAAGTCTTTCATCTCCCTGGAGTCTAGCCGTCCCAATAAAGTCAGTCTCCTTGTGGGTTGGAGGTGAGACTTTTGAGAGTTGACTTGAAGGCCGAGTGCATCCAGCAGGACAGCGCGAATCGAACATCCCGCAGCAGCGAGTTGCGGGATGGAGCGGTGAACAGCCAATCGTCCAGGTAGGGAAAGACGGTACCTTTCTGAGTAGGTATGCCACGACTGGGCCATACACTTCGTGAAGACCCTCGGGGCCGTGGAAAGGCCAAAGCAAACCTGTACTGAAAGTGTCGGTCCCGATGGCAAAGGCGGCACAGCGATGACTCTCTCTGATGGAATATGAAAGTAAGCGTCCTTTAAATCTAAAGTGGCGAACCAGGAGTCCTTCTGTAACAATGGTAAAATAGAAGCAAGAGTTACCATTCTGAAGTTGTAAACAATGTAGGAATTCAACTGGCGCAAGTCCAGGATAGGTCTAAGTCAGAGTCCCTCTTCGGGACGGTAAATATCTGAAGAAGCAGTATCTGGCCCGAGTCGGATCCACGGTTCGATAGCGCCTTTGTCTAGGAGGGAGCGCACTTGTCGAGAAGGGTGTCCGAGGGTAGGGTGGAATAAAGGCTCGGTGGGGGAACTCTAAAAATCAAGGCATAACCTCTCGCGACGATATCAAAACCAAAGTCGGGCGTAATTGACGCCAGATGTTAAGAAGGGCTCCAATCTACAGAAAAGGAAGGGGCGAAGTGCCGCTGGAAGACTTCAAAACCTTCGCTTGTCTTTACCGTCTTTTCTCTTGTAGCCATGCTGGTATCTAGGCTGAGATGACTGGCGCCGGTCCAGCTGGGCTGACGGGATTGCGACGGACGATTCTGGGGGCGCCTGTCCGGGGCATGGTATTGACCAGGGGTAGGCAACCTTTTTGAGTTGGGGGCCAGTTGCTGTCCCTCAGACGACTGGGGGGGCTGAGCCGGGTGGAGCTTTCCACCCTCCAGTGGAGCCACATGCCAGGGGTGAGCTTCCACCATCTGGGGTGGAGCCACACACTGGGGTGTGAGCTTCCACCGAAGCATCATCATCATCATCCCCACCACCCACCTATCATTGTTACAGTAGACCTTTGTTACAGCACTTTGGAAAGTCACACTGTCTCACCTTCATAAATAATAAAAATATGAAATGAAATAAAAAGCATAATAAAAATACTGTAATGAAATAAAAAAAACAAAATAAGTGTTATATAATTAAAAATTAATGGAAAAACCCAAGGCAGACCTGAAATGACTCACCTTTCGCACCACCTCCTCCCCGCTTTTCTCCTCCTCCTCTCCTCCCCTCTTTCTCACGGAGGGCATTTTTATGTTTATTTGTTTTATTTATTTAAACCGCATTCCAAATAGATCAAGCGGTGGTCCGTACAAGAAATTATAATAACAGTACAAAGAAAATCTCAATTAGAATACACTGTATCTTCAGGCCGCCCCCTGATGACGTTGGGCCGCCTGTTCTCTCCCTCAGAACTGCCGAAAGATGACATGTATGAGGGGGCACTCTGTCTTCAGGCCAGCCCCTGATGACGCTGGGCCGCCTGTCCTCTCAACAGCCGAAAGAGGACAGTTATGGAGGGAGGGCACTCTGTCTCAGGCCAGCCCTGATGACCTGGCCGGCTGCTCTTCTCCCGCAACACGAAAGAGGACAGTTATGGAGGGAGGCACTCTGTCTTCAGCCAGCCCCTGATGACTGGGGCCAGCCTGTTCTCCTCCCTCAACGGCCGAAAGATGACAGTTAGGGAGGAGGGCACTCTGTCTTCAGGCCAGCCCCTGATGACGCTGGGCCGGCCTGCTCTCTCCCTCAGTTTTGCAGAAAAAACACCCAGCAAGTAGTAATAAAATAATACTAAATAAGTTACAAGCAAGGTAAATTACTAAAATGCAATTGAAAAAAACGCAGCAAGCATGCACACAGTTTCACAACCCAGAAAAGCACAAGTTGGTGAGAGAGCATTTGTAGAAAAACACCCAGGGCAAGTAGTAGTATAAGTAGTAATAATATAATAATAATAATACTAATAAAGTTACAAGCAAGAAATTACTAAAAATGCAATTGAAAATAAACTGCACAAGCATGGCACAAGTTTAACACCAGAAAATGCCACAATTGTGTGAGAGAGCATTTTGTTGCATAAAGAACACCCAGCTAACCACCCCGCGACCCCCAATGAACCAACCTCTCGCCTTGCTGTGGCTGCAGCTGCTGCTCTGGCTCCCTTTCTCCCTCGCTCTGTACTCCTTCCTTCTGCCTCCTCCTCCTTTCCCTGCTCTTAGGGAGGAGGAGGAGGAGGGCGGAGGGCAAGGTGGAGCCTGCTGCAGCCCCTGGAGCCCTGTTGGAGTGCTCCAGGGGCTGCACCGGGACTACTAGATGGACGCCGCCATTTTGTTTTTCAAAATGACGGCCGAAGTCTCGTGTGACCTTTGCCATCCTGAGGTCACGTGAGACTTCAGCCGCCATTTTGAAAAACAAAATGGCGGCCGGAGAGGCACGAAAACAGGGGAAATCGGCGGTAGGACTGCGCAGGGGCCGGTGGAAATGCCTTGGCGGGCCGGATCTGGCCCGCGGGCCGCAGGTTGCCGACCCCTGGTATTGACGGTCGTGCTGCTGGAACCGTTGCTGGGACTGAGGGTACCAGGGGTGCTGACTGTCATACCTCATCCTGGGGGATTTGGCAGAAGAGGACATCCCATGTTTCCGTGCCGCTGTTTTCATTCGATAACGGAAACTTAACTTTTCATCAGTGTCCTTATTAAAAAGGCCTGAGTTATCAAAGGGCATGTCCTCTATCACAGACCTGGCCTGAGGGGTCAAGTCCAAAGAACGTAACCAGCCATGTCGTCTCAGGGCTATCGAGCCCGACAGGATCTTGGAGGCACAGTCCGTAGAATGCCTGGCCGAAATGATCTGCTGGCCTCCGATCAGGTGGACCTCGTTACGCAGGGCTGTCATAGTCCGTTTCTTGTTGTCGGGGAGCTCACTTATGATGGGATCCATCTTTTCCATGAGGAGCTGTACGTAAGCCCCCATGCAGGCCGCATAATTGGCGATCTTTATGTCCAAGGCGGCAGACGCATAAAATTTCTTTGCCAGGCTGTCAATCTTTTTTCCTTCCTTGTCTACAGGAGAAGATGCCTGGCGGGGAGTGAAAGATGTTTGCAACCCCTCCACGATAGCCGAATTGGGCTTGGGGTGGTTAAAGAGCCATGAGGGTCCCGATGGAGTGACCCTATAAAGGTTCTCGATCTTCCTTGAAGTGGAAGAAATGGTAGCTGGAGTATCCCAAGACCTTTTGGCAATCTTGTCCAGGGATGGGAGGAAGGTCAGGGATGGAGGAGCAGGAGCACAGCCATGGATCCGTCTCTCCACCAGGTTGAGGACATCGTCCTCTGGATGGGAAACCTCCAGTTTCAGCGCGTCCGCCATACGGATGACTCTATCCGAAAAGGATCCAACGTTGTCAGAAGGGGACGGTGCGTCCGGCACCCCAAAAGCAAGAGACTGGTCATCCTTGGGAAACGGAGACGGCGAACGAGACCGTGAGCGGGAGCAAGACTGAGCTCTCGAAGGTGACCTGCTCGGCTGCCGGGTAGGTGGGGAGGGTTCCCTCTCAGAGGATGGTCGTCTCACAAAGATGTCATCCAGCCTGTGAGTGGTGTCTTGGCGCAGTGGGGAACGCAGCCTTGTCCTGGTCGGGCCTGGGAGCCGTCTTCGCAGATGAGAGGCATCAACAGGCAGGAGGTACTGACCCGACTGGTGGTCATATACCAGATCTGGGTAAGTATCAAAGAGGTCTTTGTCGAGGGGGTCTCGATCGTCTAGATCCCAGTCGAGAGCCTCGTCTGCCTCTGTGCCCAGAGCAGCCCTATCTCTACGAGGTGGAGATCGGGGTCGGCGCGGGGGAGGCCGGGGTCGGCGAGAGGGTGAACGAGACGTCTGCCGAGGCCTCAGTGTGTGGGGAGAGGCCGGAGGATCCGAGTCAGTGATCTCACCCTCAGATTCAGAGCTTGGGTCCAGCGTGACTATCTGGAGACTCTTGTCCGGGATGGAAAGGATCGTCGGCTCCAGCGGTGGCGGGACCGAAGTTGAAACGGGCCTCGGAGTCGGAGTGGCCATCACCCTACGGTCCGGAGGGGGAACAGAGACTGTGCTCGGTGGTCCTTTGCGCCGGGTCTTCGGTGCTGGCAAAGCCGACCTAGTCCGCCTGAACCCCTCATCCTCCTTGGAGGCTTTTTGCTTGTCAGCAAGCCTCCTGTCTCCATCCTCCCTGGAGGATTTTTGCTTGTCGCCATGTCTCCTCTTTAGGGTCTTGGCTTTGTCCGGCTTGTCCGCATGGGAGGCAGACGAAGAGGCCTGGGTAGCCGGCTCTCCCGAAGAGGTTGTGGGCTGGAAGGCCTTTTCGTAAAGGGAGGCCTTCAACTTTTGGTCCCGATTCTTCAGGGCCTGGGATGTCATGGCCTTGCAATGGGTGCAAGCGCCCGGAATATGTGCCTCCCCCAAGGAAAGGACACACTTGTCGTGGCCGTCCAAAATGGGAATCTTAACCCCACACTTGGAGCACCTCTTGAAGGATGCCATAGGGGTCTAGAAGGTCGGAAGGGGAGAGCACAAGCGTAGTCGTTACCGGTCCGAGTTAATCCGTACAGTGTCGTCTAAACAGTAGGAAAGCCCGTTGGAGTGGTCAGTAAGAGAGCCGATGGTCAAGAGTCCAGAGATTCAATCCGTGAAGTGCTATCCAAAGCTGAGAAGTTCCTCGAGCTGCTTGCGCGGCGGAATGAAGGAACTGAGGGAGAGCGGGCCGCTAGGGGCCTTATATAGGGATGGGCGGAGTTACCGCCAAAAAGTTGCAGAAAGTTACTTTGCATTCTGCCCAGAGATTCCAGAAGTTTCCGAGCATTCCTGCACAGGCGCAGAATAACCCATTTGTGTGATTCGCAGAGACCACGAAGAAGAATCATATATTTTAAAAAATATTTTCAAGCTGTGGATGGTGGACTCTGTGCATAAGGAATCCATGGATATAGGGGGCTGACTACTTTTGTTTCAAGATGTAGCAATAATTAGGACAGAAAAAACAAGCTATGTCAAACTGGGAATTTCTGGATGTAACAGTGTATGTAATATACACTCAAATGCCAACAAATACAATAGCATAGCAAAATGGTGTCCTTTATGTAAAATGGCAAAATCAAAGTTTGCTTTTTGAAATTTATTTATATATATTTTAATATTTGCAAGCTATAGATGGCTGAATCCATGGATAAAGAATCCATGGATGCAGAGAGCCAACTGTATTTATGATTAAGGCACTATTGTGACCATCAGAAATCCCCCCCCCCGGGTTAACAGCTACTTTAACAGCCAGAAGCTGCATTGAACATGGGAAATGTGTTGAGCGAGTGACTGGGGTGCAGGAGGATGACATTTCCAGACCTTTCCCTCCAGCGACTGAGGCTGTAACAATCAGAAGCAAGACATCTATCATAATTCTTTGTTGTAGCCTTGCTTGGTGGTGGGAGGAGGCTGAAAACATCATTCTCTGGCATCCCAATTGCCACAGAACAGACTTTCATTGCTCCATGCAGCTGCTGACTGTAAATAATAATAATAATAATAATAATAATAATAATAATAATTTGTTTTATTTATATACCGCTATTCCAAAGATCATAGCGGTGAACAGCAAGTAAGCTAATTAGCAAGTAAGCTAATTTGCCCCCAACAGTCTGGGTACTCATTTTAGCGACCTCAGAAGGATGCAAGCCTGAGTCGAGCTTGGGCCCTTTTGCTGGTCTTGAACTCGCAACCTTGTGGTTTCAAGTGAATGGCTGCAGTACAGGCATTTACCCACTGCGCCACCAGGTAGGTTTAGGACAGATCAGGCAAGGAGACAGTTTTAAAACTGGATTTTAATGCCCCTTTCAATTTATCTTTCCCACATCCAAAAAGAAAAAGACTCCCCATAAAGAAGGGAGCAGGTACTCACCAGCCCATTACAACCACAACTGTCTCACCAGATGCCCCACCTTTGTTACATGCCCCTATGTTTTACCCTCAACGTATCCATGAGTTGTAGAAAAATCCATAATTTTGCCACCAAAACTTGCCCTTGACTTATACATAAGGTGATTTATGCACAAGCAGATACAGTAGAAATAGCTGGAAACTGAGGGTCTATAAGCAATTACATTCAAAAATTGGTTAAATAAAGACTGCTGTACCAATTATTGCCTGTACAAACAACAATCATAATGACAATTTCATTAAAATTCAGCATCTCTTTATTTCATATGTATATCGTGTGTCATCCTCCTGTGGTCCTTTGGAAGTCTACATAAAGTTCTGGTCAAGTGTTTTATAAACACTTTCCTCATTTAAAGTTTGATGATACAGTAATGCTTTTATTAGCACTTCTGTTTTTTTCACCTATTGCAAAAGATTTGGTACAATAAACGTTTGTTAAAAAATTAAAAGAAGTTAATCCTCACCTTACAGCAGTAGTGCATGCAACAGAGAACAGGTGGATTGTCTGCTTGACTCAACTGATTCAAACAGACTGGACAGTGGGTGACAGGACTTGAGGGTGGTTGAGGGTTTCGCACTTGCAGCCCTGATGAAAACAGCAGCTGCTCTGAATCTTCTGTGTAGCGCTGAATCAGAACATCCACATTCCATTTACAGTGTATAAGCAAGTGCTGGGCTATATCAGCAGTCAAGGTTAGAGTGTCTGCAACCCTCTCTACTGTTTGGTTCATCAACACCTCAACTTCTTCTTGGTTCATGGTGCGCCCCATGGGCAACAGCACTGTCTCCATCAACACCTGTTCAGTACCAAGCCCAAAGGTGTCCAACCTGACAATAGGAAAGGTGTTATTAACAGCATGTGGGTAGGATCTCGCTTTGGCTATTGTTCACCATATCTTGAAGTAACATAATGGATAGGTTTCTGATTCTGAGCCTGTCTTTTTGTCTCCAAAAATGGAGAGCACTCATTTACTACGCATCCTGGTAAATAACAGTAGGTGCAAACTGATACTTTACACTTAACTCTTCTTCACTAGGTATCAAAACACCAATTCAAATGCTAATCTAGATGCAGTTCTAAAAGCGGGGGGGGGGGGGGGATTTCTTCCTTTTAGTTTGTTCCTTCACTTTGCCCTATTTTCTTCTTCTTCTTTTTTTAAATCAAGCCTAATGAAGAGTTCTGGACAACTCAAAACCGTATATTTTTATGGCATTTTGCTTGATCCTCACAAAGCTTTTATCCAACTCTCTTATAAACATAAAATAAAATCCTACCTGAAAGGAGAGAATTTATTGCTTGTGTTTGTCCCAGGAGGGGTATTTTTCTTCTGACCATCAGTGTTCTGAAAGATGAGCTGAGCTTGACCTCTGTGAGGTGTGGTGGGCTCTGCAGAGATGTACTCCAGGAGTTGTGGGCTGTCTTCCTGGCGTCGGATATAGCCCTGGCTGAGCAGATGCAAGATGCAGGACAAGACATCAGTGCTGCTGCAGCAAAAGCTCAAGAACTTTAGAGCTGACCCTGACTCCCACTTCTGACAGGCATCAATAACCTGAGAGAAGCAAAAAAGAAAAAGAGAAAGAAAGAAAGAAAGAAAGAAAGAAAGAATTAGTTTCTGTTCTGGGTACCAGCTTGACTCAGCACAACTATGGATCATTGCTCTACATACTTTAAAGACCAAGTTGTCAATGTGTATCTCTTTCTCCTCTTTCAAGATCTGGATGAGGAGGCAGGAGATGATGTTCCTCTTCCTTTCCAGAG
Source organism: Sceloporus undulatus (assembly GCF_019175285.1). Classification (NCBI taxonomy): domain Eukaryota; kingdom Metazoa; phylum Chordata; class Lepidosauria; order Squamata; family Phrynosomatidae; genus Sceloporus; species Sceloporus undulatus. Next base: position 25,597,279 of record NC_056522.1, on the reverse strand, counting down.
CACTGCCCTCATTTTCTTCCACATTCAGGTATGTTTGCTTGGGCAAGAGCCACAAACGCTGGCCAGACAACTGTGCCAATATCCTTTCATTCAGTTTCAAGACAGCTGGAATCAAAGGAAATGTAACTTCAGAGCAGCAAAGGAACTGCAGCCTTCCTGAATTCACAGCATAAGCTGATTTCTGAGATGCCTACCTAAAAAAGGTCTTTTCTATGAAAGCAAGCAAACCTGATACATCCAAGTTCTCCATGAAGTAGCTAAAAGACAGGAACCCAGTCTCTCACTAGGGTCTAAAACACAGTGCAGAAATAATCCAGCTTTGAGGCTGCTTTAACTGTCCTGGCACAATGTTAGAGAATCCTGGGAAGTGTAGTTCTGTGAGACTTTTAGCCTTCCCAGTCAGAGAGCTTTGGTACAACAATAAACTACAGTTCCCAGGATTCCTTAGCACTGAACAGGGTAGTAAAACAGTCTTGAACTGTATTATTTCTGCAGTGTGCTTTGAACCTAAATCAAGATCCCCTCTCTCCTGTAACTAGAAGCCCCTCCATACTTACTTTCACTCTGGATGAGGATCCCCTTCTCTTTCGTAAGAGGTTTCAGTGCATGATTCAAGAGGACAGGAGAGAGGCCTGTGCTTTGCAATAGTGTCTCCATCGAAACCTCCTAGGACCAAGAAAGGGAGAAGAGAAATTGAATCCACAAACAGAAGAATTTGGGTTACTTATAGGCTTTGAATCCGATTTTGTCCCCCTGAGAAAATCTGCAACTGCAGCATCTTAGAAGCATGCTTGCCTATTTGCAGGGCCCAGCAAACAGGAAAGAACAGCTGCCAGGTAGAAATTGTCAATGCAGACAGGACTCTAGGCTTCACCATCATTTCAGTACCTTCCCTAACTACGAAGTATAGGCATACCTTCGTTAACAATGTCTCTAGGAGTGAAATTTCTTACAAAGACATTTGGGGTGGGCTCTATCCCACTCAGTGGAAGAGAAAAGCCTCCCAGTGCTGCCAGCCAATCCTCTAGCCTTGACACTTTGGATATGAATCAGTTCTATATATGTAGGAATAGACTAGACAGGAGAGTCACTTTTTAAGCTGCTTAAAAGATTTATAGAGGTAATACATATTTAGCGTACAGCAGTATAACTCTGAAGATAGACATATAGAAACAGGAAGTGACTGTAAAGGATTCCCAGAGGGCCTTTTCAATTCAGGAAATACAGTGGACCCTCCATATTCGTTGGGGTTAGGGTCGTAGTGAAAGTGGAAAAACTGCAAATTAAAAAAAATCACCTTTTTTTTAACCTGAGGAACCTTCTCTAGGAATCTCTAGTCTTTCAGTACAACTCTATGGCCAACATCTGCTGGACGTTGGCCATAAAATTACATCAGAGGACCTACAAATGCCTAGACCAGGGATTCCCAACCTTTTAGACTCGCACAACCCTTATTTCTATGGCAGAGCCCCTAAGAGGCCTACCCTATGTCTTACAAGTTAATGGTGTATATGAGCATATGTAAGAATATCTTCTTATTTTTTAATTTCATTAAATTTTTATTTCTTCCATTTTCCTGGAGCAGCCGCAAAGCACCTGGGAAATGCATGCAGAGCCCTAAGGGCTCCTTGGAGCACAGGTTGGGAACCCCTGGCCTAGACAATTGTTCTCTCTAGGAATTTCTAGGTCCTCCAACATGATGTCTGGCAGACCTTGTCCGCAGAGTTGTGCTGGAGGACGTAGAGATTCCTAGAGAAAACAAGTTAAATAAATTCGTGAATAATCAAATCCACGAAAGTCAAAACCAGAAATGTGGAGGGATGACTATATAGGTTAACCCTGTTGTATTTTGGTTTTCATTCACTTCAATGAAAGTATAGGAGAACTGTCCTCAGAGCTTTATGTTGCTTCACTGAGATGCTACAAGATAGTTTTAAAAATCAAAGCAAACATTCATGTATTTTGAACAAAAGCTCTATTTTATTTTATTTTTGTTCACTTATGCAAGGCTTATCTGATCTGGTTGCTTCATTTCACATATGCTTTATGAGATTGTTTTGTTTGAATTGTTTTATTTGTATTGTTTGAATTAAAAAAAAGTCCTGAAACATACTGAAGTAATCTTTTTGGAGGTGTAAGAACCTATCCCTATTCTTTCTGCTATTTCTGCCTCTGGCACCAAATTTTGTTTAAAAAAGTAATGTCCAGACACATACCTACTTCATTAATTGAGATATGCATGTAATGTTCCTAAGCTTCAAGTTTACTAGCTGTACCAGCACTGTGACACTGTAGATAATTATTGCCTGTCTCACAACAGATATTCCTAGCCTCTCTTTAAATTCAGTAAATATAATTATTTTCATTGAATTTGGGCACAAAGGGCAAACAGAAGCCACTGATCCAATGCCACATTCTACTTCCCAGTACCCTCATTCTAGTCATAGTAAGGTAAAGGGAAAACTTAATATGCCTACATGATATAGGAACTGCCTCCCACACAACCACAGTTAGTTCAACATGGTTTGGGCCCCAGAGCCAAACTGATCCATGGGACTTGCAAGTATCAGTTTTCATCTTTCTGAACCTTCAGATACATTGCACAAGATGTAGGGAGGGCCTGTAAGAAGGGATGGTATTCTATCCTATGAATTACAAACAGGTCAGGCTGGCAAAGCCAAAAAGGTTCAAGGCAGTCAGGACCTCAATATTGTTGAAGCACAGTAGGATGTACATCTGAAGTGTAGATACATGCAGGGTGCAGCCCTGGTACTCAAGTTCTGCATGGCCCAACCAAGTCCACTGTAAACGCCGTGGTTTTGTATGCTCTAGCCCAAACCGGCTTTGACCTATGAGAGATGAGGAATATGGTCACAGAGAGATAAAGTGACAAGACTGATAAAACAGCTTCTAGAGCCTCAAGCCTAGGCAGCGTTAAGATCTGAGACATTTATCAAATAGAAAAGAGCGACTAAACAAAGTACCAAGGTAATGGGTATCCCCACGTACTATATATCCCAACAAATGACACCAGTACTTAAGACTGGATACTAAAATTCTATTATACGTTGAAACAGCTAAAAATCTCCAGAGGTAGTCATCTTGCTTGCTACCTGAAAAATTTGCTACTTGAAAGATTGCTGCTACTGGTTAATAAGCATTGAGATAACAACTTTACTTTTGCATGACATATGCAAGAATTGTTACTTGCAAAAGTACCTCTTACTGGAAAATCATCAAGGTAACAATTTCATCTTATTTGAAATACAGTCACTTACTTGCAATGCATAATTGAGACAATAACTTTACTATGAAGATTTAACACAGCATTTGTGATATTGATTCTACTAGCCTCTTATTACTACTTCATGTTTTCTACAACAGAGGCCAGAAAGACTTGGAATACTACTAGACTTTTTATAAGTAACTCTGTTGTATTTACTACTGTATGGATTCTAAATGGTTTTCACTGTTAACCACAGGTGTTATTGTATAATAGAATTTTAGTATCCAGTCTAAGTAGTGATGCCATTTGTTGGGATTTACAGTATGTGGGGATACCCATTACCTTAGTACATTGTTTTCTATTTGATAATTGCTTGTGAAACCTTCCTGTTGTTTTGTTCCAAGTTCTGAGACATCACAGATCTTTCCTTAAAGGACAGCAGCACCCATCACACAACAGCTGCGTTCAAGCCAAACAATGAAGCAGGAGGATACCAAAAGTCGCCCACACACACAAACACATAAAAATAAGTGATGGGCAGTACCAATAAAGCAATCTTAACCTTTTCCCCATGCCTTTTAAATTTGACTTTGAGAAACTTGAAAGTTAAGTTTCTTCATTTCTTATAAAGGTCAAGAGAATTAGGAATGAAGCAGAATGCCTCTGCTCATCATCATCTAAGCCTGAGGGAGGCAACAGGACTCATAGGGACCATCCCACCCTGCCCAGTTTGGGCTCAAAAACAGCCCTACACTCACTCTGAGTGTAGAAGTCAGCAAACCTGCCCAGCTGCTGACTGAGAGATGATGGGAAAAATTTGATAGGCTCATCCAGGTAGCAGTGTGGAGAGATGGTCCAACAGCGTGGAGACAAGGCCAGCACTTTCACCTCTGTCTCTTCATCCTGAGAACATGACTCTTCATCCTCCATCATCTGGGAACAAAAAAGTAATCACGTGAAAAAACAGAAAGGCCTTAGCTTTCAAAAGACCCCTTTGGCTCATAAGGAGGAGATTATGCTTCTCTGCCCTCCTTCCCTGCTCACCTCTCCTTCCTGTTCCTCCTCCTCACATTTCCCATCACGATCAAGTTGAAGCAGACGTTTGTCAAGCTGCTGCAACTGGAAGAGGTGAAATTGCTGCTGCTGTTCCTCCAGCTCACTGAGGTTCTTCAGCATCTGCTGAGGGAAACGGTTGGGGAAGCAGAGTCCAATGTGCTCCACCACAGCACACTCCAACCATGTCTTGCCCTGGGACAGGAGCCGGTCTCCCAGGTAGTACCTGGAGAGGCAAGAAGCACAGGGAGAGAGATTGGGCCAGGCACTCTACACTGACTACAGCTCATTGCCACCTGTACCTATTCTCTCCCTTGGAGGTCTAGGGCCTAGTTAGTTCCCCTGCAAGAGCCAAGGCCGCTTCAATCCAGCCCTCAGAAGAAAACTCGAGGACTGAAGTTTCATCTGTACTGCACTCCCTACTTGAATCCCACCTCTCCCTCTCCTTGGCTCTGTACCTCTTCACCATCACCAAAGCCTCACCGGTAGAAGTGCTCAAAGGTATTGGCTAACTCCAGGCCTGCCAAGAAGAGGACGGGTTCCAGGCTCTGCTGCAGGCGCTGCAAGGTCTCCACATTGCCTGAATTTGCCCAACTTTCCTGGATCCAGTGATCGATGTAACGGGCAAACTGCTCACTAACCTGAGGGTCACAGCACAGGAAGCGCAAGGTGAACTACAGCAAAGGAGATGCTCCACAGAGCTCAGTAGAAAAGGGAAGAGATGAAAGGAGAGATTGATGGGAGGAACATGTGGCTACAGCTTCTCACGAATTGTAAGTCCTTCTAAACCTAGGAGGAGACTGTAGAGGGGCTATATCCACAGGCCAGATTTGGGGTCTCAAAATGGATTTTGAATTAGCAACGATAAGGCCCAACACGGTGAAATGAAGCTGCACTTGGTCAGGGCAGGGGGAATGAACTTGAGAGACTGATGTCTGGGTTGATGGGGCAGGATCAGTTCTTTCCATCACCAGGATGCCGGAAGACACCCAAGCACCCTCCCTAGCCTTGCCCATCCACCCTTCCCTTACTCACGTGCATGGCTGTCAGGAAGGAGAGCTGCAGCAAGCCCCCAGAGAAGCCGTGGCATAGGGCCAGCATGAAGGACATCTGCTGCCCAAAAAGCTCCTCCATGGCAGTGCGGAGGCGCAGGTAAGTGCTGCAATACTGCTCCACAAAGTCTGAGGCTTGCCAGGAGGACTCCAGGAACCGCTTCACCTGGATAAAACCATAGGGCTATCAGTAAGATTACAGGATCCAAACCTAAAACGTATCACCCAGTGGAAATTTTCATTCTCTCCTAGAAGTCCTCTTGCTATGGGAGACTTCTGCAGGGAGAAAGGATGGATGGGAATTGGTAACAAAGAAGACTTTGGTATGTATGCCTGTTTGGAGCAGCCTTGTATTTATCTTGTATTTATCTTCTGGCCTTAGAGGGAGCGAAAGGACAGGCCCAACACCATCGGGCCTGAAGAGTAAGAGCCCTCCCCTCCCTCCTTCCAACTGTCATCTTCTGTCCTAGAGGGAGTGAAAGGACAGGTCCAACGCCATCAGGCCCAGCCTCGATTAAGCAAAAGAGCCCTCCCTCCAGTCCATCTGCCTTGGTTCAGGCCTCAGAGGGAGAGAAGAATGCTGGACCTGATCCCTCCCCCCCCCCCCCCCATTCCCTTCTCCTTTTGTGTCATGTATTTTTAGATTGTAAGCCTGAGGCCAGGGAACCGTCTATTATCCCCTCTGTTGTAAGCCACCCGGATTCCCAGTGATTGGGCGGCATATAAATAAATCCTAACATTATTGTTGTTGTTGTTGTATGTTTTCAAACAGCCATCAAAGAGTGGGAATACACCCCTTCCCTTGAAGAGCCTGCTTTCACACTCAGATCCACTGTTTAACCTCAAAACATCTCTAATACTAGTTCCCCAAAAATTCCTTAATGACTGGGCAAGAAAAGAATACAGAACAACACTATGCACATTGAAATAATATGAACAATGCAGCCGGAGTAGCTGATATGCTGTTACAGAAGATGCCACCATAAAGATGTCAGCTTGCATTCTCAGAGTTAGTGTGATTGATCCCTGTCCTACAATTCCATGATTGGCACACACATTCAGGCCCTGCTATTGGACTATATCATCTCTTGGCCACCTACCTGCTGTTGAACTACACCTTTCCAGCACTGCGTGATGCCTGTTGTGCTGCTGGGTTTTTTCACAGCTGCCTTGACAGCCCCTGAACTTGATTCCTTGTTCTTCCCATTCTTCCCATCTGCCATGTAAGGTTAACACAGCATTACCAATGACATTTGGACATACAGGCACCAGAATCCTCAGACAGCCACCTCCAACCTCTTGGTCCTTCAACTGTTTTCTTCCTGCCTAGCAAGACTCCTCTGCTATCCACTCCGTACCCCCTTCCTCCATACATTCTCCTCCTAGGCTTAGAGGAACCTATATTCTTGTTCCTACCAAGACACCCACAAGGACTCCCCTACTGTTTCCTTGCCACCTCTTGCTTACTGCCTCCCTGCCCCTCCTTACTGGATTTCACAGGGGGCTTCAGCTCCTCAGGCTCAGGACTGCTGGAGTCTACATGCACCAGAAGGTGACTCAGACGCCGGACACGGGAGTTGAAGATGGCAGCTCGGCTCTTGGCCTTCCGGGCTGCCTCCAAATTCTCCAAGTATTGGCTTAGCAGCCATGACAGGGGACTGATGCCACTGGGGTCTGAAAAGCCAGAAAGTACCACAGATCAACAAGGTTGCCAGAAAAGGGAAAACTGGCCATGTGTGACCACCATGGCCCTTGGCATGGAAGAAAGAGATTCTGCACCTGGAGATGTGATGCTCTGCACCAAAGGAGTGATCAGGGCCTCCCAGCAGGTCTTGCCCAGGGCCTGGGCAGCTTCATCGTCAGGAAGGAAGCGATCGGCAAACACCTGCTCATGGTGCAAGGCACTATTCAACCTGCAGGAGCAACGAAAGACAGCATGAACTACTGATTTCAAAGCGCATGGGCATTCAGCAATGTTGATGGAGAAGGGGGCAATGGGACAATAAAGGGCACAGGTTTGGACAAAGTAGGGCACTGAGATGGACAGAAAGTGGGTGGCCATCTTGCAGTATGTTGGGAAGGGGGAGATAAGAAATTTGGTCCTCTTATACCACAAAAAGGAGCATCTCTGGGAACAAGATCCAGATGAGATTTGTTCCTCTTCCCCTTCACCCTAGACCATCCCTTCATCTTCTCCATCTGCAGTTCTAGACAGAGGAGGTCCGCCAAGAATGCCTGACCTGTTGAAGAGTTGCAGCAGCTGCATCCGGTCTTCAGAAATTTCCTGACACCATGTGTGGGCCTTGGTGGTGTAGAACAGGAAGGTGCGCCTGCAGAGCTGCTCCTTGAAGATGGGCCAGAAGGTGGGCTTGGGACCCAGCACCTCGAGGCCACGCACACGTGTGTCAATACCGCCCTGTGAATGACACAGGTCTCTTCAATGAGGCAGTGCTGCCTACAGAAATGTAACTGCCCAGTATTGTACTCTATCCACAGTTGTTTCCACATGACTGAAGAGTACCTCAACTATGCTTTCATTATCGGGTGACAATTTTCTAAATAACATAATAATAACAAGAAGCAAATGTTGCATATATACTACAGTTTTTTGTAGGATATGTATAGTTTCTCTTTTCAAAGCTAACTATGCTGTCAAACATATGTATAGACATTCACATGAATCAGACGATAGAGAAGCACTTGCACTCCAATGCTTACCTCTTGAAAACTAGGGGGGAAATATAAAAGTTATCCCCAAAATAATCCATATTACAGTATTCTCAAGCAACAGATGGAATATAGGTAGGAAAAGACTGTACTTTTCATTTGCTACTCAACATATCACAAATATACCCTGTACACCTCCTCTTGTTGTTACATAGTGTCATTAACATGACAAAGAATCTGTTATCTACAAAAAGTTGTCTCAGTTTTCCAAATGTAAAATTTGCTTTCAGAGCACTTTCAGTGCACTCCAGGAAAGTATTTGGGCAGATGGTGCGTGTCACATTTTAAAAATTTTACAGAAACTGATTATACCTAGGCGAAGAAGGGACTGTGAGAAGGCCAACAAAGTTTTCTTCTGCTTGCCTTGATACAGAGTTCAATGTACATCCCTACCTGCTGGCAACGCTTGATTTTGATCTGTATGACTGGCCAGAATCGAACCATATTCTCCAGAAGAACTACCCTGCTGGCTGAAGGTAGGACATTCACCTGTGAGGGGGGAAAGCCAAAATGTGAATCGAAGTACTAATTCAGTAAACTTTCTTGAAAAAGACTCTGTACAATGAAGTAGATTTGTTTCCGTGTAAAAGTAAGGAACCAGTGCTCTTTTAACTGCAAATTGTAGAGAAAATGAGGACTGCCTCCATGTAGGTCACACTACAGAAATGGTGAGCTTTGCTGGTGGAGGTGGAATACTGCTAGATCACACACATCAGCACTCAGACTAGTCCCATCTTTTCAGCAACTTATGGACACAATGAATCTCAGGGCTAGGACAGGACAGCAAAGGAAATAAAGAGGTCTGGGAGACGGACAGTATCTATCAGTCAGTGGCTGTGAGACTCTCAGAGTGTGTACAACTAATAATAATAATAATGGTGATATTAATTATTATAATAATAATAATAATAATAATTATTATTATTATTATTATTATTATTATTATTATTATTATTATTTATACCCTGACTACAGTTTCTTGTGTTGTCTCACAACAGTAAAATATATCCTCACTAGATGAGACAGGGTGTAATTGTTTTGAGAAATGGCAGATCTCCAATATTGTATCAGTCCAGGGTTTACTGGTTCAAGACAGATGCAAACTGCATTATAGATATATGATCGGGACCTCTACCTAAGCAACACTGTAGGGAAATTTATTCATTCATTTGTTTGTTTGTTTTATATGATGCCTTTCTCTCAAACTAGACACAAGGGCAGCTCACAATGCTTAAAAACAATAACAATAAAACAGTACAATTGTAAAACATAATTAAACATCATAATAATAGAACAAGTTAGAAATGTAAATTCCTTATTATACTAAGTTCAAATTATAGAACCATTAAAATCATATCATAGCAAATTGCCCAATAAGAAGCTTCTCTGGGTGCAAAAATGTATTAAAATCCAGCTGGAAAAGAAAAGCGTTTGCCTGCCAACAAAAGGAGAGCATGCAAAGGGCCAGCCAAACCTCCTGTGGAACAGAGTTCCAAAGGGTGGGAGCAGCCACTAAGAAGGCTCTCTTTCAAGTCCTCACCAAATGAGCCCATAATGGTGGTGGAACCAAGAGAAAGCCTTAACATCTTAGGGTTCTGACAAGTTCAGTTGGGGAGGTAGGGCCTTTCAAATAGTCTGGGCCTATGCCATATAGAGTTTTATAGGCTATGACTAGCATTTTGAATTGTGCGTGGAAACCAGCAAAGCTGTTTTAAAAAGGGAGCTATAACCTCCCTATAACTGGCCCCAGTCAGCTATTCTGGCTGTAGCATTCTGAACCTGCTGCAGCTTCCGAAGAGTTTCCACAGGCAGGCCCACATTGAGTGTGTTACAGTACTCCAGACGGGATGTAATCAAGGTATGTGTCATCCTAGTCAGACCTCACACCCCAAGGAGCGAATGCAGCTGGTGAACTAGTTTTAGCTGTGCAAATGTACTCCTGGCGACCTGAGAATCCTGGCTCAGAGCTGAGTTCAGGAGAACACCCAAGCTGCAAGTCTGAAATTTCAGAAGGAGTGTAAATCCATCTGTCCGTATTTCCTGATTTGTCTGTCGACTGGCCAGGAGCACCTCTGTCTTGTCTGGATTAAGTTTCAATTTTTTTGCCCTCTTCAAGTGTGGAGCATGGCATTCTGAAGTTCATGGCCAGGTAAGAGCCAACCACATTTAGGGAACTCAGTACTCACAGTATTGAGCTCAGTAGTAATGCTGGATGCATTCTCTCCTCCCATGACTACAATCCGAGCTGGCATGTAGCTAGAATCTTCACTGGCCACTAGCAAGGTCATCTGCCTGCAGCAAGAGAAAAACAGTGCCTTCAGTGTGCAAACAAAGCCTTTGGCAAATCTCAGCATCTGCCACCAAGTTGAACAATCATCTTTCCTGAAGCCAAAAGCATTATACATGCCTAGTAATATTTATCAATCCCATTCTTAGTTCTGCTCATCCTGCATGGACACACAACCACTTATTCACAACACAAAAAAATGAAGGGGCCAACACCATCATCATCGCTCAAACCCAGCCTGCTTCTGTTACCTAGGAGAGCTCCTACCACACTTATTCAAGTGATTCCTCACCAAACCGCACTGGAAATTACCTGACTACTACTCCACGGTGCATGTAGACATTGATGTAGTGTGAACCAGTGCTGCCATTAGACTCCCAGTATGTCTTTGTATTCCTGTCTGTCAGCTTACTGGCTCGATGGGGGTTGGAGGAGACTTCTACCCTCTCCCAACACTTATCCTCCTTCACTTCAACATTGGAACCTAAGCCAAAAACAAATCCAGAGTTTGGGCAAATCAGGACACACAAACAGGTTTATGCAAATGAATCCTCTACCTTTCTGTGTTCCTTCCCAAATATATACTCACCTTGGCAAAGGTTGCGCAGGAACACATCAAAGAAGGGAATGTTGATAGGCAGATGGCTACGTCTGTGTTCCTCTATCTGACCTAGAACCATCTGTAAGAACAAGCAAAGGCATTAACAGAATTCTAGACTTGAGTGGAGCAGGGCATTTGCTCTTTACTCTACCAACACCAACAGCCTAAACTGTCAAGATAGCAGACCATCCACAGGAAAAATCAGTCAAAATTTCTTAGGAGAATAAAGATAGAACTAAGGGCCAAAATAGACTACAGAAATAATCCATTTTAAGACCACTTTAATTGCCCTGGCTCTGTGCTAGGGAATTTGGGAACTGTAGTTTGTTGTGGTACCAGAGCTCTCTAACAGAAAAGGCTAAATATCTCACAAAACTACAGTTCCCAGAATTCCCTAGCATTGAGCTAACGCAGTTAAAGTGGTCTCAAGATGGATTATTTCTGCAGTCTGTTTTGGCCCTAAATCCCAGTTGGCCTCTTGGCCATTTTTACTCTAGATCCCAGTGACCAGGTTGTTGTATCAAAGTCACCTGGATGCAACCAGCCAGGATACTGGTTGTCATCTTCTTATAAAGGCTGGCATATTTCTCACAGTCTGTCACAAGGTCACGCAGTTCTGTCACTAGCAATAGGTTGGAATTGTGCTTGTCCATAGCTTTGGTCAGAGCCTCCTTTGTGCCAACTCGACACATCACAACAGCACAATCTTTGTTGGTAGTAGCCAGGCGATGCAAAAAGCGGATAAACTCCTGCACAACCTGTGGACAAAAAGACAAGAATGCATAGTTAGGAGGGCATAGAAGACTATTTTTAAAGACTCTCAGAAGCTTTCAGGAAGTCACAAATTCTCCTTTGTAACTCCATCCCCCTTTCTGGCCTCCATCTCTAGATGAACTAGATTACTGCACTACAGTCTTAGGGCACTGCTATTCCATTTTAACTGCTCTGGCTGCTTCCTGTTGCAGTTGAAGGAGGGGCATTTAGAATTCTCAGCCGGGGAGCTCTTAGGCCTCACTGAACTAGGTAGAACTCCATTGGTGTAAACTATGATGGCCTAGGCTTAATATCAGTGAGGAGACTCAAGCCTGCAATCCCTGGAACCTTCCCTGTGAAGAATATTTTTTTTTTTTTGTGAGAGAGGTATATTTGTTCTTTGGTAAGCATTCAGTTATTTGAATATGCTATTGGTATATTAAGTGTGCCAACCAAACTTCTTCCCACTGTTATCCAAATGGCTTTATACTTCAAAACTGGCAGAGAGGGCTGAAGGATACAAGTATAAAGCAGACTTATAAATCCACAACCATTAAAAGATATATTAGAGACTACATTAAAAATAGTCCATTATGACCACATATGCCTTGGTCAGTTATATAATGTCTAAGAACAAAAAAGTCCAATTATTATAAAGTTCCCTCTTGTTGTCTGAAGTGACAAGAAAAATGGCTATTTACAATATGAAACTATAATTTACAATACTAGACAAAAGTAATGATTACTGATAAGCCTGGTATAACTGGACTTTGTGTGTGCATTTGGACAGTCCCTAACTCAGCTCTAAAGTCTTTCAACTGAAAAAAAGACTGGAAACATGTAATAAAACCTGAGAGAGAATGAGTATGAGGATGCAAAACAGATATTTTATTCTAGAAATTAGCCCAACACATTTTGGATGGGAAATATTTATATGGCTTTATTCAGGAGCTGTTAAAATAGAAAAAGGAATAACAGAAAGTGAAATCTAGATTTAGAGCTATCTCTTTATAAATGCCTGCAGGCTGATTTTTTTTAATATGCTTTTAATTGGTTTACATGCACATGTACCTTTTCTACCTGTTCCATCCATGTCTAGCTTAAAATTACCAATGTATGTGTCCTGTCACTTTTCATATTTTTAAAGTGCCTTAAGAAGGCCATAGAAATATTTCCTGGTTGAAACACAGTAGACCAGTTCTTAGAATCTGGCATTCCGAGAGTTTGTCTCGCCTTCATATAAGGTTGAAATCGTTCGAACTATTTTCAAAATTAGTCCCGCACCTCTCGTTCACTGCTGTGAGTGCTCATTGAGGACAGACAAGGCTCAATGCACTCATGCCAGGGCAGCATATCCTCTTGGGAAATGTCCAAAAATTTATTCAAAATCCTGCAACAAAGAGAAGACTGTCAGCAAAACAAAGTTCAGTTCTTGCAGGATTCCAACCCAAGGAAAAATCATCTTATTCTATTTCCAGTTATGTCTCTTTTTTAAAATCAAGACTCGTTTTTTGTTTCTTTCAAGCGAATGAAATATTTCAGGATTAAAATTCCTAAACAAGCCACACCCTGCCCCCTCCCCACAAAAATCTTAGCCTTCACCCACAAAGTACCTTTCCAATAATCTAGGGTATCCCTCAAAATAGTTTGGTAACAACCACCACACTACTCAGAGTTTTCTCCTCCTAAGTCTGATCACATTCCCCACCCCCACCCCATTTGTATTCTGCTTCAGTTGCTTCACATGTTGGCTGAGGAAGCACAGATAACTTTCTTGCATTGTATCTTTTGGATAACCTTTCAAGTGTAAGGGTCTCAGCATTCATTGCAAGCCCCTTTCAAAGGTTCAAGAATTATAACAGGTCCTACACCCTGTCATGAACCTGGCCAAGCCAAGGCTGAAGTCTTAAAACTTCTTGTTTTTGTGCCTTAAGCCAGGTGGAGAAACTGTGTGGCCCTCCAGATGTTGTGGGTTGCAACTTCCAGCATTCCTACCTATTTCAACAACATTTGAAAGGCTGCACAATTCCCATTATCGCCTAATTCCAGCTTGTGATGCTGCAGGAAAGGCAGACAGCTGCTTTACTTCAACCCTTCAACTCCCATGCCAGTTATTCCTCTACCCTATAGAAGGATGAGGTTCCCCCACCTGAAAAAATGACCATTCAAGATACATTGCTTCCACTGAATCAAATATATCAGTTCTAAAGCATCTTCCACTCCCAGACTGTACAAGTTCCCTTTCATTCTTAAAGCCACAACTCAGGCACAGACTGGATTTTCCCCCACTTCACCTCAACATGCCCATCTGCACAGTCTTCTCAGCTCCCAGCTGTTCTAGAGTTTTTAGCAGCAGCAGGAAGTGCTCACGGTCTGGCAAAAGCTCATTGCTATTTCCTTCAGGGGAGACACCTTCATCACAAAGGCAGCGCTCCAATGCCAGCACTACCTCCTTTGAGAAGCTGGTCTCACGAAGGATTCTTAACAATGTTGGTACACCCATGTCTTTGAGCTCAAAGTTAGCCTTGGACTCTGAGAAGAAGAAGAAAGAAACACCACTCTAAGTCAAAACATCATTCCCTTAATGATTAGTGGGAGATAGCTTAATTGGTAAAATGGTTGAAAAGATCCCCTAGAAAACGGGCATGAATTGTGTGGTGTTCCAGATTTTGTTAAGACTGCAAACCCCAACATTCCTCACTACTGGCTGTATTGGCTTGAACTGCTGCAAGCTGCAGTCAAACAACATCTGGAAATCTGCACAATTCCTACCTATGCCCTAGAGAACCCACAAGAACAAGGTCACAGAGAGACAAATTATGAGCATTTAACTGAAAAGGAGGATTGTTTCTGGGAGACACAAGCAGAAAGTGCTCTGGAAGGATATGAGAACATGGGATAATTGACCAAAAAAACAACAACAACCCTGAAACAAAACAAAAAACAAACAAATAAAAACAACAAGGTTGTAAGAAACATTCTCTGCTAAAAGTACAAGCAAAGTAGCCAAGGCATTCCATATTTATGCTTGCCAATATGACAGGGTTTGACAGAAATGAAGCAAATTATTCTTTACTTGCACATTCCAATACTGAAATGCAAAGAGGGGCTAAAGATCAGAAACTGTGGGATTGGAGTAATACCTACCTGCATTGTCCTGACTCAGTGGTAACTTATGTTCAGCCAGACGGTTGAGCACTATTCGAGCCAATGTTTCATTGGAACTTTGGCCTGTTTGGCAGCAGTTCTGCAGGACAGAGTGGAGGTCACAGTTCCCCAGCTGCTCTGCCAGGCCTTTGTGATTGTTGATCAGCATGTTCAGCACCAAGAGCCCATTCTGCACTGCCGAGGAAGCCCTGAGGAGAGGAGGGAGAAAGGTGACTGCTCAGCCCCAAGGGGCTTTGCCTTATGAGGAATGAAAGAATTAACACAAAAACTATCCATGTTCACCATTTTCCACCCTGAGAGAGGCTAAGTAATCCAACCCAATAAAGATCCTGTCAGACTGCCTCTGAGTTCAAACTGAAGGAAAAAGAATCAAACAGATGATATATTAATCAAATTTCTTCACCCCCAAAGCTACATTGTGTGTGTGCGTGCGTGCGTGTGTGTGTGTGTATACACATGGGTATATAAACTATGGGCCACATAGAGCTTGAGAACTCCCACTGAATTTATTGCCATGTCAGTTTGGTGGTTCAATAAACTGCATTTTTAAGGAGAAATAAGACACAGAAGTCTACACCACTTAGTTTTAACTCAAAAATATGGTTCTGTGTAACAGAAAAATGTCACAGAAATTTGGCAGCATGCAGCAGAAGACTGTTGCCTATGGAGAGGAGTTAAAACAGGTTTCTGGACCTGCTGAAATTGCCCACCTAATTGTACAGAAGTACAGGGAAATTCAATATCTCTCCTTACTATCAACTAATTTTAATTCAGTTAATCTACTAATACTCCTCTATGTTACCAATATTACTTCTTCATCTTACCCATGTGTGTCCAACATCTTCTCGATGGCAGTAGAGATGGCACAGAGCAAGTTATCAGAATCCTTACAGGAAGCAGAGCCAATGCTGGCAAAGATCTCCCGCATCATCTGGGCATCCGAATGATTCAAAGGGTATGACTTCCCACTGGTACCCAGAAGCTCACAATTCCCAGCACCTACCAGGACTTTCAGTGCCTGAAAGTGTAAAAGCAGGAACCGAAGCAAGATGGCAAAGATAAGCAAAATGTCTCTCAGTTCTGACACAATGGCATCATCGCTACCACCCTTGCCAGCACAGTTCAGTTCTAGGTCCTGCTCATCTTCACAAGAATAACAACCCCTAAATAACCCCAGCATATCTTGTCCTCCATTCTTTGAATTTGCTCTCCTTTTCTAATAACCACATACGTATGAGCACACTTTTGATTCCCCTTGATCCTTGTGTAACTGAGAACCAATTTAGACAGATTAATGTCATACATATAAGCAAGGGCACTCATCATATAAATCTAATCTTCTAAACAAAACCACTGTAAATTCACCTTTTAGTAGCTATGCTATGTATCCCATTCTTACATCGCAGCTATGCTACACATCCCATTTGTATGTAGCACTCATCACCCAAAGTACTTGTGTAGCTATCTTCAGTATTTGTTCACTTTTCATCATTTAGAGTGCACTACTCCGAAGCTACAGAACTAATCTATGTATTTTAAAAAAAAAACCTTCCCCATGTCAACTATTCATTCAGTGCTTCCCAACTTTTGGTCCTCCAGATGTTTTGGACTTCAGATTCCATAATTCCTTGACTGTTGGCCAAGTTGGCTGGGGCTTCTGAAATCTGAAGTCTAAAATAAATGGAAGACCAAAGGTTGGGAACCACTATCCTAAGATATCCCCCCCTCCTTCAAATTCTGTTCCTTCACAGGCAACCTTTGCCTTGACTGGAAGCAGCTGTTTCAGGCAGGATTCTTTCCTAGCACTACCTGAACTGGATTTGAGGAGCTCCTTGGGAAACTTACTGCCAGGCCAGCTTGCTGCACCAATGCTGATGTGGGATACTCTTGCATGCAGCCCAACACAGCACGCACACCACCTTCTGTGGCAAAAAGAACTCGCCAATCGTACTTTGCCATGCACACATATAGTAGTCTCAGTGCCATGACCACCAACAGCTTTTCTTTCACTTGGTTGGTCAGCAGCTCCACCAGCATCTTCACCATTTTTTCTCTGAGAACAACAAAAGAGGCCTATTACTCTTTAGATCTGTAGTTACTAACATCTGGACAGAGGAAGTCCCAGCCTGTGTTCATAGGCAGTTTCTCATGAGCTCAACAGAGTCATTTGCATCACAGTCATATTTGAGAAGCAGATGGCTGAGCCCCATAGATGGATGGGAGAAACAACACACTATTTTACACATCATAGAGTTGGAAGAGACCACAAGGGCCATACAGTCTAACCCTCTGTCATGCAGAAATACATAATCAAAGCACTCTCAAAAGATGACCACCTTACTTCTGTTTAAAAATCTCCAAAGGAAGATTTTTTAAAAAGGTTTTTTCCCCTTTAAAAGCAGACTTTTGTTCACATGAGTAAAAATGCATTTTCATATTAGAGACATGAACTAAAGCCAACCAAGTATCCAAACCAACAATTCTGTTATTGATAAATAAATACAATGTGTAAGGTTTACAGCAAGACTGGAATAAAGAACTGAAATATCCAATTCTGACTATCAATGGCCACCAGTTTTGACATCTGTAACTAGTATGGATATACTGTATATACTCAATGATAAGTCGATCTCATGTATAAGTCAAGGGCAGATTTTGGGGCCCAAATTATGGATTGATGTGACCCATAGATAGGTCGAGGGTAAAATGTAGGGGCAAACAAAGGATCTAAAGGCACCAAAATTCAAAAAGGCCATTGAGAAACTGGAGCGTGTCCAGAGGAGGGCGACTAAAGTGGTGAAGAGTCTGGAAACCATGTCCAATGAGGAACAACTTAGGGAACTGAGCATGTTTAGCCTGGAGAAGAGAAGGTTAAGAGGTGATATGATAGCCCTGTTTAAATATTTGAAGGGATGTCATATTGAGGAGGGAACAAACTTGTTTTCTGCTGCTCCAAAGAACAGGACCTGGAGCAATGGATGCAAGCTACAGGAAAAGAGATTCCACTTCAACATTAGGAGGAACCTCCTGACAGTAAGGGCTGTTCGACAGTGGAACACACTCCCTCAGAGAATGGTGGAGTCTCCTTCCTTGGAGGTCTTTAAGCAGAGGCTAGATGGCCATCCAAGGGGTTAGAGTGGATAGCCCTTGTGGTCTCTTCCAACTCCACGATTCTATGAAACAAAGGAAAACAATGCCAAAGAACTGACAAAATTCCATTTGGCAAAACTGTTTATGCTCACACTAAAAGCTTCATGGATGAGAGAATAGAAGGGGGTCACAGTGCTTCCAAGACAGATTGCACTCTTGGCTTTTACCTGGGCATGGATCCTTTCTTTTATAAGAGTTAAAGTACAGTACTTACATTGACTCATTTTTTGAGTAAAATTTATAGACTTATACATGAGTATATACAATAGATCTCCAACTACAGCTGCATCCATTCTACAGAATTAGCAGAAAGTTCTGCTCTGGTGCCACAACAAATTACAATTCCCAGAATTCCATAGCATTGAGCCATGGCAGTAAAAAGTTGTGTCAAACCAGATTATTTCTGCAATGTAGATGCAGCACATACAGCAGAAATTACTTGTTTGGGTATATGTGTCACCAGAAGTCTGATCAAGAAAGGGCTTTCTAAATCAGCAGATTGTTGCATATATAATACTGCTAATGCTTCATTAATGTATACTCTTTGGAGCTGTCCCTTAGTAGTTATATTTGGAAGGAAGTAATCACACAAGTGAATTTGGGTTTCGAAAATTACTTGATATTCAATGATGTGCATTTTATTTTTAATTACTTGTTCCTTGGAAATTAAAAAATTAAATACTTGGCTACTGGAAAGATCATTTTCCTCCACCTGTAATCCAATGGATAGAAGATCTAACAATGCTTGCAACATTTGAAAGAATGCTGTATAGACAAAATTTACAAATGGACTGATAAACATTTGTTCAGAGTTTATAGAAACTTATCACTTATGTGGCTATTTTTATTTTCCTGATTTTGTTATACTGGAGCATTATTGTAGGTAAGTGAGATCCCTTTTTAATGTAAGTTAAAAGATATTATTATTATTTTAAAATAAGGAGGGGAAAAAGAAGTGAGAATCAGCAGCCCTGTAGATGATGTTTTGCTAACTCCACCTGCAAGAAAAGTTAAGAAAAAAATCTTCCCCGAAACCTTAGAGAGCCTCAGTCAGTCAGCATAAGCTTTCTATATTCCTAAGGAGAGAAGCAGTATTCTTGAAAAGAAAAGACATAAGCCCATGGCTCAGTCACATAACACCAAACAATGAATGAGCTTGAAGAGAAGGAGAGAGGGAGGGTTTTGCCAAAGATCTATCATTAAGCTCCTGCTCCACTGGAAGACTAAAACTGTCAAGTGTTCCTTCTGCAGCTCCCACCTGCAGCAGGAAGAGAACTGACCTGACTGTAGGTCCACCTTCTACTTTGATGACTTGTCTCTCTTGACCAGGTTCATCCTCTAAGATCTTTGTGATGAATCTGAGTCCAGCCATCTGCAGGGTGACCTCAGAACCAGATTTCTGGATCATGTCTATGATATCTCCTATCTTCTCCAAACAGCCTCTCTTCACTATCATCTTCGCAGTCCCGAAAGCTGATCAGAATCCAAAGACAGATCAGTACAACAATATACCATCCAACACCCCATTATAGCACTCTTTGCCTATTAACACCATGACATACATTCTATCAACCAGCACCCCATTTCTACATTCTGTCTAATACCACCATTATATATGACTCTCTATCCTCTGTCTGGATTAGAAAAAATAAAATCTTTCATGGCCCAAAATAAACTCAGGTGGAATTTCTGGCACTTACCTTTAGCTTTCTCATCTAGTGTGTCTGGGAAGGAAGGTTCTTCCACTTTGAGGAGCTCATTAATCAGCTGTGTGTCAGTCTTTTCTGCCACAGATGGGACTGGAGAAGGCACCTCAGAAGAGAGCAACTCCTTCTTTGGCTTCTTAGATGCCATGGCTTCAGAAAGGCCACCAGAGATTGCAGGGATGCCATTCACGTTTTGGCAGTTCTGCTCTGGCCCTCCCTTGCCAAAAGAATACTTGAGATAAACATGGGAACTTTGCAAGTCACTTTGGGTGCATCCCTGGCAGTGTTTGCTCAGGAGCTGCAGCACTTCTTGAGCCAACTCTACTGATACTGACAGCTGGATCAGGCCTCCTTCATCTAGCTCTGACAGCTTGAAAGGAAAAAAAAGTTAAAGTATACAGGAATGTCTGTAAATACTATGTTTCTCAAGTTCAGTCACAGCCATGAGAGAGTAAAGTAAAGAGGGAAATTCTGCAGAACCCATTCATCCGAAGGACCCAACTATATTCTAGGGAAAAGTAGAAGAGTGCCCTTTCAGGCTACCAGATCCCATGTGAAATAAAAGAATCTGGCAGGTTGGAAGTCCAAAACCCTCCTGCCACATAGTTAAAAGTCTGTTCTCTTCTTCTCATGCTAGGGTTGATCCACTTACCTGCCCTTCATGATTCTGCTGAATGATATGAAGAATGTCCTGTTGTTCATGCTGTTCTAGTTTCTTAATGAAGAAAAGCAACTCCCACCATTCAGCCTGACTTAGGTTCCCAGAGTTCTCATTCATCTGATCTGTCAGATATGGCAGAGAGTATAATCCCCCAAGTGGTTTGCAGTAGAAGGTCTGAGTAACAGCTTGCAAAAAAGAAAACAAAGTAAAATTTTCTAGCCCCTCCTGATATATACAACTAATTTCATAATTTAAACAAGTAGGCTGTTTGCCCATTGTTTTAGTCAATATAGTTTCAGAGAAACAGTATAAGCTAAAAGAAGAAGAGACAAAAGGGGCAAAATAGATGTGACTACATGAAGCTAAGGAGGCAGAGGCAATGAGTTTATGCCCAGCATACATAAAAAGTCATCATGTAAAATTATTTCTTCCATTGTGGTATTTCAGATTGTTTGCAAATCAAACATGAATTCTTCTCCCACTTGAAGAGAATGCTGAAAACACTCTCACTGTCAAAAAGTATGAAATGCGATATTTGCCAGTTCTTCATCCCTTTGCAGCCCTCTCCAACATTCCAAAGTGCGCATCTTGAATTCACAGTTCAAGAATGGCTTCTAAAACTTTATGAGATCATGGAATTAGACAAACTGACATGTCTATTAAAAGATAAGGATCTCCGAAAATATAGATTAGAATGGCAGTTAGTAATTAATTACTTAAAAATTGAGAAAGGAACTAATGGAGTAATTGCTTTTGAAGAATGAAATCTGTTCATTAGTCAAAAATTAACAAAAATTAACATGAAATTGAGACTAAAGGGTGAAAGAAGAATCCAGGATTATAGACATGGTATGAGAACGTATAAGAAAGACGAGAGTAAGAATATGTAACAATAATAGGAAAGATAGGAAATGAAGTTTAATCAAGGAAAGAGGGAAGTCATAAGGGTCATCTAGTCCAGAGTATCTGGAAATGAGTAATAATCGCTGTAAGGGAAAGGAAGCGTGTTGGTTTTTATGTTATCCATATTTGTTGGTTATGTTAGGTGTTGGGTTGGGCAATAGTTTATTGTATTATGTTTGTTAATGTGTATATATATGTGTGATTTTAATAAAAAATAATTTAAAAAACAAACAAAAAAAAAAAAACAAAGTGCGCATCCATTGTTCCATGTCCTATTCTCTAGAGCAGCAGAAAACAAGCTCGCTCCATCCTCAACATGACATTCCTTCAAATATTTAAACAGGGGTATCATATCATTATGTCAATCCTATATACCAGCAGTGGGCAAACCTAATGCATCCAAACCCAGTTTTGTTCCCTTCCTACATGCACTACAGGTCACACGCCACTGGCAATATTGCTAACAATATTAAGGAGCAAAGCAGAAAGCACCAGTAAAAACAAACCTGAAAGAAGCTCTTGCACAAAACAGATTTTCTACTGGTCTAGTAACTTTACCCAGTTTGCCACCAAATTTTAATGACAACTTTGGGAATATCAGAGCAGTGTAAAACAGCCTTGGTTAAGAACCCACCTTTTACTGTATTAATAATACGCTCGAGAAATTGTTTCATGAAGTGACCTGCTCTATATATGTACTAGGCAAGTCCTACCCGAAAAGGTGGTCCCTGGTCCAGTGAAAATCCCTGAGCCATTTACTGCAAGCCCCTGGCCATTTTCCAGGAAAGAAACAAACAACTGTACCCTGTGGCCATAAATTCAGTGAAAGGCCCTAGCGTGCTGGGGAAAAGTCTGCTAATCCCCCATAATAAATAAACTAAGAAGCATCACACAAGAAGAGCAGAATGTTGGACCAAACAGTCCTCTCAACCAACATGACTCTTACATAGGAAGATTTCAAGCTGGGAGTTTTCTACCACACACTTATGAATAAAACATCTATTTTAAGGGTGAGAGAATGAACTGTTGGGTGTGATTGGTTGAATGTCTGAAGAGATTTTTTAAAAGACAGATGTGTACAGCAGTCAAAGAGTGAGAGCTGGTTCTGTCAAGGTTAGGATTTAGTTACAGTTTTGTTTAGGAGTTTGAGTAGTTAGGAGAATTAGTCAAGATCAGAGATAGGCATCAGAATCAGGCTCAGAGTTAACTAGATGAGTGTGAAAGAGAGAAGTGATTTAGATGTTTTATACAAGTTAACCTGTGATGTTATGTTCAATTTCTATTTAATATTATCCACTTTTCTGTCCAAGAACTCTACATAAGGGATAATGAAAGGCTTAAGTGCTGACACACAATGATGGCAGCAGATACATAAGGGTGGTGGTGTCTGGTGAGGATATAAGATGAATAAAGTCTCACACTGGAACCACAAGGACATTTAGGAGGTCCTTGCAGCTGGTGGCTATAGCAGTGGGACACATTAGTGGCAGATGCTGGCAATAAGAGTAAGTTCCCAAAGTTAGTGGCACAAGTGGAATTAGTGGAAGCCCTCACAAGTTCTCTTTGTACCAAAGATGGGAAGACAAAAGAAATCCACCACAACTGTGTTAGCCTAGGGACATTAAGGAGCTGAGGAGACGAGCCAAGAAAGCACAGGTTCGGTCCATGATTTCCTCGCACAGGGGTTAACCTTGATTGGTCCCCATGCCATGGACCTGGTACTGCAACATGCCCCTTACCACCATCTGTTGATATTGTTAGTGAATAGAGCCCATTATCATGTCTGACACAGAAATGGGGTACCTGGCTACACTCATGTGGCCAGATATCCCATTTTCTCATCAGATGCAAAAGCAGGGCTCTACTCACTAGCAACACCAATGAGACAGAGGTAAGAGGCGCATGAGGCCATTCAGTTTAAATGGGTTTGCCGTGGATTGGTCAATTTGGCCTGTGTTAAGGCCCTTTTACCCTGGGATCTGGTTGACTCTATCAAATCCATGCCTGGTCTGCCAGATCCAGCTTGATCCTGGCCCCAGGGTTTGGGCCCATGTCATCCAAACAAGACAACACAAGGCTGGGGAAAACAATGGTCTTTTGGCCCATGAGGACAGCCCTTTTAAACAAGTATTATGAATCTCTGAATTGAGATACAGTTTTTCCAGTATTTGTACAGTTAGGCCCCCATATCCATGGATTCCTCATCCACGTATCCAACATTCACAGCTTGAAAATATTTTATGCATATAAATGTGTGTGTGTGTGTGTGTGTGTGGTTCCAAAAAGCAAAGCTTGATTTTGCTATTTTATATAAGGGACAGCATTTTACTATGCCATTGTATTTGATGGGACTTGAGCAGCGATGGATTTTGTATCTGCAGGGGGATCCTGGAACCAACAGATACCAAGGGCCCACTGTATGGCTTATTCCATAGCCACTTCATATTTCTCTCTCAAATGGAGAGTGTTGTATCCCAAACACTAATAGCAAAATACTAATTTCATCAATAGCCTAACTGAGAACAACTGTATCTCTGCAAGAATACATCTAAAATATTATCTTTCAACCTATGGAATGAAAGCAAAAGAAGAAAAATTGTGAAGCTCATAAATAAGGAAGGAACAGTACAAATTGGAGCTGCATGCATGTTTAATGTGCTCCTACACTGACCTGTGGGTAGTTGGAGCTTCTCTGTTAGACTGGATACCTTTTCTTGGGCAGCCTCCTCTTCAAGCTGCTCACCAGAGCCAGTAATCTCTATCATGTGCCAGTGTACCCAATAAGTGCGACCAGTAGACTGCCACAAAACCTAAAAGTTAAGTAGAATTATTAGACGTGTATTAATAATACAAAATTGTATTATTAGACCTATCTCAATTGTTGGCTCACATCTTCTATGTTACATAAAAGGAATGCTCAAATGAAGAACAAGAAAACTGTCATAGATAGCTATAACAAGTTTAAAGAGGTAGGAAGAGGTAGAAGATGTGCCAGTTACACTGATGACTACATTCAAGAGTATGTATGCCCATTTGCTTCCACTATTGATTAATTTACAGTCAGCCCTCTGTATCAGCGGGGGCCCCTTGTGGACCCTAAAAAGCACAGGACCTCAAGTCCCATTACAGTCAATGGACATGCGGTGTGCATGTGACTGCTTTGGCAGGCTGTGTGCACGGGCCACCGTTGACAATAATTCCTTTCTCTGTAAGGAAAATACATTTTTACTTCCCAGAAGGTGGTTACATAATAACTTCTATCCATTCACCTGCAACATTATCAAAGAAAAACCTTTACCTTTTTGCCCATATATTATGCCATGTTTTACAGCCTCTCTTTACTCCACTAATAATAAAACTTACAAAAGGCAAGCCAACTCTACAGCTACTGACTGCTGGATCAGGCCCCCTTCATCTAGCCCTAAATATAATAATGTTAATAGTTTGCAGTGTCTTTTTCAAAAAATATAAATTTGGTATGAAAATTTATCTTGAAATATTTATAAGTATGCCAATAAAATTAATTTCCAAGGTAAGATCTGAATTTGTTTGACTACAACATTAAAACACCACTAGATAAACTTTACTTGAATTTTTCTCCATAAAAAACAGTTCACTTCAGCTACATTTTGTTACTGAAAATAGATATTTGTAGGTCACGTAAACTTAACATGGAATATATTTTGTTCTTTTTACTAAATGAAAATCAAACAAACATACTAACATCAAGTCCCTATTTATTTAGGATAGTGAAAAAGTTTCCTAATCAAACATTTCCCAGAAAATACACATCACTGCTACAGGATAATCACTTTGGCATATAAAATGATGAAGACCAAGTACTCTGAAGTTTGAAAGATATTTAATTTTATAACCACAAAGATTATCCTTCATTCCAGCATGAATTAAAAGTAAGTGCTTACTGTATTTATTTACTAACTGGAGATACACACACATACACATGTTTTCCCCAAAGTTAGTCCACAGGAATATTAAATCAAAGAATGCAAGCAAAGCACAAAAGTTCAACTGTTAAAAAAATTAATTAAAAGGACAATTTAAAATCAGTTTGCAAACTGTTGGTAAATCTCTCCCCTTAGATTTTGGAACTGTTGGTGTTTGAAGTATTCTGACAAGCAAAGACAAACCCTTAGTCTACAAAAGCTTATGCTGCAACTTCTTTCGCACAGCTAGTCTCAAGGTGCTACAAGATCCCTTTGCATGCTGAATTTACCCAAGCAGTTGATACAGAATGCCAACCAAGACTATTACCAATTGCCCCTTCCAAACACCATCCCTCTACTCACAGCTTTAAAATCAGAGAAAAAAGGGAGACAGAGAGCCAAAACACTCTGCAGAAATAATCCAGATGGAGAGCACTTAAACTGTCCTGGTTCAATGCTAGGGAATTCTAGGAACTATAGTTTTGTGAGACATTTAGCCTTTTCTGTCAGAAAGCTCTGGTGCCACAATAAACTACAATTCCCAGGATTCCCTACCACTGAGTCAGGACAGTTAAAACACTCTCAAACTGGATTATTTCTGCAGTGTGTTTTGGACCTTAGATACAGAAACACAATTGTAATACATACTATTACAATGTGGTGTAATGTTTTTAGCTTTGTACTGTACTACAACTTTGGAGATCAAGATTCAATTGCCGGCTCAATTGCCCACTGGATAACCTTGGGCAAGTCACATACTCTCAGCCTCAGAAAACCCCATGATAGGGTCACTTTAGGGTCACCATAAATCAGAAATAACTTGAAGGCACACACAACAACAAACCAATTTAATAATGTTGGTTATCTTTCTATTACAATAAGATAAGGTGTCAGGTATGGAAAAATCCCCAATGCTTAGACTTCTAGAAATATGAAAGCAAGCAAATGCTGAAATCTGACTGAGAATGCTTTCAAGAATCTGAAACTGCAGCCGTGCATAGTATGGACAGAAAGCATTCTCCAACATTTAAAAAAAAACGTGTTCCAATGAGAAGCAAGAATTTCAAGAAGGATACAATGAACCTGAGGAAATAATTCCTAAAGATTGTCTAAGGACACAGAAGAAGTAATAGGAACTCAACAACTAGAATGGATTAAAACAGAGGAACAGTATTTAACTGTAACTTACAAAGAGAGGTAGCTGGAGATAAGGTGGGGGAAGGAATGAATGCAATACATAATACAATATAATGTGACATGTACAAACTAGTAAAAATGTGCCATAGAACAGGCAAACAAATACCAGATGCCAAGCAGAGCAATAAACCCCACGAATCATTATTACAGCTTAGTGTCCCAGAAGTGATAGTTCATTTTAGGTCAAACTTATCTGAAAGTAAAGAATGGGGGTTAACTGAAAAGAGAGAGCAGACCACAGAAAACAGAGAGAAAGGATCAGCTATTGTTTGGAGGAAGGAATAGCAAACTATTTCCCCATTCTGAGTGAAAGCAGAAATGATTGTCCTTCCAAACTGGCTACTAAATGTGTTTTACCACCACATGTCTATGCAATACATGATCATTTGAGAACAAAATTGTCCCATTTTTTTAAAAATAGCTTTGAAGTCCAGATTAGGAAAATATATTTCCATGAAACCTGAGGTGACCTTGTGCAAGTCACACTCATAGAATCATAAAATCATAGAGTTGCAAGAGACCACAAGGACCATTCAGTCCAACCCCCTGCCATGCAGGAACTCTCAATCAAAGCATGCCCAACAGATGACCATCCAGCCTCTGCTTAAAGACCTCCAAGGGGGGAGACTCCACTACACTCCGAGGGAGCGTGTTCCACTGTTGAACAGCCCTTACTGTCAGGAAGTTCCTCCTAATGTTGAGGCGGAATCTCTTTTCCTGCAGCTTGCATCCATTGTTCCATGTCCTAGTCTCTGGAGCAGCAGAAAACAAGCTTGCTCCCTCCTCAATATGACATCCCTTTAAGTATTTAAACAAAGTTATCATATCACCTCTTAACCTTCTCTTCTCCAGGTTAAACATCCCCAGCTCCCTGAGTCGTTCCTCATAGGGCATGGTTTTCAGACCCTTCACCATTTTAGTCGCCCTCCTTTGGACACACTCCAGTTTCTCAATGTCCTTTTTGAATTGTGGTGCCCAGAGCGGACATAATATTCCAGGTGGGGCCTGACCAAAGCAGAACAGAGTGGCACTATTACTACTCTTGATCTAGACACTATACTTTTATTGATGCAGCCTAAAATTGCATTGGTCTTTTTAGCTGCCCCATCACACTGTTCACTCATGTTCAACTTGTGGTCTACTTGGACTCCCAGATCCCTTTCACATGTAGTTTCATTCAGCCAGGTGTCCTCCATCCTATATCTCTGCATTTCATTTTCCGCCCTAAGTGAAGTACCTTACATTTCTCCGTGTTGAATTTCATTTTGTTAGCTTTGACCCAGCTTTCTAGTCTATTCAGCTCATTTTGAATCTTGATCCTGTCCTCTGGAGTATTAGCTATTCCTCCTAATTTGGTGTCATCTGCAAATTTGATAAGTATGCCCCAAATTCTGTCATCCAAGCCATTGATAAAGATGTTGAATAACATTGGGCCCAGGACAGAGCCCTGTGGGAGCCCACTGGTCACTTCTCTCCAGGATGAAAAGGAGCCATTGCTGAGCACCATTTGGGTTCGGCCAGTCAACCAATTACAAATCTATGTAACAGTTACGTTATCTAGCCCACATTTCACAAGCTTGTTTGCAAGAATGTCATGGGAAACTTTGTCAAAGGCCTTACTGAAATCAAGATATACTAAATTTACAGCATTCCCTTCATCTACCAAGCTGGTAATTTTATCAAAGAAAGAGATCAGATTTGTCTGGCATGACTTCTTTCTCTGAAACCTGTGTTGACTTTTTGTGAATATGGCATTGCTTTCTAGATGTTCACAGACTCTCTGTTTAATGATCTGCTCTAGAATCTTTCCTGGTATTGAGGTCAGACTAACTGGACAATAATTGTTGGAATCCTCTTTTTCCCCTTTTTGAAGTTGAGGACGTTTGCCTTCCTCCAGTCTGCTGGGAATTCTCCTGTTCTCCAGGAGTTTTCAAAGATTATTGCCAATGGCTCTGATATTACATCTGCCAGATCTTTTAGTACCCTTGGATGTAGTTCATCTGGTCCTGGCGACTTAGGCCTGTTACAAACGGGCATAAAGTACGGACTGGGTCAGTATTAGGGTTAGAAAGGGGCATCTGTACAAAATGGTGGAGCCTGTTCCACACTGGGGCCGCCATCTTTACGTAGCGGACGCGGTGCGTCCGCACGTCGCGCAGCACATATGACGCTGCAAGTGTGCCATTGGCGCCTCGTGGGTGTCATATCCACACTGCAAAGAGAAGCGCCATTTTGGCGCTTCTTATTTACAGCGTGGAGGAGCCTCGCGGTTTGGACGCTGGGGCTCCTCCGCGCTGCAAATGGCAGCGGCGGCAGACCGCCCCTTCTGGGCAGTCTGTAACACGCCTTAAATTCATTTAGATTAACCAGATATTCCTGTACTATCTCTTTACTTATTCTGTACTGAAATTCCCCTAATCTGTCCTCTGCTCCATTTTCCTCAGGTTGAGCACCTTTTCCTTTTCTGAGAACACTGAGGGAAAGAAGGTGTTGAGAAATTTTGCCTTTTCTCTGTCCCCTGTTAGTATTTTGCCATCTTCTCCACGTAGTGGCCCTACCATTTCCTTCCTCTTCCTTTTGCTACAGACATATCCAAAAAAGCCTTTTTTATTGTTCATAACCTCTCTAGCAAGTCTAAGTTCATTCTGCGCTTAAGCTTTTCTGACTTTACCCCTACACATGCCTGCTATTTCTTTGAATGCCTTTTTCGTGATTCCCGCGCCCCCCCCCCCCCTCTTTCATTTCTTATACATGTTCCGTTTAAAATTTAGCTCAGGTGAAAGTTCCTTAGTCTTCCATCCTGGTTTCTTGAGACACCTCCCATTTTTCTTTCTCACTGGAACTGTTTGAAATTGTGCCTTCAGTATCTCCCTTTTGAGAAACTCCCATCTGTCCTGAACTCCCTTCTCTTTTAGTATTTCTGACCACAGAATCACCCTCAATAATTCTCTAAGTTTACTGAAATCCGCTCTCCTAAAGTCTAGAATACGTGTCTGACTATGCCTGCCTGGCTTCTCCTTTCCACTGTATAACAAACTCCAGGAGAACATGGTCACTTCCACCTAATGATCCCACCACTTGCACCCCATTAACCAAGTCATCCTTGTTGGTTAGGATCAGATCTAAAATAGCTGACCCCCTTGTTGCCTCTTCCACCTTTTGGACAATGAAATTGTTTTCCAGGCAAGTGAGGAATTTGCTAGACCTTGAAGATTTTGCTGAGTTTGAATTCCAGCAAATATCAGGATAGTTGAAGTCACCCATCACTACTACATCTCTCCTTTCTAAGTGTGTAGTCATCTGTTCTAGAATGGTATCATCCAATTCCTCCATCTGACCGGGGGGTCTGTAGTAGACTCCCACCATAACATCCTTGTTGTTTCCCTCCCCTTTAATTTTTATCCAGATGCTCTCCACCTGGCTGCCAGTATTGATGTCCTGATCTCTTCACTGGTGTAAACGTCTCTGACATATAGTGCTATTTCTCCTCCTTTCCTGTTTGGCCTATTTCTCTTAAAAAGGTTATACCCCTCTATTTCTACATTCCAGTTCTGAGACTCATCCCACCAGGTTTCAGTGATGCCTATTATATCATATTTGCTTTGTTATACTACGAGTTCAAGTACATCTTGCTTATTTCCCATGCTCTGTGCATTAGTGTAGAAACATCGCAGACCAAGAGTCCCCTTTACTTGCTGCCTGTGTACGTTTTTTGCTTCCCACTGTTGGGTCTTTGCACTATTTGTCTTGTTTCCTCTATGACTATTCTCTCCAGCCCTTTTGCATTCCTTAATATTGTCTCCCTTCCCTACGAAACTCAGTTTAAAGCCCTCCTAATCAAGTTCTTGAGACTGTTGGCAAAAAACATTTCTTCCAACTGGCGTGAGATGCAACCCGTCCATTTCCAGAAGTCCCTCCTCATGGAACCACAGCCCATGATCAAAGAATCCAAATCGTTTTCGGCGGCACCATCTGCGGAGCTAGTTGTTCACATCCTCTATTTTCCTCTCCCTTCCTGGACCGTGCCCTTCAACTGGCAGAAGAGACGAGATGACAACTTGTGCATCCATTTCTTTCAGCTTCCTACCAAGAGCCTCATAATCCCTTCTGATGCTCTGACGGCTGTGTCTTGCGGTATCATTGGTTCCCACATGGACCAAAAGGAAAGGGTATTGATCAGTAGGCTTGACCAGTCTTGTCAGTCTCCCTGTCACATCACGGATCTTTGCCCCGGGGAGACAACACACCTCTCGAGACATCTTGTCAGGCCTACAAATCACTGCTTCTGTACTCCTCAGCAAGGAGTCCCCCACTACTACCACACACCTTCTCCGAGGTTTAGCAGCGACTGTTCCCTCGGGTGGAACTCTCAGGCTCCCCTGCTCTGTCCCTGAAGTCTGTCCATGCTGCCCTTCCTCGTCCTCCTTGATAAGGGAAAGAGCTTCGAATCGATTCTCTAGCTGTAAGCTCCCAGAACAATCCCTTCTGGGCCTACTTCTCTGTGTGACATTCCTCCAGCTGTCTGCCTCCTGTGTATGTGAAGTGACCTCCTCCACCCCAGCAACTTCCTCTGTGTGGTACTCGTCCAAGATCATTAGTTCCATTGTGTCCAGGAAATCCTCTTGCTCCCTAATATGCTGAAGTGTAGCTACTCGGAACTCCAGCTGCTATACTTTCTCCTCCAAGAGTGCTACCAACTTGCACTTGGTGCATGTGAAGTTCTCCACTTTTGTAGGCAGGAAGACAAACATCCCACAAGTGTTGCAGGTGACTGCAGCAGTTCCCTCAGTGTCCATACTGCGAAGTCTTTAGTAATGACCGAAACAGGACTGTGGGCTTCCTCCTCAAAAAATCCTCTGGTAAACATCAATGTTAAGGCCCCTGATGACCTGGTCTTTTCACCAGTCTCTGGCAGTGAGCTCAATCTACTGGGAATATAACTTTATACTGTAGGAATGTTCTGGCTGCTAGCTTGTAGTAATGTTCTGACTCAAGGTTTGCTTCTCACCTGCTGCCTCTGCTGCAGATTTCTTTGGATCAAAAAAATTCATGCACCATTAGGCGCGCAGCTCTGGGAGGAGTTATATAGAGCTAGTCTGCTAGCTCCACCCCCTAATGACTCACAGATGTGACTCACAGAAGCTCCACCCCCTCAGCAACAAGCACACTCTCTCAGAGTTTTAAAATAATTTAAACACTCACCACTCAAAACGGCTGCCCAGCTCCTTCTCTCCTTCTCCTCTGTGGCAGGAACTGATTTCTTATACATGTTCCATTTAAAACTTAGCTGAGTTGAAAGTTCTTTAGTCATCCATCCTGGTTTCTTGAGGCACCTCCCATTTTTTTCCTCATTGGAATTGTTTTAAATTGTGCCTTCAGTATCTCCCTTTTGAGCAGCTCCCATCCGTCTTGAACTCCCTTCTCTTTTAGTATTTCTGACCACTCACCCTCAGAAGACGACAATGGCAAACCCTCTCTCAAGAAGCTTGTCAAGAAAAACCTGTGATGGGTTTGCCTTAGGGTCACTTTGAGTTGGAAATGACTTGAAGGCACACAACAACAAACCATTACAAAACAGCAGGGAACAGCACAGCAACCCATCAAGTGAAAATGTGGGTGGAGGTTAACAATATGTTGAAGTTCCACCTCTCCAAAACATCCTTTTTGCTCCACATTTTCTGTGAGTAAAAATTCAGCCCTATACAATGCCTAGTAAATTACGCAATGAATTGTAGAAAGAAAAAGGAAGAACGAATCAGTTTATTATTTACTTTGCTGCCAAAAAGTCCAAATAACTGTGTTTAAAAAATTAGACTGACGAAATCAGAACCACAGAATCATAAGAATTGGAAGGGACTATAAGGGCCTTCTAGTTCAACCCCCCTGCCATGCAGGAATACACATCTAAAACACTCCAGGAAAATGTCCATCCAACCTGTTTACAAACCTCCTCTATTTGAATCTATTCAGATATTTAAAGATAGCTATCATATCACCATTCAGTCTTCACTTCTTCAAGCTAAATATATTCAGCTCCCTAAGTCCTCATAAGGCT
Source organism: Sceloporus undulatus (assembly GCF_019175285.1). Taxonomy (NCBI): domain Eukaryota; kingdom Metazoa; phylum Chordata; class Lepidosauria; order Squamata; family Phrynosomatidae; genus Sceloporus; species Sceloporus undulatus. Next base: position 25,564,796 of record NC_056522.1, on the reverse strand, counting down.
TGGTTTCTAGACATTTGATCATCTCAGCTGCTCTTTTCTGGAAATGTTCCAGCTTGTCAATATGCTTGAACAGTGGTGCCCACTATTCCAGATAAAGTCTAACAAAAACAGTATAGGGTGGGACTGCTACTACCCTTGATCTGGATGTTATACTCCTGCTGATATAACCCAGAACTGCATTGGCTTTTTTGTCCGCTGCATCCCACTTCTGACTCATGTTTAACTTGAGGTATACTAAGACTCCTTGATTTTTTTTTTCAGATATATTTCTTTCAAGCCAGGTGTCACTTACCCACCCTATATTTATGCCTTTCATTTTTCCTGCCTAGATATAGTACCTTGCCTTTATTTCTGTTGAAATTTATTTTTAGTTTTGGCTTACTTCTCCAATATATCAAGGTCATTTTACATTCTAATCCTGTCCTCTGGAATATCAGCTGTTGTTGTTGGGTATCTTCAAGTTGTTTCTGACTTATGGTGTCCATAAGATGAATCTATCACAGGGGTTTCTCGGCAAGATATATTCAGCAAGGGTTTGACTTTGCCTTCTTTGAAGACTTGCCCAAGGTCACTTGGTGGGTTTCCACAGCTCAGGAGGGATTCAAAACTTGGTCTCAAAAATCATAGTCCAACACTCAAACCACTACACCACACTAGCTGCTCCAGGTATCAATTTTTTGTTATCTGCAAATTTGATAATCATGCCTTCTATTCAATCATCTTAAGTCATTGATAAAGATGTTAAACAACACCAGGCTCAGGACAGAATCTTGAGACACACCACTAGTCCTTTTCTTCAGGATGAAAAGCAACTGTTAATGAATACTCTCTGCGTTCAGTGTGCCACCCAATTACAACTCTACCTAACTATAAAACTGTTGAGCTGACACTTCACCCACCTTGCTTGCAAGGATACCATTTAAAGTCTTATTGGACCATACTTTCATAGTCCACTACTCACTGTACTCCCCTTTACTACCAAGAATTTACCAGCATAAGCAGTGCCAGCAGTGTAAAGCCAAGAGTGCTTGAGCGGCTCTTTGGGTGCATGTGATGCATTCATCCCCACATTATTTTCCATACTAGTGTAACCTTGTGTGTTCCGCCACACCACTCTGAACACATCTGATCTTGTCTGATTTTGAATGCTAAACAGAGCCAAGTCCACTCTGAAACCATGGAGAGTTGCTACCACTGGGCAGGGTGATCTTACCAGTGACAGACAGCTGCCTATATATTTATTGTTTTATGTACAGCACTGTGCAAATCTACAGCGCTATATAAATAAAATAATAATAATAATAATAATAATAATAATAATACAAAGACATACAGACTATTAACAAATCTCTTGTTGGAAAACTAAGCATCATCTAGATCTTAGGAGGAATCTCTGCAGAAACCCACTCTCCCACAGTAAGGAGACTTCTCCTTAGGTCACACTAATTTCCTAATTAAGAAAGCAAGTGACAAGCAAGGGACAAACAACCACTGTTGTTGCTAATCAGGGCCTGGGCATATACGAGTGGGTTCCTCCACACATTTCTGAGAAGATACTTAGAAGAGCTTCTCCAATAATCAGCCAAATCCTTTTCATCAAGCACAGAGGGGCATGGCATATCTCTCTCTCTCTCTCTCTCTCTCTCTCTCTCTCCCCCCCCCCCCGCCCAAGGAGGAAGCTGAATCAGGCATTGGGGAGGAGCCTAATGCAACGGAGGGCTTAGCAGCAGAGACCCACCCAATGATGTCATTCATACTCTGAGAGAAAATCAGTTCATCACCCCTTATCTAGATCACTGTGATTTCCAACAGATGCTAGCTGGGCACTTCTAGTAGGTGCAGACCTCTGTTTCCCCATCCAAAAAGTGGCAGAGTAAGAACCAGAAAAACTCTAATTTTCAAGCAAGATCTCCAACCAGTTCTCCATTTCCTCAGCACAGCACAGCAGAAAACTGGACTATAAGGATTCAGTCCTCAAAATAGCTGCCACCACAAGTACCATGCATTAATGCTTATCTAGCCAAACCCCTCACGTCCACGTCCCATCTTAATGTTCTATCGACCATAAAAGTTGTTTCCTCTCAGCGGGGTCCCATCTGAAATGTCATCAAGGGCTCCCAGTGGGACCTTAAAGGAAATAGCATCTGACACTCTTAGTTTTCATAGTCTGCAGCCATTGTAAACACCCTCTCCTCTTTTAGCATTCTTGGACATTCCCTTTTAAGTGTCCCATATCCCCACAAAAAAGCACTTTTGGGAGCTAGTGGTCCATTCTCTACCTTCTGAGGAAATGCTTCCTCTTCCATTTCCTCTTCCCCTCTGGGGAAAATGTCCCCTGCCTCTTTCATGTCTTAGCCCAGTGGTTGCGAACCTATGGCACGAGTACCAGAAGTTACACTCAGAGCCCTCTCTGTGGGAACAGACGCCATCGCTTCAGCACAGAGTTCGCCAGAGTTTGTTACTAGAAAGTCAGAGGGACAGGGCACTTTGCGATAAATAAGTGGGTTTTGGGTTGCAGTTTGGGCACTCAGTCTCTAAAATGTTTGCCATCACTGTCCTAGTCCTTTCTGATTCTTCACACATCCATGACATTCAGATTCTATTACAGATTTAACAGAGGGCTTTGAGCTGCCCATCCTTTCAAATGCCTGAATCATAAATAAATAAATAAATAAATATGTGTAACTGCAAGCTGAAAGTTGACCTCTCCTTTTGCCTAGTAAGCAAGACATGCCAGTAACTTCACATACCAATGAGAAGAAAATATTTTTCTCAAAGAAAATTGGTACTCAGTCACCAAGGTAGATCTAAATAAACAGCAGGTTTGCAAAAAGGCTACTAAACAGGAACTAAGTAATAACTGGCAACAGAAAGGACACTTTGGTGAGAAGCTCTTCCTAAATAGTATGGAAAAAAGAGAGATACTTGCTCCAAGTAGCTTATAACACTGAGAGAGACAACAGTGGGAAGGGAATAGTTGGGATACAAAGGACTGCATAAGGGATCTGAACAATCCTGCCATCTTTCCCACTGGAACTCTAAAATACAGTATGTTGTAGGACCTCCCACCTGATAATATAATGACTGAGATCAACCAAACAATTTATGACTGAAAAAAGGTACAAAGGGTCACCTTGGCAAGTCAAGAGAAAGGAACCATTTATCTGGCCTGCAGCCACCCTGCCATGAACAGAAAACATCTCATTTTTAAAACCTTTCAAATTTACTACAGTCTCTGATCCTCTAATTAAAGTCTTATTGAAAGAAACAAGGAAACCAGATACAAGAGTTCAATTAAACATTGTATCAAAAGAAATAGCATCTGAACCAGAGAAAGAATCATAATAAAAGTTCTCCTTCTACCTCCTGTCTCCAATTCTGCTTCATCTTTGCTTCTTTCTCCAAATCACATACCTGTACTGGAGGCATCCCACTATTGCTTTGGCGAAATTCACCCTCATCTCCAGCATTGATCTCCTCGTAGTCTTCCAGCATCCGAACAGTCATCCCCGGCTTCAGATTTTCCTGCACATACTCTACATAACTGCTGCGACTGGTGAAATCTAACAAAGTCAAGAATGCCTGCCCTTGCTTTTTCCTGGGTGAGGGTTTTGGAGTTACCAGAGGCACCTGAACAGCAGTACAGCCAGAACCCTTGGGCTGGAAAATGGACCGAATAACTCGAGGCTGTGTCTCCTGCAAGGAAAGAAGCTCTCTTTCATGGCCACGGTCCCAGCCCATGACCCGCACAAGCTCTGATATGAGATTAGCCATGGCCATGCTGAAATCAAATTCTCGTTGCACCCGACTCTTTTCCCCAAAGTTTGCACTGGGATCTGCACAATCTTGCCGCTCCTCTCCAAGTTCTGTGGTACTGTTAAGCTTGTCCATGAGGGAGGTAACACACAGGTAGCGTTTCACCAGAGAAAACAGCAGCTTCCCTGGAATCTAAAATAGACATAGCATATTAGTCCAACATCTAAGAAACTTTGTTGTCTGTTCTTTAGCTGCCTAGATTATTCTGCACTACATAGTGATTTCTGATGAGTTTGCTGTCCAATATTTCATTTCATTTCATTTAAAATATTAATATCTACTCTTTTGCCACAAAGGCTCTCAAAGAGGCTTACAAATTGTTCATTAGACAATTTCCTGCCCCCAGGCTTACAATCTAAAACAGACATGACACAAAAGGAGAAGGGAATGGCAGTGGGGAAGGGAATCAAGTCCAGCAGATACTTCCGGTTCTTTTCTATCTCGAAGGCTAAGGTGGTGGCAGCTGGAATGAAAGGAGAATTTCCTTCTTTCTCCGAGCCTATCACTATTTATTTATACTACAGACAAGGTCATTTAGTCTTGGTTACCTCTAGACTAGCTTTCTTTTCTAATTCACCCCATTCTTCTCTGTCTCTGACATGTCCTTCAAGTTACTGCATTTTACACTCATTCTCTAACAAGACATATTTCCATGCCCATATGAAAGTCAACTAAATCAGCTTGCACCTGGGGAAGATGGATGCCTTCAAAGGACATGCAGTGCTCTTCAGAAGATGTGGTCTCTGCAAAGAGCTCCAAGAGAGTATAGCGACTGTCAAAATCCATATGCTGCTCAATGCCATCCTGCTGGCTCAGGGACAAGAGAACATAAGCGCGACTTCCTGAAACCAAAACAAAACACTTAAGTGTTGTCCCTCATCATCTGCCAATTGGAGAAGTCCTTCACAAAACTGAGGAGGTTTTCCAGCATTATACAGGTATATCTCCTTTACAAAAACTGCTGATTGTGAAGTCTTTTTTATAAAGTCTTTTTACCTCTTCCCAGTCTCCCCATTTCCTCTTTATTCTCTGTCTATCTATAGACTGGGGCTTGGTTCCAGGAGCCCCCATGGATACCAAATTCTGTGGATTCTCATGTACCATTAAATACAATGGCATAGCAAAATCAAAGTCTGCTTCTTGAAATTTATATTTTTTAGAAAAATTTCAAATCATGGATGTTGGAATCTATGCCTTTCTACTCAAATCTATATTTTATTATTTTATATAAAGGACACAATTTTACTGTGCCATTGGATTTAATGGGACTTAAGCATCCATGGATTTTGTTATTTACAGAGGTTCCTGAAACCAAATCCCAACAAAAGGCATGTCTGGATGAATTTAATGTGTAATGGTCATTTTAACCCTATGTTATTGTGTTACATTATGTGTTTTAACTTATGTGCTTAAATGGTTTTATGTTTTAGTTGCATACAGTATTGTATTTTCATCTATGCTGAACCATGCCTTGAGGAGAAGCAGGTAAGTAATAAAATTGCCATGATTATTATTAAAGAGTGTTTCCTTTCAACTAATTTATTTACTTCTCAGAGAGATATAAAATAAAATATTCAATTAGCAGGATTGCTGGTATTTCAAGAATGTGTCTTTCTACTCATCTGTAAAGTATGAATACATTAGCATCAACTTTCTTTCAACTTCTGTAGTTAACCATATCTGCCATAAATAACTTCACCCATTTCATAATCATTTTATTTAAAACAATTTAGATTGGGCAATTATGAGATTTACTGCAATATTAATCTTTGTATAGGAAAAAAGAACATAGAAATGCCAGCACTAATGTAATTTCCATTAGAGAAACACAAAGCACTTATTATCTGATTAGTCCAACCATAATGTTTGACGGCTGCTTCATGTTACTTTTTACAATACCAATTCTGTGTCAGTATACAGGGGAAAGTAACAGAATAAAAGGAATCAAGAATCTCAGAACAGAGTTCTGCTGTTTGCTGTCACCTCTTTGGACTTCCATTTTCTTCCTATTTTAAAAATAAATTGCACTTGCAAGTACTAAAAATATAAACTCCTTGACATTCACAGATGAAAAACACTCTCAGTAAAGGTCTGCTTGAATTTAGTCTCTCCTTTTTATTGCACAGGTACATAAAAATGAGCAATTGCTAAGCAACTCCATTTTGAGTACAGGCCCGTTACAGACGGGCCTTTAAGTACGGACTCAGTCCATACTAGGGTTAAAAAGGGGTGTCACTTCCGGACGCCCCTAACCCTACTACGGACTGAGTCCGTACAAAATGGCGGCGCCCCTTCCACATGGGGGCCGCCATGACGACGTCACGACCACGCCGCCTCTATACAGGGAGACCTTGAAACAGTTGTACATGCGCTGGTCACCTCTCGATTGGACTTCTGTAATGCACTGTACATGGGGCTACCCTTGTGTCAAGTTCAGAAACTTCAACTTGTACAAAATATGGCAGCCAGGTTAATTACAGGTACTCCTCGTACCGATCACATAACACCGGTTTTGAAATCCCTTCACTGGCTGCCAATTAGTTTCCGGGCAAGGTACAAGGTGTTGGTGATTACCTTCAAAGCCCTACATGGCTTGGGTCCAGAATACTTAAGAGATCGCCTACTTCCATACTGTCCGTCCCGCACTCTAAGGTCCTCGGGGAAGAATCTACTTCAGCCAATAAAATCTAGGCTAAGTTCAGTCACCCAGAGGGCCTTTTCCATCGCCGCTCCGAAGCTATGGAATGACCTGCCAAAGGAGATCCGTGACATTTCTACTCTTACAGCCTTTAAGAAGGCTCTTAAAACGGATCTCTTCCGGCAGGCCTTCCCTACCTAGTTCTACTCCCCATTTACTGTGACTTATGTCACTCTGTCCACCAATTCTTCTCTTAAATTTAATGAGAAGAATTAAATTAAAATTAATTAAAATAAAATCCTTGCCTCAAGAAGAAGAGCCCTCCCTCCATGACATCATCATCAGACCTGGGAGGGAGTGAAAAAGAGAGGCCCAACTTCCATCAGGCCTAACTGTGAATGTACTCACTTCGCTCTCTTTAATTTTATTGTATTTTATTTATTTATTGTATTTTATTTTATTATCTTTATTTTTACTGTTGTAACCCGCCTGGATTCCTTGTGATTGGGCGGGCTATAAATAAATAA
>NC_056522.1:25535725-25557805 GCF_019175285.1 Sceloporus undulatus | reverse complement strand
ATTATTATTATTATTATTATTATTATTATTATTATTATTATTATTATTATTATACGGGGCGGTACGGATGTGACATTGTCGCTCCGCGCCAGGGCGCTTAGTGCGCCCTTTCCACGGAGCAAGAAAGAGCTCTGTTTTGGAGCTCCTTCCTGGTTTGCGTCACTGGGCGCAGCCTTTAGATGGCTGCGCCCAGCAACGCAAGGGAGAACGGGCCCAAGCGGCCCCTTTCTCCTCCTCCCCGCCGCCACGGGGTGTCCTTGGGGCTTGAAGCCCCAAGGACACCCCTTTCCAGGCTGCGGTGAAGCGGTCTTTTGCCACTTCCCCGCAGCCTGGAAAGTGGCGGATTGGGGCCTCGGAGGCTGCCAGTCTGGCAGCTGAGGCCCCGATACACCGGGGAAAGCAGCGCCTACAGGCCGCCTCAAAGGGGCGGTCTGTAATGCGCCACAGTTTGTTTTTATGAACTTCCCGCATCTGAGCTATGAACAAAGAGCATGAATGAGGACCTAGCCATCCAGATCTTGGTGCGCAACTTGGTGGAAACCTCTTTGGATGGCTCAGTAGACACTGTTAGTTGAAACACCTTGTATAATGCTAGAATGCAAATTTCAACTTCCTGAAACATCTGCAGGCTTCTCCTAAACCAACTAAAACCAAAATTATTCCTGTCAGCTAAAGTAGGACTGAGAACTATTTACCTAATGAAAACACTCCAATCCAGGTGTTATTCTGCACCTCCATATGAAGCACTGCATTGTAACACATAATTGACGGAACACCCCAGGGTTACAGATACCTGTCACTTACAAACTTATTTTACCTAAAATGATTACATAAGTAAAAAATTAGATTAACCACCCTCCGCTTTGAACTAATGCTTTTTTCCCTTATGATTTCTCATTGAGCAGGAGAAAATTAATAAGAATAAGTAGGGCTTGCTAAGTGAAGATAAAAGATGAGCAACAGCAGGCTAACATCTGGAGGCGTACTGGCAAGAAGGAAAGTTTGATGTTGTGTAAGTGCAGCTCCAACTGTCCACCACCACTGTTTATGCTGGCTAGGGCTTATGGAAGCTGCAATCCATTGAAAACTAGAAGGCCATACATTTTGCACATCTGATATACAATGTCTGCTTTAATTTCAAATCCTAGAATTTATTTTGTGAAAATGTGAAAAGTTACCAGGTTTGCCACTATTGTTTCTTAAACCAGACATACACAAAGTGCAGCCCTCTAGATGTTACTGGACTACAACTCCCAGCAGCCCTAGCCAGCACAGCCAATGGTGAGGAATGCTAGGAGTTGCAATTTAATGATACCTGGAAAGTTCCACTTTACCTACACTCTGTTCTACATAGTTACTACTGTACTATCTTTCAGATAAAAGATCTCACAAAATAAAAAAAAAAAATTACAAATACATACTGGATCTAAAATAATTTAGTATGTCTTGGGGATACAAAAAGTTGTGTAACTCACAGCTGGGGGGCAGGATAACAGAGCCACACCACCTATGCCAGCCTTTCACAACTTGGTGTCTCCCAGCTTTTGTTCTTCTACAAATAATCTCCAGCCAGTATTACTGTTGTTATTTGTTGAGTAAGGGTGGAAGTTGCATTCCAGTTTATCTGTAAGTCACATGGTTGGAGAAGGCCAACCTATACCAGGGTTAGGGAATGTATGACCTTCCAGACATTGCTGGACTACAATTTCCATCCGATCTAGCCACCATAGCAAATTATGAGAAAAGATGAAAGGTGCAGTCCAGGAACATGTAGAGGGCCACATGTTCTCCATCCCTGATCTATATTGTGGTACAAAACAAAGTCACATTGAGCAACAATTCTCTTTCCAGATCACAGCAGCTAAGGTCTTCAGAAAGCTTAATCTGGAGTAATACACCCTAATTAACATTTCCATAGGGCACAGGCTACAAACACTACATATACAAGCCTCTAGATGTACCCTTGCTCACCCAGAAATCAAAGCTGGGAAAACTTTTGTGCAGGACTTTAGAGAGTACATTAGTTTACAATTAGTGTTGACTGCTATGGGCTACGTAGGCTAATGGTTTGACTCAATATAGGACTACTAAACTACTTGTATTTTGTATCTAAAATTTTATTTAGCAAAAAAATTAAGATAAAGTAAAGCTGTGAGATAGGCTTAAGGCAAATCAATGAATCCATGGTAGATATGGAATATGAACTTGTACCTCCCTGATCCAAGTCCAACTCTCTAGTCACCTGCCCATGTTGGCTCTTAATAACTAACATAAACAGGTTTTGCGTGATTAATTCAAAAAGTAATTTCCCAACATTCTTTCTGTAAATTAAGAAGGGAACAGCACTTTAATTCACTCTTACTATACTAGTAGGTCTCCTGAAGTGAATATGTTTGTTAGCCCCCTGAGTTACTGTATATGAAAAGAATTTACCATCTAAAAGGAAGCTAAAGGCATTCTTAAATGCATACTGAAGACATCCCTACATAACCTCCCCACACAGTATAGCAGGAGTGAATGGTTGTGGTCACCAGGAGTGCATATGCAATTAAAAACAGTGCAGCAGGTGCGCCCAGTAACATATGCCTTGATTATGTCTTAGTTGGATTACTGTAATACATTCTATGAGGAGCTACCTTTGGAAATTGTTTGAAAACTTCAATAGGTTCAAAATACTGTGGCTGCATAGCTGACTAGGGTTGGTTACAGGATGCATATAACTCCCTTACTGAAAATAGCTTCAGTAGCAACCAGTCCACTTCTGGGCACAATTCAAAGTACTGTCTTTCACCTATAAAACCCTACATGGCTTAGTTCTAGACTATCTGAAATTCTCATATGAACCTGTCTAAGTCTTAGGAACTTACAAGGAGCCCTGGTGGCACAGTGGTTAAATGCCAGTACTACTGCCACAAGGTTGTGAGTTCAATCCTAGGACTCCAAGGTTTACTCAGCCTTCCATCCTTTTATAAGGTCAGTAAAATGAGTACCCAGATTATTGGGGGCAATTGGCCTACAGATTGTAAACCTTCTAGAGAGTACTGAGTTCACTATTAAGCAGTATAGAAATGTAAATGCTATTGCTATTAGGCACATCAGGAGAGCCTTCATTCCACTGCCCACCCAAGTTCAGACACAGAATGAGCCTTCTCAGCTGCTGCCCCTAAGCTTTGGAATTCCTGCCAAAGGGAGGTTCAATCTGTTTCTTCTCTGTTATCTTTTCACCAGCAAGCAAAAACTTTCATTTAAATAGACCTTTAGCCTTGCTGAACAGGATGAAATGAAGTGCACCTCGATGTACTCTTTTTAGTATCTAATGTGTATTTTAATTCTTTTATTTTTTTATGTTTTGAAAGTAGTGTTTTAATTGAATGTATGGTTTAATGCTTTTTTTTCTTTCATGCTCCATAAAGTTTCAGATGTTCTGCTTTAATTTATATTGCAAACCGTTTTGAGTACCATTTGAGAGAAAAGTGGGATATAAATCAAATCTAAATAAATAAAATAATCAAGTGTTTCCACCAAATGCATTTTTCACACACACCCCAAGCCATGCACAAAAACTGTGCCTCTGAGTCTGAACATTGGCAGCAAACCACTAGGAATTCAGTGATAAACTATAAAAACCCCATTTAAAATGAACACCTGCAGCTTGCTATAATATTTCTTTCTGTTGAAACTGGCCATCAACTTTGGTCCAAAACACACTGCAGAAATAATCCAGTTTGAGAGCACTTTAACTGCCCTGGCTCAGTGCTAGGGAATTCTGGGAACTATTTTGTGAGACTTTTAGTCTTCTCTGTCAGAGAGCTCTGGTGCTACAACAGACTACAGGGCAGTCAAAGCAATTTCAAACTCAATTATTTCTGCAGTGTGTTTTGGACTTTTGTCAGCATAACAGCAGCTGTGGCAGCCCAACGTATATCTAGAGGATTAAATTTCCTCCTAGATGCACCAAAGCTGCCCACTCTGGCAATACAACACTGTTGTAAACTTCTTTTATGGGGGTGGGGGAGGAGGAGGGGCATCTTCTCAAACTTTCTGAACACTTTTACTTTGGGCTGCCACAAGAAGAACAGTATTCAGAATGTGCTGTTTTGTAATTCACAACGTTTGGGCTTCCTTGTTTAAAGGGGAAAAAATCTCTACTGACTCCACTCAACATGGGGCACAGGGCTAGCCCCAAGGTTGAGAGTCAGTGCCTCAAAATACAAATTTCCTATGTGCTTTTTCTTCCCATCTTCAACTTCAGCAAATCCTTTAAGCATGTAACATAGAGTGGATACAAAATCACCACAATGACCTTTTCCTTGTCAAAATGTCTTCTGCAGAGGGTCTCTGGTTTCCTTGATAAGAACATCATAACATGGGGGAGGGGGGGCGCACGGGGCTAACATGCAGATACAGTGATCCCTTCACATTTGCTGGGGTTAGGGGTGAAGGCCCTCATGAATGTGGAAAAACCACAAATAAAAACCACACTGTTCTTTTCACCTAACAAAACACCTCTCTAGGAATTTCCAGGTCCTCCAGCACAACTCTATGGTCAACTTCCAGCAGAATTGCACTCAAGGGGCTATACATACGGGCAGTGAGATGTTGCCCCTTTTTGCCCCAGATGGAGGCCGTGGCAACCATACACCGTGGCCTCCAGAGGGAGTAAAAAGAAGCCCAGAATAGGGGCTTCTTTTTGCATCCCGGAAGGGGCACCATAGGCACACCAGGATGATGCCCGTTCTGTGCTGCACCATTTGGGCACTGGGTCCAGCATGCGTCATCATTATGTGCACCGTGTGGACGAGTGTGCAAAGCCTGTACAGCCCCTTAGAGATTTCTAGAGAACATATTAATCAAAACTGCAGATAATCAAATCCACAAAAGTCAAAGCAGCAAATGTTGAGGGCCAACTGTAGTCTAAAAGATGGGGGCAAGGTAACCTTGTATTCTGTAGCAGATTCTATTCTTTATCAACTAATTCACCAAACTTCCATAGATCTGAGGTGGGATCAACCCTCAATAACTTCAGTCCAATGAGATAAACCAACAAACAAAAGCTAATGAGTAAAACTGAGACTTTGTTCATTATCAGAGAAGACCAACTGAAATAGATGGAACATAAGTTAGTCATAACTTAACTCACTCATTTCAACTGGTCTGATGTTGTGGGCTTGCAAGTTGTTTCTGACTGATGACAATCCTAGAATTGGAAGAGATCGCAAGGGCCATCCAGTCCAATCCCTTGCCATGCAGGAAATCTTAATCAAAGCATCCCCGAGAGATGACCATCCTGCCTCTGTTTAAACACAAGTGGAGTGGTTTGAGTGCTGGACTAAGATTCTGGAGACCAGGGTTCAATTCCCTGCTCAGCCATAAAACTCACTGGGTGACCTTGGGCGATTAACACTTTCTCAGCCTCAGGGGAGGGCAATGGCAAACCTCCTCTGAACAACTCTTGCCAAGAAAACCTTGTGATAGGGTCATTTTAGGGTCGCCATAGGTTAGAAACAACTTGAAGGCACACAACAGCAGCAGCAATAACAACAACAAAGGTAGCTATCATGGGCTGCATCCACTGGAGAAATAACCTGCTTTAATTGCCCTGGCTCAAGGCTATGGAATTCTGTGAGTTGGAGTTTGTCGTAGGCACAGAGCAGAGCCAAACCGGGTTATTTCTCCAGTGTGGATGCAGCCATGGGGTTTTCTTGACAAGATTTGTTCAGACCGGATTTGCCTTCCTCTGAAGCTGAGAGAACATGACCTGCCCAAGATCAACCAGTGTGTTTCCATAGGTAAGCAGGGATTTGAACCCTGGCCTCCAAAGTCATGTCTAACACTCAAACCATTACACCACACTAGCTCACTTAAACTAGTCTATTGTGTGCATAACCAAGTGTGGAATCACATCAGCAATCCTCCCCACCCACCCATGTACAAATTATTATTTCACTAACAAGCATCAAAGCAGAGAAGTATGGAGAGTACCCTTAGAACCTGAAACAAGATCAAAAGTTAAGTACATTATAAGTAATTAAACATTAATCACTGAGATAGCTACATAAAGTCTCAATGTAACCTATATGCCCCTTTCCTTCCTTTAAACTGACCAAAAGTTAAACAGTATTTAGTGTGGGAATTTTCCAAATGGACACAAATGGCAAATGCCTCCGGGGAAAGGTTCAAGAAAAAACAATTTGAGTATAGCTTAGCCTTAGGCTTTAAACCAAACCCACCCACCCCAATTAAATCACAACATTTTTGGCTAAACCAACTAAAACTGACAAAGACAAGTCTATACTATCTACCCTTGGGCTTTCCAGATGTGTTGGACTGTAACTCCCATCATCTGCGCCAACAAAGTTATAATCCAACAAATATGGAGGGCAGCAGGTATGGGATAAAGATCCAACAAGAGAGCTAAAATAACACATGTAACCTTTGAGACGGCATGTCCAAAACAAAACATTTGTTTCCAAGATCTTAGTCCTCCCAGCAAATCATATAAACTCACTACACCTCCCTCACAATTTAACCCCTCTGAGGGACACAGAAGGCCACTGAAATTAACATACAGGTATCAGTGTGGTGTAGTGGTTCAAGTGCTGGACTACAACTCTGGAGACCAGGGTTTGAATCCCAGCTTGGCTATGTAAACCCATTGGGTGACCTCAGAGCAAACCCCCTCTGAAGAAACTTGCCAAGAAAACCAGATGATAAGGTCACCATAAGTCGGAAACAATTTGAAAGCACACAATAACAAACACAGTATACTGATTCTGAAGGAAGCTCAGTCTTATTGAGTGTAAATCTAACACCTTCATCATGTTCAGAATCCAAACTCTATTATCAAACTGATAACTTTTTAGGATGCAGGATCACTACAACATCCAAGTAATGGTACTCAGAAATATGTGTCATTATGAAAGACAAACAACAAGAGCCTGAGCAGATTCAAACATCAAAAACTGCATCATCACTGCCTATGAATTAGTTTCTCAAACTGCTTTAGCAGCTGTGTCCAGGAAGAAACCTAGAGAACTTGACCACTCAATCTCACCTGCATCATGGGAAGCCAAAGCCCTCAACATCTTGCCAGCACTGCGACGAATTTGTTTTTCTTCATTACACAGCATCTTCATTAACAGATCCAGAGCACCTGTCTCTTTGAAGACACCTGTCAATGAGCCAATACTGGCATAGGCACTGAGAACATGGATGGTGTTTAAGATGGAAGATTCTGGGCCTGTTGTCCTGGCCATTTGCCGAGCAGCCCGCTGTACTAGGTTCCTGACATCAGCCTTCATTTCACGCAGGGAAGCTTCATCCACTGTGACATCAGATGGGAATGTACTGCTGGGTGCTTTCTCCTCCTTTACCCACTGCCCCTCAGGTTTCCTCTTACCCAGCAGTGTGGGGCAGTTAGCATAAACCTCCTCTGCTGACATCCACATTAGAATATTTTCTGTCTTGCTCTCAGTGGATGCAGCATTGGTGCTGTTTCCTATAGTGTCATCCAGGCTGAGGATGTTCCAGCGAATCAGATATTCAGTGTGTCCATCATGACCACGACGCTGGCGAATTAACTCCTCGGGATAGGCCTGCAGCTTGGGCCCAAGATGCACCAGCAGGTTTCCATTCCGCCTTTCACCCACCATGATGGAAACAGATCTATAAACAAAGAGAAGGGGAAAGATTAGGCTCCCAAGGAATGCCCAGAAATTCCATATGTGGCAATCTTTTATCTGTCTAGAGCAGGGATAGGCAACCTGCGGCCCGTGGGCCGGATGCGGCCCTGCAAGGCCTTGGGACCGGCCCCAGCCCAGTCCTGCTGCCGATTGCCGCCGGGGCCTTTGGGGGGCAATTGTCTATAGAAGCCTCAGAAACATGCATTTATATTAACATTTTTTTAAAAAAAATCAGCAAATTTTTTCGCGTGTCCTTCATTTTTTTTTTAAAAAAAAGTGTCTTCCATTTGAAAATTTTGTCCTACATTTGTCCTGGTTTATTTATATCTTTGATTTTTTTAAAATTTTTATATTTTTTAATTTTTTGGCTTCGGCCCCCCAGTTGTCTGAGGGACAGCAATCCGGCCCCCAGCTCAAAAAGGTTGCCTACCCCTGGTCTAGAGGCTCTGCTCTCTTTCAAGCAAACAAGTTGCTGTAGTGCAAAGTGCTTATCCTCCCAACACCTGTGGAACATTAAACTGAAAAACACTCCCAGACATTCCTCTTAAAAGGAGCTGACACTTCATTAACACATATTTTGAAACACTTTGCTCCAAATAATTCAGTTCATACACCTGCTGATGTGAATAATATTGCAAAACACAATACTCTATGGATTATAGAACTCTAAAACACAGAACAATTCTGTACTGTATTTACATTTTCCAGGATCCCTTACAAACCCCTTGCCACAATCAATAGCAATAGGCGCTGTTTCATGTAGAGATTTCTAAAGAAACCAAGCATTCCAACTGTCCAATTATGAACAATTCCTCAGACAGTGGTCCCACTAAGGTCATTGGATTTTTTTTCTAACAAAGGTTTAATGTATATACTCATGTATAAGTCTAGAAATTTTAGTCAAAAATTGACTCCAAAAACCTGAGTCAACGTACCCCTGGATCAATGTAAATACTGTACTTTAACTCATATAAAAAGAGGAACCATCTCCTGGTAAAAGGCAAGAGTGTAATCTGTCCTGAAAGCAACCCCCCTCCCCTCTCAGCTATTTTACCTTTAGTGTGATCACTAAAGTTATTTGGCATTGTTTTCCTTTGCTTTTCTCCTGGAAACTTTGCTTTGTTACATGCCCCAAAGTTTAACTTTGATTTATCCACGGGTCATATCAAAATCAAACCTGCCCTCCACTTATATATGAGGTCGATTTATACATGAGGTCAACTTATAGTTGAGTATATACAGTACCTACATTACGTATAAACCCCAAATTACCCCTGGGCTGGCTGCGCACTGTTTACACTACACAGCCCACAAACCCTGAATCAAATCTGTGCTGTTTACACAATACTGGACCAAATTCCGTGTTTCCAGCTCTTGCTCCACATTAAAAACACATACCGTTTTAAAGACATACTTGTGGACACAAGTCACTCAGAGATCGGAGATGCCCATTATTGATAACATGGCTGGGTGCCTTGTTCTGACCTTAGAGTAACTTGTGCCTGTGGCAACAGCTTTCAGGGACTGCGTGAGAAGACAGCTGCCAATCGTTTACCAAAATTCCACAGCAGGTAAGGGTCAGATTTGGATGGAATTCAGAGCCAGAATATTCTGGGGGCAGTCTGGGATATTTTGACAAATGTTTTATGTTGTTGTTGTATGCCTTCAAGTCATTTCCAACTTGTGGCAACCCTAAGGCAAATCTATTATGGGGTTTTCTTGGGAAGATTTGGTCATAGGCTTGCCATTGCTTTCTGCTGAGGCTAAGAGAGTGCGACTTGTTTTTACATAGCTGAGCAGGAATTTGAACCCTGGCCTTCAGAGTCATTGTTCAACATTCAAACTACTACACCACGCAGACAAATGAAGGTGAGCTTAAGTGTGAAGAGAATTGTAGCCAAAGTCTTTTCTCCTCCCCATTTCAAATGTAATTTAATTTTCCATTATTGAAATCTGAAACTAGGATAATGTCAGAAGGGGTAACGCTAGGCAACAAGACATACAATATCAGTGAACTGTGGCTATTGGAATGGCCAAGTGGTCTGGGTACCTATTTTTGGCATCAAACATGAGGCCACTGCATACAGCCTGAAAGGAACAACCAGAGCCTGCTCTGGTCCTGATTGCGCCAAGACTGTGGGGACCACACAACCTACTCCTGAAGTGGACCACTGGCAGGAGCCAATTTAATCTGCTCCTAAAAGGGCAAGCTTTTTTGGAGTGCCGCAACCTCAGCGCAGCTTCCAGCCACTCTGGAGGCATGCATCATCTAAACACCACACCCCTAAAGCAACTAGGAGCCGTTTTATTTGGCCCATGCATTTCAGGCCATGGTGAGTTCAAATCCCCCCTATTTGACCTTTTGAACCAGCATGGTGAAGTGATTTCAAGCTGAATCCAGACAAAATGGAGGTACTTACAGTAGGGCCCCCAAACCAGGTATAGGGTTGCAACCTCCAGTCCTAGATGGGGTCACGCTCTCCACAAAGGACTGTGTTCACAGTCTGGGGGTGCTCCTAGATCCGTCACTTCACATGACGAACCAAGTGAATGCGACGATCAGGAGCGCCTGTTATCAGCTCCGGCTGATACGCCAGCTGTGTCCTTTCCTGGAAGTAAAGGACCTAGAAACTGTTGTACATTCACTGGTAACTTCACGACTTGATTTCTGTAATGCGCTCTACATGGGGCTACCCTTGTGCCTAGTCTGGAAACTTCAACTAATGCAAAATATGGCAGCCAGGCTGGTCACCAGAAAAACTAGGAGTGACTGAATAACACCAGTCCTAAAATCTCTTCACTGGCTGCCTATTAGTTTCCGGACGCAGTACAAGGTGTTGGTTATAACCTTTAAAACCCTACATGGCTTGGGTCCAACCTATTTGAGGGATCGCCTGCTCCCATATAATCCACCCCGCACCCTCAGGTCCTCTGGGAGGAATCTATTGCAGCCTTTAAAAACCAGACTAACTGCTACCTCCCAGAGGGCCTTCTCTGCAATTGCTCCCAAATTATGGAACGGCCTGCCGGACAAGATTCGTCAAATTGCAAGCTTAGACAGATTTTAAAAAGCTGTCAAGACGGATCTCTTCCAGCGGGCCTTTCCTGAATAAAAGTGTCTGGCCACAGAATGACTGCCCCTCACATCATGTATTGGCCCACCACTCTGTCCTTGTTATATTTTTTATTGTGTTTTAATAGATATTTTAATCTCCAATTTTAATTGTAACATGTTTAATCCTGTTTTAAGGGGGGGGGGGGAATTTGGGATATAATGTTGTGAATGTGGATATTTCAATGTGTTGTGAGCAGCTTTGATTGTCTTGTCACAGAAAAGCGGGATAAAAATAAAAGTTTTATTTTATTATTATTATTATTATTATTATTATTATTATTAATTATTTGAGCATTGGGCTATGACTCTGGAGATCATGGTTCAAATCCACACTCAACCATGGAAATCCACTGGGTGACCCCTAGGTAAGTACCACTCTCCCAGCCTCAGAGAGACAAATCTTACCAAGAAAATTCCATGATAGGTTTACCTTAGGGTTTCCATACTTGAAATACTTGAAGATACAGTACACAATAGCAACAATGACTGATCAGATATCTATTTCTGGATGATTCTGATGAAATCAGATTATTCTTAGTTCTATACAAAACCCGTTCATTATTTATAATCAGATCAGGCAAGTGTATTTGATACTACTTAGCAGCAGAAAGAAGTTTGGGCTTCCATCAGCCATTTACCAACTAACTAGGAAATTAACTAGGTGCTGCCTGGGTTATTGTTCATGATTTCCACTCATTCAAATAAAACAAATGTGTGATAGTAACACCTACAGCATTTAACATTTCTTTTGGATCACACTAAATGGTATGCAACATGAACCAAAATAACAATTTTCCAAAAAAAAAAAAAGAAAGAAAGAAAAAAAGAAAGAAAAGGTGAAGTTTACTTAACAGTTCCAAATTTGCCCAAAAATATCCAGGATGTCAGCCTTCATCTAGATTTGAAAAGAAAAGAAATCTGGAGCATTTTTGGGGGGAGATACCTGAAGCAGTTGTTGGGCTGGGTTCGGCCTTTTATTAGAGCCTTCATATTGATCCCATCAGAAAACATGAGTATCCCTTATCTAGAATTTCAAAATCCAAAACTCTCCAAAAATCAAATAGGTGGCTGATAAAGTGACGCCTTTGCTTTCTGATGGTTCAGTGTACACAAACTTTGTTTCATGCACAAAATTATTTAAAAATATTGTATAATATCTTTCAGATTTATGTGTACAAGGTATATATGAAAGATAAATTAATTTTGTGTTTAGACTTGGGTGCCATCTCCAAGGTATCTCATTATGTATTTATCTGCAAATACAAGTGTGTGTGTGTGTGTGTGTGTGTGTGTGTATTAAAATCCAAAATCCAAAACACTTCTGGTCCCAAATATTTCCAGTAAGGGAAACTCAAACTGTACCATGTTAGTCCAGCAAGAAACCAACATTGGTTTATAAGGAGAGCATGTTCACTGATCTTTACCAAAGATTTAAAAGAACATATTACAGCAGATGGAGGCTAAGGCAATGATACTAGAGCTGTATCCACACTGTAGAAACATTCAGTTTGACACTACAGTACTTTAACTGCCATGGCTCAGTTCTATGGAATTCTGGAAATTGTAGTTTTGTGAGACATTTAGCTTGTGAGAGATCTGGTGTCACAATAAACTGCAAACTACATCTGGAACACCTTTCTTTTCTCTGCCAGAAATACTCTCTCTCTGACTTTTAATCTCTCCCACTTCTTTGGCAAACCATTCTTGAGCTATACTATCTACTCTGTTCTCCACACTGACCATATATCAATACAGTGCACTCGCGTTATATGCGGGTGCGCTATATGCAGATTTAAGCCTATGCGGTAAAGCCGCATGGGAGCAAGGGGCGGCGTGTCCCATTCAGATGAATGGGGTGCACACCCACAGCACAAGCACGCCGCTGAACCACCACACGCACGAGCCCCATTCACTTGAATGGGGCTCAAGCATAGGCGGAATTTGCCTTACGCCCAGGGGGAAGGGGGGTCCGGAACTGTACATGATGTCAGCTGCCAAAATCCTGACTAAGGGCCTGAAGAGACAGGCCAAAATAAAGCTGCTTTGGATCACTTTGGAGGTATGCTGTTTAAATGACACATGCATCTTAAGAGGCCAGAAGCTGCACCAAAGCTGCGCTCTAGTCCTTAGGACTGGAGCGTGAGTTTGGCACGGGTTTCGGCCTCTTAGGACGCATGCATAATTTAAACAGCATACCTCCAAAGTGACCCAAAGCAGCTTTATTTTGGCCTGTCTGTTTGGGCCCTTACTCATCTTTTTGTAGACTGCTAAGATTATTAAACAAAAACATGTCTTGCCCCTCAAATCACCCAACCAGAATGTTTACACTGTAAGCTTAAGGATGGGGAACAAGATGTATCTCTATGTTCTGTACAGTGCTTGGCAAGATCACATCCATCAAAACAGACATTTCTCTCTTGACTACTTAGCATTTTGGGAGAACTATCAAGTAGCCTGAGCAATGATACCTTCAATCACTATGACA
Source organism: Sceloporus undulatus (assembly GCF_019175285.1). NCBI lineage: Eukaryota > Metazoa > Chordata > Lepidosauria > Squamata > Phrynosomatidae > Sceloporus > Sceloporus undulatus. The sequence continues at coordinate 25,544,523 of NC_056522.1, read as the reverse complement.
ACCTTCACTCTGGCCTAGACATTAGCAGTTCTCTTTTCTAGTTTCTCCCATCTGGCTTTTCCATATCTGTCAACTATAGAAAACACTTGCCAACTCACATAAAACTTTCAGTAAATTCAATTCCCACCATATTCTGCCACTTTGTCTTCTGAATGTATCCATTTTCAAATGCTCACTTAAAATGACTTTGTGAGTGTTGACAGTATTGAATTACTTCTATAATATAATATAATATAATATAATATAATAATAATAATAATAATAATAATAAAACTTTATTTATATACCGCCCTTCGAAACATCAGGGCGGTTAACAGCAATAATAACATACATCCAATTCAAATTTAAAACAGTGCAATTAAAACAATAACAATAATACAGTAACACTAAAAGAACTTGTGCCAAATCACAAGCTACTAACAGAGTGGGGGAGAGGGCTCTCAGGGCAAAGAATCAGGGGTAAGCCTGCTTGAAAAAGAACGTTTTCAACCCCTTCTTAAATTGGGCCAGGGAGGTTGCTGAACAGAGCTCAATGGGCAGTGAGTTCCAGAGGGTAGGGGCCGAGGTGGAAAAGGCCCTTCTGGTGGTATTAACTAATCTAGCCTCCAGAACTCTTAACAAATGCTGCCCGGTGGATCTGAGTGTGCGGGGCGGATTGTACGGAGAGAGGCGGTCCTTTAAGTACTTTGGGCCCAAGCCATTTAGGGCTTTATAGGTTATAACCAACACCTTGTATTGCGCCCGGAAGCGAATAGGCGCAATACAACGGTGTTATATGACTGGTCCTAGGTATGTTAGTGACCAGTCTTGCTGCCATATCCTGCACTAATTGCAGCTTCCGGGTATGGTACAAGGGTTGTCCCATGTAGAGCACATTGCAGAAATCCAACCAAGAGGTTACCAGAGCGTGTACCACTGTTTCTAGGTCCTCCCGGTTCAGGTAGGGACGCAGCTGGCGTATCAGCCGAAGCTGATAACAGGTGCTCCTGACTGTCGCATCCACCTGAGATGTAAGGTGGAGTGACGAGTCAAGGAGCACCCCCATACTGCGTACAGAGTCCTTCACGGGAAGCGTGATCCCATTCAGGACAGGTGGAACCACCGCCATCCCTGGGCCAGGAGAACCTATCACGAGTACTTCCGTTTTCTCTGGATTCAAGCTGAGTCTGTTTTCCCTCATCCAGCCCATTACCGACTCCAGACAGGCATTGAGCGGAGAGATGCCATCCCTGGTCACTGCATCAGTCGGAGACATAGAGAAAATTATTTGGGTGTCATCAGCGTACTGATAACCCCGCGCCCCATGTCTCTGGATGATCTCTCCCAGCGGTTTCATGTAAATGTTAAAAAGCATGGGAGACAGAATGGCTCCTTGAGGGACCCCAGATGTTAGGGGTCTCTTATCGGAGCACACGTCTCCCAGCTGCACCATCTGGAACCTCCCAGAGAGGTAGGACTGGAACCACTGGAGCCACTTCTGCTAAACCGGAACTACTTCTGCTAGCTAGCACCAATTAATAACGCTTCTGTGCTGGAGTCTTGGCAGTCTTCTTGTCATCCAGAATAGTCTGGCTCCAATAAAGTTGTTCCATCAATTGCCATTCCATCAGTGAACCAACTCAAAGTCTTACTGACATCAACATGGAACTGATTCCAATATTAAGTCACACTTTACTGAAAGTCTGATTGCTTTCTGCTACCAGTAATTGTATTCACTGAGAATGTACACACTGACAACATGCAAGCAGAATACAGAAGTTGCTTGTGGAACAGGATTCTATAAGCAGTGCACATAATCGGAGCTACTGTATATATTCATGTAGAAGTTGACCTCATGTATAAGTCGAGGGAAGGTTTTAGGGCCAAAATCATAGATTTTGATATGACCCCTGTATAAGTCACAGGTATTTAGGGGTATGTAACAAAGGATGTAAAGGACAAGACAAAAGGAAAACATCACGTCCCTCCCTCCTTCTCCCTCTCTGGACTTCTCCCGACCACCAAACATCTCTTCCCTGGTACTGGAGAAGGTTCTAACATTCAATTGAGAAAGGAAGGAATTGGAGGGAAATGGGATGTTCTGTGGTGAGAGAGGTCCAAAGGAGGAAGATGGGAAGAAGAGGTTTTAATATCCGACTGAGAAGAGAATCACCTCTTACACACACACACACACACACACACACCTGTCTCAGAAGCTCTTACAGAAATCACTGTTACTGTACTGACCCATATATAAGTCAACCCAGGATTTTAAGGTCAATTTTTGGGCACAAATTTTTCAACTTATACATGAGTATATACAGTAGGTGCATGTCACATGCCTGTAACAGCATAGTGTAAGCACTGAATTTAGTAACAGAGACAGAATTCTGGGAATGACATTTCAAGTGAATGTAAACAGTGGTATGTAAACAGGTATAGGCTGAGCATCCCTAATCTGGAAATCTGAAAACCTCCAAATAGTTAAACTTTTTTTGCCACCAGCCACCAACTTCCACCTTCAAGGAGGCAGTTGTGGTGCTCCTGCTGCTTTGCATCTCAAATCCTAAGTCTCTCTCCAGCCTTGCACCTCATACACAATGCAAGTAGCGAATGAATAATATGCAAGGCTGGAGAGAATGCAACTTGAGAAAGATGCATGAATCTTTGAAATGGCAGGAGGTGTCGATTAATGTCAAGCACTACCCACTGTTTCTCCCATCTTTAGTCTCTCTCCAACTGCATCTCTCTTGTGCCTTTCTCCAACTTCATAAATACAATACTGTACTTAATATGCTAGTTGTGTTGCATATTGTGTATTATAAACAAATATAGTGGTCCTTCCATATTTGCTGGGGTTAGGGGTGGAGAACCCCCATAAATCCAGGAAAACCGCAAATAAAAATCACTATTCTTTTAACCTGAGAGAACACCTCTCTAGAAATCTCCAGGTCCTCCAGTCCAACTCTATGGTCAACAACTGTGGTGTTTATCAGATGAGCTCTTAAAGAGGTACTATTCCAGTGTGACTCCTCTAGCTGCCTCCTGTTGCATGCTGGGACTGGCAGTTTTAAGGAGGGGTATTTAGAATTCTCAGGCAGAGAAGTTCAGCTCCTTAAAACTGCCAATCCCAGCATGCAACAGGAGGCTGCTAGAGGAGTCACACTGGAATAGTAGCTCTTTAAGAGCATAGTGTGATAAACATCTATGAGAAGTTGATCACAGAATCATGCTAGAAGTATTTTCTCTAGGAACTTCTAGGTTTCCAGAAGAACTTTGTGGTCAACTTTTGGCAGAGTTGCACTGCAGGACCTAGAAATTCCAAGAGAGAACATATAAATCAAAACCACAAATAACCAAATCAGCAAAAGTCAAAGCCGCAAATATGGAGGGTCAACTGTACAGGAATTTTATAAGAAACACTTCTGGTTTCAAGCATTTTGGATGAGCGGTACTCAACCTGTACAAATGCAAGTAAGGCCACCCTTTAAAGCCTACACAAAGAAATACTGAAATACTCAACAATCCAGTGAGATATTTAGAAGTTAAACTACACTTATGACGTGGATTTAGGAAAAGACATTTACAACACATGTATTAACTGCTGAATAGCAAAACATTGCATTTCAAAAACATAACACAAAACTGCAACAAAATAAAATGGCCACATTACACTCTGTATAACTTTTCCTAATCAGGTTAACCACCACCCCCCAAAAAAAATACTAGTTCTAATTTCTAAATAGATTCCCATGCAAATGATGCATTCATCCTGACAAGTATTTTATTTTTAAATTTGAATATTTATACTCAATGTTCAAGAAAACTTGTTTATGCTCACATTTTAAAATAATTAAAAATTCAAATACAGCTGTTTTACAGGACCGCCAACATATTTAACACAGGTCTTCTTAAAGACATGTTATCATAAAAATATCTCTTTTTTTCACAACCATTTCTGGAAACCAGCACGAACAAAGAAACCCTTGCACCCCGGTGGCAATCAAGCTGTATATCACATGAAGAGCTAATCAAGAGAGATTTCTGAGCCTGCCCTCACCACCCAGAGCATTTTGGCAATTAGATATTTTCAAATGCAAAAAACCCTGGCATTTATTATGAGTGCAATGTAATGCTAAGGAACTGACCTAAAGTGTTTTGAAACATCCATGCAGGCATAATGAAAAAGAAACTAATTTTGGATCTTAAAAAGAAAGACCCAAAACAAGCACAAAGTTAGCTGTTTAAATTGTTTTTATTTTTTATTTTTTAAATAAAGGCGGCAACAAAGGAGAAAATGTTAACAGTGTTTTGTAATCTGACACTTTTAAATAGTGGCGGGGTACAGACCGCCGCCGGTAGGTCCGCGGGGGAGCCGGAGCCTTCAGACGGCGCGGCTCCCGCGCGGACCGAAAAAAGAAGCTCCAAAATGGAGCTTCTTTTTGAGTCGCGTTTGTGACGTAGCGAGGCGCCAGGGGCGCACTCACTACGTCATAAAAGCTGTGACATGTACGGACGCTTAGCGTCCGATACGTAAAGATGGCGGCGCCCGTATGAACAGGGCACCGCCATCTTGTACGTATTCAATTCGTACTAGGGTAAGGGGGTGCGGAAGCACCGCCCCTTCCTAACCCTAGTACGTATTGTATATGTACTATTTGGCGGTCTGTAACCCGCCAGTATTTTCAACTTGTTGGCCCCTATAAGCTCATTGGATAGAATGGGATAGAAAAAGAATTAACACAAACAACAAGCAGTTAAAATGTAGGTCAGTTTTTTAAACTAGAAGTATAATACTATCATATTTTGACTTTTCTTGTTTTAAAACTAATTTTGGTTACAAAGCCACTATAAAACAATAATATTCCCAAATTTGGTAATATTAAAGATCGCCTGTATCGCCTGTTACGAACCAACACATTTTAAGCTCATTTATTTCTATCTGTATCCAACCCAGAATAACCTTTAAGTATTTTTTTTTACCTTGGTTTATCCCACCTTTTTGTTATTCACTGGTAAGGGAAGAATAAAAACTGGTTTCTTTCTTTGCCTTTCTTTGAATTCCCTCAAGTGAACTTCACACTGGCCTCTCCATACACAACTCTACTTTTGTTAAAACTGAAGCATTCTTTCCCTTCAAAACTCTCAAAATACTTATTTTATTTAACTTCAGACCACCAGCTGATTAAACATTTTGGTTCTTGATCAATTAAAACCAATTACCTTAAAAAAACATTTTAGTCACTTGACAAACTTGTAAAGCTCATTTTCTAGTGTGACATGTCTTTCACACCAGCAGTAGTTCCTTTGAAGATAAATTCCAGAGAACTCTGACTCACAATTCTAGAGAACAAACCTTTAACTCACAGATCTGATAAAGCAGGCTCTTGACTATCTAGGAAAACTGATGCAACCATTGTGTGTTATTGCTTCAAGTGCTACACCAACAAGAGATTCTGTTGCAGGATAAGCTGATTTAAATTACACCAATAATCAAAATTGTCACTTTAAAATACTGAGTTAAATCAAATTCCCATTTTGTAAGTTGCAGACATTTCCTAACACCTTTAACATATACTAATCTACAGTAAACAAAGCATAATCAAATACCTTTGGTCGCATATTTATAACAAGTTGCACCAGACAGCTATAACTGAATAAAAGTAAAGGCATAACTGTAAAATCGATCGATGCATTTGTGTCAAAAAGTGTAATTTATTTGAAGCCAAAGTTAAGTTTGTTGGACTGTGAATTAAAGGCTCTGAATTGTAAGGCACATAATGTGAAGAACATTATGATATGATGAAAATGAGACATCCATACAGTTCTGTCATTAGTGAGCAATATTAATCATTGACCATAAAAATGTTTTGTAGTTATCCACTGTTATCATATTTATGTTTGCCTTCAAAAACCAAGTATTTTCTTCAATGGCTTTTTCTTTTATGGAAAACAAACTTTAACGTGGCTCATTTTGAGGGGGAATTAAAATATATACAGTACATATCATTTATTAATAGTGCAATCATATACTTGCATACTTAGTAATCAGCCTGGGTTTGTTCAAAACACAGTACAGTATGCATATAAGACTGTAACTAAACATGTTCTTAGCCCATGTTTCAGATATAACATATATTCAGCTTATACATGCTGTATGTGATTTCTGTCCCCTTTAAGCTACATGATGTTACAACCAACATTTTCAAGAATTTCAAATAAGTACATCTAGTCAGATATACAACTGAACACTAAAGTTAGCACTATTCTAGTCACTGTATTCCCCATCACCATGTACAGATGTAAGAGTTGAACAATGAAGAAAGCAGATAAGGAAAAACTCATTCAAGATGTAATGTTACAGAAAAGTACTGAGGATATCGTGGATGGCCAAAACAAATAAAGAAATGGGCCCTAGAACAGATTAAGGCTGAACTCTCTCTGGAAGTCAAGGGTGCTTTCTGCACCGGCATTTGGGACGTCCTCCGGACGTCCCATTTTAAAAAAGGGGCGTCTCTTATAGATGCCCCTGGGCCTAGTACGGACTCCGTCCGTACAAGATGGCGGCGCCCCTTCTACATGGGCGCCGCCATCTTTACGTACTGGACGCACAGCGTCCAGACGTGTCGCGCCGCTTGTGACGTAGCGAGAGCGCCCCTGGCGCCTCGCTACGTCGCAAACGCGACAGTAAAAGAAGCTCCATTTTGGAGCTTCTTTTTTCGGTCCGCGCGGGAGTCGGGCCGTCTGAAAGCTCCGGCTCCCCCGCGGACCTACTGGCGGCGGCGGCAGACCGCCGCAAAGCGGCGGTCTGTACCCCGCCAAGATGATTAAACTGAGGCTGTTATATTTTGACCACATCATGAGAAGGCATGAACCCTTAGAAAAGACAATGATGCTAGGAAAGGCAGAAGGCAGCAGAAAGAGAGGAATACTGCACACCAGATGAATAGACTTAGTTGGAGAGATCATGGGCACAAATCTGCAGGATCTGAGCAGTGGAAGACGGGACATTGGAGATGTCTCATCCATAGGGTAACATGAGTCAAGGTTGAAGGCAGTTAACAACAACAATGGTCCAAACACACTGCATAAATAATCCATTTTGAGACAGTTTTAACTGCCCTGGCTCAATGCTAGGAAATTCTGGGAGTTATAGCTTTGTGACCTCTCCATTGACACCCCCTTGTCGTGGGGGATAGGCTTGCGTACCTTAATGAAATTGTAAGAAGAATCCCAAACCCGAGCAGATGGTGCTCATCTAACGCTGTAAGGTCAACCATCTAAGAGAAGGAAATGCTAATCAAACTTACGACCCGAGGACCTCACTGCCACCGTCCATGCTTGTCAAGGCCTCAGCAGTCAAACCTCTGGTTTAAAGGGTGAGGCCAGTTCTGTGCACGCTGCACTCCACCAGAAAAATCCATTGCACAGGCTCGAAGGGTACATCCAACTTCCGAAAAAGCCCTGTAGCAATAGGCGAGGAACAAAACGGCAGGTGTAAAGATGCACTGGAAGCCACAGACCAAACCCTGCATGCAGGCCGTTCAGGACTTTGGTCGCTTGAGACTGACCCAGGGATGACAGTCTTGTTGGGTAGCATTCTGAATGACCAAGCAGCCTTTTTTTAAGGAGAGCACTGCTTGCTCCATATGGAGAGGGGCCTAGACAAGGTGGCCTAACAAAAGCTTATCCCCAACTACCTGGTTCGCTAGCCGTGGCCAATGGGCATCTTCTGATGCAGTTGAACAAAGACAAAGGTGCAAATAGACTAACCCTTGCATGCTGGAACATCAGAACCATGCAAGATTCTGCAGATAGTGGATGTCCTGAGCGTTGTTCTGCTTTATTAGCCGATGAACTGTCACGACCTACTATGTGACAAATGTTGCTGTCCTTGAGCAAGCAGGGATCACCAGCATTGAGGCCATGCTATTGAGGACGCAGCTGCGCTGGGCAGGACATGTTTCCAGGATGAAGGACCATCGCCTCCCAAAAATAGTATCCTATGGTGAACTTGCCATGGGTCAGCATAAGAGGGGCACCCCAAAGAAGAGATACAAAGACTCCCTGAAACAACATCTCAGGCTTGGCCAAATTGATCACCAACAATGGTCCGCCCTGGCCTCGCATCGGGAGGTATGGAGACGCACTACCCATGACGCTGCAGCCTTTTTCGAAAGCTCATGCCGAACGAATCTTGAAGAGAAACGACAACGCAGAAAGAACCACAACCCAGAAACATCACCCAAGGAGACTTTCCGCTGTGCTTTCTGCAACCGGACTTGTTTATCTCGGATTGGCCTTTTTAGTCATCAATGCACTTGTAGAAAGCGCAAGATGAGTCCTTCCTGAATCTTTGTTCGCAAAGAAAAGCCAATGGAGTTTTGCGAGACGCTTAGCCTTCTCCGTCAGAGAACTCTGGTGCCACAATAAACTACAATTCCCAGGATTCCCTAGCACTGACGCAGGGCAGTTAAAGTACTGTCACACTTGATTATTTCAGTAGTGTGTTTTGGACCAACGTCTAGTCATCATTTCAAAACAAAAAAATCCATCCCATTATATTTACTTTTTGAAAGAAAACTGTCAAGTGCTCCCCCCCGCCCAAACTTTTCCTTCAGGGAGATTCCCAAACTGTACTTGTCGCCAGAATATTACAAACAAGTTCATGAGATATTAAAAAGCTCCTAACATAATAATAATAATAATAAGTTTTATTTATAGACCGCTATTCCGCGTTGATCATAGCGGTGTACAAGTAAAAAATTGCAATGACAAATACAAAGTACAATCAAAATATTTTAAAAAGAAATAATTGA
>NC_056522.1:25503786-25535700 GCF_019175285.1 Sceloporus undulatus | reverse complement strand
CTCCATCCCTGATCGAGAGGTGGGTAAAAAAACAAAGTCACATTGGAGCAACAATTCTCCTTTCCGATCACAAAAAAGACTAAGGTCTTCAGAAAGCTTAAGCTGGAGTAATAGACCCTAATGAAACATGTCAGAGGGCACAAAGGCTACAAACACTACGTATACAAGCCTCTAGATGTATACCCTTGCTCCACCCAAAATCAAAGCTGGGAAAACTTTTGGGCAGGACGTTAAGAGGACATTAGTTTTACAATTAGTTTTGACGGGCTATGGGCTACGTAGGATAATGTAGTGACTCTATAGGATACAAAACTACTTGTATTTTGTAGCTAAAAATTTTATTTAGCAAAAAAAGTAAGATAAAGTAAAGCTGTGAATAGGGCCTTAAGGCAAATCAATGAATCCATGGTAGATATGGAATATGAAGTTGTACCCATCCCTGAGCCAAGTCAACTCTCTAGTCACCTGCCCATGTGGCTCTAATAAATAACAAACAGGTTTTGCGTGATTAATTCAAAAAGTATTTTCCCAACAGTCTTTCTTTCTGTAAATTAAGAAAGAACAGCACTGTATTCACTCTTACTATACTAGTAGGTCTCCTGAATTGAATATGTTTGTTAGCCCCCTGAGTTACGGTATATGAAAAGAATTTATACCAGCGAAAGGAAGCTAAAGGCTTTCTTAATGGCATACTGAAGACAGCCTACAACCTCCCCACACATATAGCAGGAGTGAAGGTGTGGTACACCAGGAGTGGCATATGGCAATTAAAAACAGTGCAGCAGGTGCACCCAGTAACATATGCCTTGATTATGTTTAGTTGATATGAGGAGCTATTCTATGAGGAGCTACATTTGAAATTGGTTGAAAACTTCAATAGGTTCAAAATCTGTGGCTGCATAGCTGAATAGTTGGTTACAGGAGCATTAACTCCCTTACTGAAAAGTAGCTTCAGTAGCACCATTCCCCACTTCTGGGCAAATTCAAAGTAGCTGTCTTTCAACCTATAAAAAAAACCCTACATGGCTTAGTTCTAGACTTCTGAAATTTCTCATTGAACCTTCCCTAAGTCTTAGAACGTTACAAGGAGCCCTGGTGCACAGTGGTTAAGGCCAGTAACTCTGACACAAGTTGTTAGTTTAAATCCTAGGACTCCAAGGTTTACCCACCTTCCACCTTTTATAGGTCAGTAAATGATACCCGATTATTGGGGGCAATTGGCCTACAGATTTGGTAAACCTTCTAGAGAGTTACTGAGTTCACTATTAAGCAGTATAAGAAATGTAAATGATATTGCTATTATAGGCACATACTGGAGAGCCTTCAATTCCACTGCCCACCCAAGTTCAGACACAGATGAGCCTTCTCAGCTGCCTGCCCCTAAGCTTTGGAGATTCCCTGCCAAAGGGAGTTTCAAATCTGTTTTCTTCTCTGTTAGCTTTTCACCACAAAGCAAAAACTGTTCATTTAAATAGAACCGTTAGCCGTGCTGAAAAGATGAAATGAAGTGCACCTCGATGTACTCTTTTTTAGGTAATCCTAATTTTAATTGTTAATTCTTTTATTTTTTTTATGTTTGGAAAGTAGTGTTTTAAATGAATGTGAGGGTTTAATGCTTTTTTTTTTCTTTCAATGCTCCATAAAGTTTCAGGATTTCTGCTTTTAATTTATAATTGCAAACCGTGTTGGTGGGGGAGGAAGGAGGGGTGGGAGAGTACCATTTGAAGAAAATGTGGATATAAATCAAATCTAAATAATAAATATCCAAGTGGTTCCACCAAAATGCATTTTTACACACACCCCCAGCCATTGCAACAAAACGGTGCCTCTGAGTCTTGAAACATTGGCAGCAAACCACTAGGATTCAGTGATAACTATGAAAACCCCATTTAAAAATGAACACCTGCACGTGTCTTATAATAGTTCCTTTTGTTGAAACTGGCCATCAATCAACTTTGGTCTACAAAACACAACTCAGAAATAACCAGTTTTGAGAGCAACTTTAACTGCCCTGGCTCAGTGCCTAGGGAATTCTGGAACTATTGATTTTGGTGAGACTTTTAGTCTTTCTCTTTCGAGAGCTCTAGGTGCTACAAACAGACACCGGCAGTCAAAGCATTTCAAAACGCAATTATTGCTGCGTGGGTTTGGGACTTTTGTCAGCATAACAGCAGCTGTGGAGCCCAACGGTTAATCTAGAGGATTAAATTTCCTCCTAGATGCACCAAAGCTGCCCACTCTGTCAATACAAACACGGTTGTAAACTCTTTTAATGGGTTTTTTGAGAGGAGTTGCATCTTCTCACACTTCTGAACACTGTTACTTTGGGCTGCCACAAGAAGAACAGGTATTCAGAATGTGCTGTTTTTGTAATTCACAAACGTGTGGGCTTCCTTTTTAAGGGGAAAAAATCTCTACTGACTTCATCCACTCACATGGGCACAGGGCTAGCCCCAAGGTGAGATTCAGTCCCGCTCAAAATACAAATTTCCTATGTGCGTGTTTCTCTCCCATCGTCAACTTCAGGCAATCCTTTAAGCATGGAACAAAGAGTGATACAAAATCACCACAATGACCTTTCCTTGTCAAATGTCTTCTGCAGAGTGGTCCTGGTTTCTTGATAAGAACATCATAACATGGGGGGGGGGGAGGCGCACTGGGCTAACATGCAGATCAGTGATCCCGTCACAGTTGCTGGGGTTAGGGGTGAAGGCCCTCATGAATGTGGAAAAAACCACAAATACAAACACACTGTTATTTTATTCACCTAAAAAAACACTCTCGTAGGAATTTCCAGGTCATCCAGCACAACTCGATGGTCAACTTCCAGCAGATTGCACTCAAGGGCTAGACATACGGGCAGTGAGATGTTGCCCCTTCTTTTGCCCCAGAATGGGAGCCAGCGCAACCATAACACGTGGCCTCCAGAGGGAGTAAGAAGCCCAGAAGAGGGGCTTCTTTTTGCATCCCGGAAGGGGCACATAGGCCACACCAGGATGATGCCCGTGGTGGTCCCCCCGCCCCCTTTTTGGGTTGCGCACCATTTGGGCACTGGGCACAGCAATGCGTCTCATTATGGCACCGGGGGGTGGGACGAGTGTGCAAAGCTGTACAGCCCCTTGAGAGTGTCTAAACAATTAAGCAAAACTGCAGATAATCAAACCACAGAAGTCAAAGCAGGCAAGTGGAGGCCCAACTGTAATCTTAAAAGATGGGGGCCAAGGTAACCTTGTATTCGTAAAAAAAAAAGCAGATTCCGAATTCTTATCAACTAATTCACCAAACTTTACCATAAGAGTGAGGTGGGATCAACCCCTCAAGACTTCAGGTCCAATGAGATAAACCAACAAACAAAAGCTATGAGTAAAACGGAGACTTTGGTTTTCATTATCAAGAAGACCAACTGAAATAGATGGAACAGAAGTTTTAGTCATAACTTAACTCACTCATTTCACAACTGGTCCTGATGTTGGTGGGCTTGCAAGTTGTTTCGGACTGATGACAATTCTAGAATGGAAGAGACGGCAAAGGGCTCCATTCCAATCCCTTGCAATGCAGGAAATCTAACAAGGCAATCCCCGAAGAGACCATCCTGCCTCTGTTTAAACACAAGTGAGTGGTTTGAGTGCTGGACTAAGATTCGGGAGACCAGGGTTCAATTCCCTGCCAGCCATAAAACTCACTGGGTGACCTTGGGCGATTAACACTTTCTCAGCCTCAGGGGAGGGCAAATGGCAAACCTCCTCGGAACAACTCTCTGCCAAGAAAAACCTTGTGATAGGGTCATTTTAAGGGTCGCCATAGGTTAGAAACAACTTGAAGCACACAACAGCAGCAGCAATAAACAACAACAAAGGATAGCTATCATGGGCTGCATCCACTGAGAAATACCTGCTTTTAATTGCCCTGGCTCAAGGCATGATTTCTGTGAGTTGGAGTTTTGGTCGTGGGCACAGAGCAGAGGCCAAACCGGGTTATTTCTCCAGTGTGGATGCAGCCCATGGGGTTTTTCTTGACAAGATTGTTCAGACCCGATTTGCTCCTCTGAAGCTGAGAGAACATGACCTGCCCAAGATCAACCAGTGTGTTTCCAATAGTAAGCAGGGTTGGAACCCTGGCCCCAAAGTCATGTCTCAACACTCAAACCATTACACCCAAACACTAGCTCCATTAAAACTAGTCAGTGTGTCATAAACAAGTGTGGAATCACATCAGCAATCCTCCCCCCACCCAACCATGTACAAATTATTATTTCACTAACAAGCACAAAGCAGAGAAGTATGGAAGTAACCCTTAGAACCTGAAACAGAATCAAAAGTTTAAGTACATATAAGTAATTAAACATTAATCACTGAGATAGCTACATTATAAAGTCTCAATGTAACCTATATGCCCCTTTCCTTCCGTTAAAAGACCAAAAGTTAAACAGTATTTAGTGTGGGAATTTTCCAAATGGACACAAATGGCAAATGCCTCCGGGTAAAGGTTTCGAGAAAAAAACAATTTTGAGTAGAAGCTTTAGCCTTAGGCTTTTAAACAAAACCCACCCACCCCAATAAATCACAACATTTTTGGCTAAACCAACTAAAACTGACAAAGACAAGTCTAATACAATCTACCTTGGGCTTTCCAGATGGTGTGGACTTTAACTCCCATCATCTGCGCCAACAAAGTTGATAATCCAACAATATGGAAGGCAGCAGGTAGGGGATAAAGACCAACAAGAGAGGCTAAAATAACACACTGTTAACCTTTGAGACGGCATGTCCAAAACAAAACAGGTGTTCCAAGATCTTAGTCCTCCCAGCAAATCATATAAACTCACACAAACATCCCCTCACAAATTTAACCCCTCTGAGGGACACAGAAGGCCAACTGAAATTAACATACAGGTATCAGTGTGGTGGGTGGTTCAAGTGCTGGACACAACTCTGGGAGACACAGGGTTGGAATCCCAGCTTGGCTATGTAAAACCCATTGGGTGACCTTCAGAGCAAACCCCCCTCTGGAAAGAAACTTGCCAAAAACCAGAGGAAGGTCACCATAAAGTCGGAAAACAATTGAAAGCACACCAATAACAACACAGTATACGGATCTGAAGGAACTCAGCCTTATTGAGTGTAAATCTAACACCTTCATCATGTTCAGAATCAACTCCTATTAATCAAAACTGATAACTTTTTAGGATGCAGGAATCACTACAACACCAAGTAATGGTACCAGAAATATGTGTCAATTATGAAAGACAAAACAACAAAGAGCCTGAGCAGATTCAAACATCAAAAACGGCATCATCACTGCTATGAATTAGTTCTCAAACTGCTTTAGCAGCTGTGGTCCAGGAAAAACCTAGAGAACTTGACCACTGCAATCTCCCTGCAGCATGGGAAGCCAAAGCCCTCAACATCTTGCCACACTGCGACGAATTGTTTTTCTTCATTACACACATCTTCATTAACAGATCCAGAGCACCTGTCTCTTTGAAGACACCTGTCAATGAGCCAATACTGGCATAGGCACTGAGAACATGGATGGTGGTTTAAGATGGAAGATTCTGGGCCTGTTTGTCCTGGCCATTTGCCGAAGCAGCCCGCTGGTAACTAGGTTCCTGACATCAGCCTTCATTTCACGCAGGGAAGCTTCATCCACTGTGACATCAGATGGGGAATGTACTGCGGGGGGGTGCTTTCTTTCTCCTCCTTTCCCACTGCCCCCAGGTTTCCTCCTTACCCAGCAGTGTGGGGCAGTTAGCATAAACCTCCTCTGCTGACATCCACATTAGAATTTTTCTGTCTTGCCTCTCAGTGGATAAGCAGCATTGGTGCGGTTTTCCATAGTGTCATCCAGGCTGAGGATGTTTCCAGCGAATCGATATTCAGTGTGTCCATCATGACCACGACGCTGGCGAATTAAAACTCCGGGATGGGCCTGCAGCTTTGGGCCCAAGATGCACCCAGGTTTCCATTCCGCCTTTCAACCCCACCATGATGGAAACAGATCTAAAACAAGAGAACGGGGAAAGATTAGTTCTCCCAAGAATGCCCAAAATTCCATATGTGGCAATCTTTATCTGTCAAGAGCAGGGATAGCCAACCTGCGGCGCGTGGCCGGAGTCCGCCCTGCAAGGCCTTGGGACCGGCCCCAGCCCAGTCCGGCTGCCGATTGCCGCCGGGCCTTTTGGGGCAATTGTCTATAGAAGCCTCAGAAACATGCATTTATATTTAACATTTTTTTAAAAAAATCAGCAAATTTTTTTCGCGTGTCCTTCATTTTTTTTTTTTAAAAAAAGTGTCTTCCATTTGAAAATTTTTGCCTACATACATTTGTCCGTTTATATATCTTTGATTTTTTAAATTTTTATAATTTTTTAATTTTTTTGGCTTCGCCCCCCCGTTGTCTGAGGGACAGCAATCCGGCCCCCAGCTCAAAAAGGTTGCCTACCCCTGGTCAGAGGCTCTGCTGCTCTTTCCAGCAAAACAAGTTGCTTAGTTCAAAAGTGCTTATCCTCCCAACACCTGTGGAACATTAAACTGAAAAACACTCCCAGACATCCTCTAAAAGGAGCTGACACTTCATGAACACATATTTTTGAAACACTTTGCTCCAAATTAATTCAGTTCATACACCTGCTGATGTGAATAATTATGACAAACACAATTACTCTATGGATTATAGAACTCTAAAACACAGAACAATTCTGTACTGTATTTACATTTTCCAGGATCCCTACAAACCCTTGGCCACAATCAATAGCAATAGGCGCTGTTTTCATGTAGAGAGTTTCTAAAGAAACCAAGCATCCAACGGTCCAATTATGAACAATTCCTCAGACAGTGGTCCCACAAGGTCATTGGATTTTTTTCTAACAAAGGTTTAATGTAATACTCATGTTATAAGTCTAGAAATTTTAGTCAAAATTGACTCCAAAAACCTGAGTCAACGTACCCTTGGATCAATGTAAATACTTACTTTAACTCATATAAAAAGAGGAACCATCCCGGGTAAAAGGCAAGAGTGTAATCTGTCCTGGACAACACCCCCCTCTCAGCATTTTACCTTTAGTGTGATCACTAAAGTTATTTGGCATTGTGTTTCCTTTGCTTTCTCCTGGAAACTTTGCTTGTTACATGCCCCAAAGTTTAACTTTGATTTATCCACGGGTCATATCAAAATCAAACCTGCCCCCACTTATATATGAGGTCCGATTTATACATGAGGTCAACTTATAGTTGGAGTAATATCAGTACCTACATTACGTATAAACCCCAAAATTACCCGGGGCTGGCTGCGCACTGTTTACAACACACAGCCCACAAAAAAAAACCCTGAACAAATCTGTGCTGTGTTACACAATACTGGACAAATTCCGTTTTTCCAGCTCTTGCCCACATTAAAAAAAAAACACATACCGTTTAAAGACATACTGGTGGACAAAAGTCACTCAGAGATCGGAGATGCCCCATTATTGAAACATGTCTGGGTGCTTTTCTGACCTTAGAGTAACTTGTGCCTGTGGCAACAGCTTTCAGGGACTTGCGTGAGAGGACAGCTGCCATTCGTTTAACACAAAATTCCACAGCAGGTAAGGGTCAGATGTGGATGGATTCAGAGCCAGAATATTCTGGGGGCAGTCTGGGATATTTTGACAAATGTTTAATGTTGTGGTTTGTATGCTCCAAGTCATTTCCACTGTGGCAACCCTAAGGCGCAAACTATTATGGGGTTTTCCTTGGGAAGATTTGGTCATAGGCTTGCCATTGCTTCTGCTGAGGCTAAGAGAGTTGCGACTTGTTTACATAAGCTGAGCGGAATTTGAACCCTGGCCTTCAGAGTCATTGTTCAACATCAAACTACTACAAACACTACACCACGCAGACAACAATGAAGGTGAGCTTAAGTGTGAAGAGGAATTGTAGCCAAAGTTCCCTTTTCTCTCTCCCCTTTCAATGAAATTTAATTTCCATTATGAAATCCTGAACTGAGGATAATGTCAGAAGGGGTAACGCTAGGCAACAAGACATACAATATCAGTGAACGTGTGCTATTGGAATGGCCAAGTGGCTGGGTACCTATTTTTGGGCATCAAACAGAGGCCACTGCATACAGCCTGAAAGGAACAACCCAGAGCCCTGCCTGGTCCTGATTGCGCAAAGACTGTGGGGACCACACAACCTATCCTGAATGGACCACTGGCAGGAGCCATTTAATCTGCTCCAAAGGGCAAGCTTTTTTGGAGGGCCGCAACCTCAGCGCAGCTTCCAGCCAATCTGGAGGCATGCACATCTAAACACCACACCCTAAAGCCAACTAGTAGCCGTTTTATTTTGGCCATGCATTTTCAGGCAGGGTAGTTCAAATCCCCCCTATTTTACCTTTGAACCAGCATGGTGAAGTGATTTCAAGCTGAATCCCAGACAAAATGGAGGTACTTACAGTAGGGCCCCCCCAAACCCAGGTATAGGGTTGCAACCTCCAGTCCTAAGTGGGGTCCACGCTCTCCACAAAGGACTGTGTTCACAGTCTGGGGGTGCCTCCTAGATCCGTCACTTCACATGACGAACCAAGTGAATGCAACAATCAGGAGCGCCTGTTATCAGCTCCGGCTGAATACGCCAGCTGGTCCTTTCCTGGAGAAAGGACCTAGAAACTGTTGTACATTCACTGGTAACTCACGACTTGATTTCGGTAATGCGCTCCTACATGGGGGCGACCCGTGTGCCTAGTCTGGAAACTTCAACAATGCAAAATATGGCAGCCAGGCTGGTCACCAGAAAAAACAGGAGTGACTGATAACACCAGTCCTAAAATCTCTTCACTGGCTGCCTATTAGTTTCCGGACGACATGTAAAGGTGTTGGTTATAACCTTTAAAAACCCTACATGGCTTTGGGTCCAACACTATTTGAGGGATCGACTGCTCCCATATAATCCACCCCGCACCCTGCAGGTCCTCTGGGGGATCTATTGCAGCCTTTAAAAACCAGACAAACTGCTACCCTCCCAGAGGGCCTTCCTGCAATGCTCCCAAATTATGGAACGCCTGCCAGACAAGATCGTCAAATTGCAAGCTTAGACAGATTTTAAAAAGCGTCAAGAGCGGATCTCTTCCAGCGGGCCTTTCCTGAATAAAATGTCGGGCCCACAGAATGACTGCCCCTCACATCATGTATTGGCCCCCACTCTCGGTCCCGTTAATTTTTTATTGTGTTTTAATAGATATTTTAATCTCAATTTAATTGTGACATGTTTTAATCCTGGTTTAAGGGGGGGGGGAATTTGGGATATAATGGTGTGATGTGGATTTCAATGTGTTGTGAGCAGCTTTGATTGTCTTTGGTCACAGAAAAGCGGGATAAAAATAAAAAGTTTTTATTATTATTATTATTTAATTGAGCATTGGGCTATGACTCTGGAGATCATGGTTCAAATCCACACTCAAACATGGAAATCCACTGGGTGACCCCTAGGTAAGTACAACTCTCCCAGCCCAGAGAGACAAATCTTACCAAAAAATTCCATGATAGGTTACCTTAGGGTTCCATACTGAAATACGTTGAAATACAACAATAGCAACAATGACTGATCAGATACTATTCTGGATGAATTCTGATGAAATAAGATTCGTCCTTAGTTCTACAAAACCCGTTCATTATTTATAATCAAATCAGGCAAGTGTATTGGATACACTTAGCAGCAGAAAAGAATTTGGTTCCATTCAGCCATTTACCAACTAACTAGGAATAACTAGGTGCCCTGGGTTATGTTCATGATTTCCACCATCCCAAATAAAACAAATGTGTGATAGTAACACCTAAGCATTTTACATTTCTTTTGGAGCACACTAAAGGGTATGCAACATGAACCAAAATAACAATTTTTCCAAAAAAAAAGAAAGAAAGAAAAAAGAAAGAAAAGGTGAAGTTTACTTAACAGTTCCAAATTTGCCCAAAAATACCAGGATGTCGCCTTCATCTAGATTTGAAAAGAAAGAAATCTGGAGCATTTTTGGGGGGAGATCATGAAGCAGTTGTGGGCTGGGTTCCGGCCTTTATTAGAGCCTTCATAATTGATCCCATCAGAAAACATGAGTATCCCTTATCAGAATTTCAAAATCCAAACTCTCCCAAAAAATCAAATAGGTGGCGGATAAAGTGACGCCTTTGCTTTCTGATGGTTCAGTGTACAACAAACTTTGTTTCAATGCACAAAATTATTTAAAATATGGTATAATACGTTCAGATTATGTGTACAAGGTATATATGAAAGATAAATTAATTTTGTGTTGAACTTGGGTGCCATCTCCAAGGTATCTCATTAGGTATTTATCCAAATACAAAGTGTGTGTGGGTGTGTGTGTGTGTTTGTTGTGGTGTATAAAATCCAAATCCAAAACACTCTGGTCCCAATATTTCCAGTAAGGGAAACCAAACTGTACCATGTTAGTCCACAAGAAAACCAACATTGGTTTATAAGAGAGCATGTTCACTGATCTTTACCAAAGATTTAAAAGAACCTATTAACAGCAGATGGAGGCTAAGGCAATGATACTAAGCTGTATCCACACGTAGAAACATTCAGTTTGACACACTTTAACTGCCAGGGCTCAGTTCTATGGAATTGCTGGAAAATTGTAGTTTTGTGGAGACATTTACTTGTGAGAGATCTGGTGTCACAAATAAACTGCAAACTATCTGGAACACTTTCTTTTCTCTGCCAGAAAACTCTCTCTCTGACTTTTAATCTCTCCCACTTCTTTGGCAAACCATCTTGAGCTATACTATCTACTCTGTTCTCCACACTGACCATATATCAATACAGTCACTCGCGTTATATGCGGGTGCGCGAATATGCAGATTTAAGCCTATGCGGTAAAGCCGCATGGGAGCAAGGGGGCGGCGTGTCCCATTCAGATGAATGGGGGTGCACACCCAACAACAAGCACGCCGCGTGAACCACCACACCCAGAGCCCCATTCACTTGAATGGGGCTCAAGCATAGGCAGAATTTGCCTTACGCCCAGGGGAAGGGGGGTCCGGAACGGTACATGATGTCAGCTGCCAAAATCCTGACTAGGCTGAAGAGACAGGCCAAAAAAGCTGCTTGGATCACTTGGAGGTATGCTGTTTAAATGAACACATGCATCTTAAGAGGCCAGAAAGCTGCCCAAAGCTGCGCTCTAGTCCTTAGACTGGAGCGTGAGTTTGGCGCGGTTTCGGCCTCTTAGGACGCATGCTAATTTAAAACAGCTAACCTCCAAAGTGACCCAAAGCAGCTTTATTTTGGCCTGTCTGTTGGGGCCCTTACTCAATCTTTTTGTAGACTGCAAGATTATTAAACAAAAACATGTCTTGCCCCCAAATACAACCCAACCGAAATGTTTACACCTGTAAGCTTAGGATGGGGAACAAGATGTACTCTATGTTCTGTACAGTGCTTGGCAAGATCACATCCATCAAAACAGACATTTCTCTCTTGACTACTTAGCATTTTGGGAGAACATCAAGTAGCCTGAGCAATGATACCTTCAATCACTATGACAACCTTCACTCGGGCCTAGACATAGCAGTTCCTCTTTTCTAGTTTTCCCCATCTGGCTTTTTCCATATCTGTCAACTATAGAAAACACTTGCCAACTCACATAAAACTTTCAGTAAATTCAATTCCCACCATATTCTGCACTTTGTCTTCGGAATGTATCCATTTTCAAATGCTCACTTAAAATGACTTTGGTGAGTGTTGACAGTATTGAATTACTTCTATAATATAATATAATAATAAAATAATAATAATAAAAAACTTTATTTATAATCCAAGCCCGTCGAAACATCAGGGCGGTTAACAGCAATAATAACATACATCCAATTCAAATTAAAACATGCAATAAAACAATAACAATAATACAATAACACTAAAAGAACTTGTGCCAAATCACAAGCTACTAACAGAGTGGGGGAGAGGGCTCTCAGGGCAAAGAATCAGGGGTAAGCCTGCTTGAAGAAGAACGTTTTTCAGCCCCTTCTTAAATTGGGCCAGGGAGGTTGCTGAACAGAGCTCAATGGGCAGTGAGTTCCAGAGGGTAGGGCCGAGGTGGAAAAGGCCCTTCTGGTGGATTAACTAATCTAGCCTCCAGAAACCTTACAAATGCTGCCCGGTGGATCTGAGTGTGCGGGGGCCGGATTGTACGGAGAGAGGCGGTCCTTTAAGTACTTTGGGGGGCCCAAGCCATTTAGGGCTTTATAGGTTATAACCAACACCTTGTATTGCGCCCGGAAGCGATAGGCCGAAATTACAACGGTGTTATAGGACTGGTCCAGGTATGTTAGTGACCAGTCTTGCTGCAATATCCGGCACTAATTGCAGCTTCCGGGTATGGTACAAGGGTGTCCCATGGAGAGCACATTGCGAAATCAACCAAGAGTTACCAGAGCGTGTACCACTGTTTTCTAGGTCCTCCCGGTTCAGGTAGGGACGCCAGCGGGCGTCAAGGCCGAGCTGATAACAGGTGCTCCTGACTGTCGCATCCACCTGAGATAAGGTGGAGTGACGAGTCAAGGAGCACCCCAATACGGCGAACAGAGTCCTTCACGGGAAGCGTGATCCCATTCAGGACAGGTGGAACCACCGCCATCCCGTGGCCAGAGAACCTATCACGTACTCTTCCTTTTCCTCTGGATTCAAGCTGAGTCTGTTTTCCCCTCATCCAGCCCATTACCCGACTCCAGACAGGCAGTGAGCGGAGAGAGGCCATCCCTGGTCACTGCATCAGTCCGGAGACATAGAAAATTATTTTGGGTGTCAATCAGCATACTGATAACCCCGCGCCCCAGGTCTCCTGATGATCTCTCCCAGCGGTTTCATGTAAATGTTAAAAAGCATGGAGACAGAATGGCTCCTGAGGGACCCCAGATGTTAGGGGTCTCTTATCGAGCACACGTCTCCCCGCTGCACCATCTGGAACCTCCCAGAGAGTAGGACTGGACCACTGAAGCCACTTCTGCTAAACCGGACTACTTCTGCTAGCTAGCACCAATTAAAACGCTTCTGTGCGGAGTCTTGGCAGTCTTCTTTGTCATCCAGAATAGTCTGGCGCCAATAAAGTTGTTCCATCAATTGCCATTCCATCAGTGAACCAACTCAAAGTCTTACTGACATCAACATGGAACTGATTCCAATATTAAGTCACACTTACTGAAAGTCTGATTGCTTTCTGCTACCAGTAATTGTACACTGAGAATGTACACACTGACAACATGCAAGCAGATACAGAAGTTGCTTGTGGAACAGGATTCTATAAGCAGTGCCACATAATCGGAGCACTGAAGATATTCATGTGAAAAGTTGACCTCATGTATAAAGTCGAGGGAAGGTTTTAGGGGCCAAAATCATAGATTTTGATATGACCCCTGTATAAGTCCACAGGTATTTAGGGGGTATTAACAAAGGATGTAAAGGACAGGAACAAAAGGAAAACATCACGTCCCTCCCCTCCTTCTCCTCTCTGGACTTTCTCCCGACCACCAAACATCCTCCCTGGTAACTGGAGGAGAAGGTTCTAACATTCAATTGAGAAAGGAAGGAATGGGAGGGAAATGGGATGTTCTGTGGGGAGAGAGGTCCAAAGGAGGAAGAGGGGAAGAAGAGGTTTTAATATCCGACTGAGAAGAGAATCACCTTTACACACACAACACACACACACAAACACACACACACACACACACCTGTCTCAGAAGCTCTTACAGAAATCACTGTTACTGTACTGACCCATATAATTCAACCCAGGATTTTAATGTCCAATTTTTGGGCACAAATTTTCAACTTAACATGAGTATATACAGAGGTGCATGTCACATGCTGTAACAGCAATAGTGTAAGCACTGAATTTAGTAACAGAGACAGAATTCGGGGGAATGACAATTTCAAGTGAATGAAACAGTGGTATGTAACAGGTATAGGCTGAGCATCCCTAATCTGGAAATCTGAAACCTCCAAATAGTTTAAACTTTTTGGCCACCAGACCACCACAACTTCCACCTTCAGGAGGCAGTTGTGGTGCTCCTGCTGCTTTGCATCTCAAATCCTAAGTCTCTCTCCAGCCTTGGCACCTCTACACACAATGCAAGTAGCGAATGAATAATATGCAAGGCTGAGAGAATGCAACTTGGAGAAAGATGCATGAATCCGTTGAAATGGCAGGAGGTGTCGATTAATGTCAGCAAAACCCACTGTTTCTCCCATCTTTAGCCTCTCTCCAACTGCATCTCTCTTGTGCTTTCTCCAACTTCATAAATACAATACTTAATATGCTAGTTGTGTTGCATATTGTTACTGTATTATAAACAAATATAGTGGTCCTTCCATATTTGCTGGGGTTAGGGGTGGAGAACCCCCATAAATCCAGGAAAACCCAAATAAAAATCACTATTCTTTTAACCTGAGAGAACACCTCTTCTAGAATCTCCAGGTCCTCCAGTCCAACTCTATGGCAACAACTGTGAGAAGTTGATCACAGAATCAGCTAGAAGTATTTTCTCTAGGAACTTAGGTTTCCAGAAGAACTTTGTGGTCAACTTTGGCAGAGTTCACGTCAGACCTACAAAAATTCCGAGAGAACATATAAAATCAAAACCACAAATAACCAAATCAGCAAAAGCAAAGCCGCAAATATGGAGGGTCAACGGTACAGGAATTTATAAAAACACTTCTGGTTTCAAGCATTTTGGATGAGCGGTACCCACCTGTACAAATGCAAGTAAGGCCACCCTTTAAAGCCACACACAAAGAAATACTGAAATACTCAACAATCCAGTGAGATATTTAGAAGTTAACTACACTTATGACGTGGATTTAGGAAAAGACATTTACAAAACCATGTATTAACTGCTGAATAGCAAACATTGCATTCAAAAACATAACACAAAACTGCAACAAAATAAAATGGCCACATTACACTCGGTATAACTTTTCCTAACAGGTTAACCACCCCCCCCCCCAAAATAATAGTTCTAATTTTCTAAAAGATTCCCAGGCAAATGAGGCATTCATCCTGACAAGTTTATTTTAATTTTGAATAATTTAACTCAATGTCCAAGAAAACTTGTTTATGCTCACATTTAAAATAATGAAAAATTCAAATACAGCTGTTTTAACGGACCGCCAACATATTAACACAGGTCTTCTAAAGACTGTTATCATAAAAATATATCTCTTTTTTCACAACCATTCTGGAAACCAGCACGAACAAAGAAACCCTTGCACCCCGGTGTCATCAAGCTGTAATCACATGAAAGAGCTAATCAAGAGAGATTTCTGGACTGCCCTCACCACCCAGAGCATTTGGCATTAAGGCTGTCCGATTAGATATTCAAATGCAAAAAACCCTGGATTTATTATGAGTGGCAATGTAATGCTAAGGAACGACCTAAAGTGTTTTGAAAACACTCCATGCAGGCAATGAAAAAGAAACTAATTTTGGATCTTAAAAAGAAAGACCCCAAAACAACACAAAGTTAGCTGTTTAAATTTTTTTTTTAAAATTTTAAATAAAGCGGCAACAAAGGAGAAAATGTTAACAGTGTTTTTGTAATCTGACACTTTTAAATGGGCGAGTACAGATCGCCGCTGGTAGGGTCCCGCGGGGAAGCCGGAACCTTCAGACGGCGCGGCTCCCCGCGGACCGAAAAGAAGCTCCAAAAATGGAGCTCTTTTTGAGTCGCGTTTGTGACGTAGCGAGGCGCCAGGGGGCCACTCACTCGTCACGTCATAAAAGCTGCGACATGTACGGACGCTTAGCGTCCGATACGTAAGATGGTGGCGCCCGTATGAACAGGGCACCGCCACGTGTGTATTCAATTCGTACTAGGGTAAGGGGGTGCGGAAGCACCGCCCCTTCCTAACCCTAGTACGTATTGTATATGTACTATTTGGCGGTCTGTAACCCCAGTATTTCAACTTGTTGGCCCCTATAGCCATTGGAATAGAATGGGATGAAAAAAGAATAACACAAACAACAAGCAGTTAAAATGTAGGTCAGTTTTTTAAACTAGAAGTATAATACTATCATATTTTGACTTTTCGTGTTTTAAAACTAATTTTGGTTACAAAGCCACTATAAAACATAATTTCCCAAATTGGTAATATAAAGATCGCTTGTTCGCCTGTTACGAACCAACCATTTTAAGCTCATTTAATTTCTATCTGTACCCAACAACCCAGAATAACCTTTAAGTATTTTTTTTTTACCTTGGTTTATCCCACCTTTTGTTATTCACTGGTAAGGAATAAGAATAAAAACTGGTTTCTTTCTTTGCTTTCTTTTGAATTCCCTCAAGTGAACTTCACACGGGCCTCTCCATACACAACTCTACTTTTGTTAAAACTGAAGCATTCTTTCCCTTCAAAACCTCAAAAAACTTATTTTATTAACATCAGACCACCGACTGATAAACATTTTTGGTTCTTGGATCAATTTAAAAACCAATTACCTATTAAAAAACATTTTAGTCACTTGACAAACTTGTAAAAGCTCATTTTCTAGTGTCACATGTCTTCACACCAGCAGTAGTTCCTTGAAGATAAATCCAGAGAATCTGATCACAATTCTAGAGAACAAACCTTTAACTCACAGATCTGATAAAGCAGGCTCTTGACTATCTAGGAAACGAGGCAACCATGTGTGTTTTTGCTTCAAGTGCTACACCAACAAGAGATTCTGTTTGCAGGATAAGCGAGTTAAATTACACCAATAATCAAAATTGTCACTTTAAAATACTGAGTTAAATCAATTCATTCCCATTTTGTAAGTTGCAGACATTTCCAACACCTTTCACATATACTAATCACAGAACAAAGCATAATCAAATACCTTTGGTCGCATATTTAAACAAGTTTGCACCAGACAGCATAACTGAATAAAAGTAAGGGCATAACTGTAAAATCGATCAATGCATTTGTGTCAAAAAGGTAATTTATTTGAAAGCAAAGTTAAGTTTGTTGGACTGTTGAATTAAGGCTCGGAATTGTAAGGCACATAATGTGAAGAACATTATGATATGATGAAAATGAGACATCCATACAGTTTCTGTCAGTGTGAGCAATATTAAATCATTGACCATAAAATGTTTTGTAGTTATCCCTGTTACATATCAATTTAGGTTTGCCTTCAAAAACCAGTATTTTTTCTTCAATGGCTTTTTCTTTTATGAAAACAAACTTTAACGTGGCCTCATTTTGAGGGGGGATTAAAAATATACAGTACATACATTTATTAATAGTGCAATCATATACTTGCATACTTAGTAATCAGCCTGGGTTTGTTCAAAACACAGTATGCATATAAGACTGTAACTAAACATGTTCTTAGCCCATGTTTCAGATATAACATATATTCACTTAACATGCTGTTGTGTATTTCTGCCCCTTTAAGCTACATGATGTTACAACCAACATTTTCAAGAATTTCAAATAAGTACATCTAAGTCAGATTATACAACTGAACACTAAAGTTAGCACTATTCTAGTCACGGTATTCCCCATCACAGTACAGATGTAAGAGTTGAACTTGAAGAAAGCAGATAAGGAAAAACTCATTCAAATGTAATGTTTACAGAAAAGTACGGAGGATATCGGGGATGGCCAAAACAAAAAAAATGGGCCCTAGAACAGATTAAGGCTGAACTCTCTCTGGAAGTCAAGGGTGCTTCTGCACCGGCATTTGGGACGTCCTCCGACGTCCCATTTTAAAAAAGGGGCGTCTCTTATAGATGCCCCTGCCTAGTACGGACTCGCGTCCGTACAAGAGGCGGGCGCCCCCTTCTACTGGGCGCCGCAATCTTTACGTACTGACGCACGGCGCCAGACGTGTCGCGCCGCTTGTGACGTAGCGAGAGCGCCCCTGGCGCCTCGCTACGTCGAAAACGCGACAGTAAAAGAAGCTCCATTTTGGAGCTTCTTTTTTCGTCCGCGCGGGAGTCGGGCCGTCTGAAGGCTCCGGCTCCCCCGCGGACCTACTGGCGGCGGCGGTCTGTACCCCGCCAAGATGATTAAACTGAGGCTGTTATTTTGTGACCACATCATGAGAAGGCATGAACCCTTAGAAAGAACAACGATGCTAGGAAAGGCAGAAGGCAGCAGAAAGAGGGAATACTGCACACCAGATGAATAGACTTAGTTTGGAGAGATCATGGGCACAAATCTGCAGGATCTGAGCAGTGGAAGACGGGACATTGGAGATGTCTCATCCATAGGGTAACATGAGTCAAGGTTGAAGGCAGTTAACAACAACAAATGGTCCAAACACACTGCATAAATAATCCATTTTGAGACAGTTTAACTGCCCTGGCTCAATGCTAGGAATCTGGGAGTTTAAGCTTTGGTGACCTCTCCATGACACCCCCTTGTCGTGGGGGATAGGCTTGCGTACCTTAATGAAATTGTAAGAAGAATCCCAAACCCGAGCAGATGGTGCTCATCTAAACTGTAAGGTCAACCATCTAAGAGAAGAAATGCTAACAAACTTACGACCCGAGGACCTACTCTGCCACCGTCCATGCTTGTCAAGGCCTCAGCAGGTCAAACCTCTGGTTTAAAGGGTGAGGCCAGTTCTGTGCACGCTGCACCTCCACCAGAAAAATCCATTGCACAGGCTCGAAGGGTACATCCAACTTCCCGAAAAAGCCCGTGTAGCAATAGGCGAGGAACAAACGGCAGGTGTAAAGATGCACTGGAAGCCACAGACCAAACCCTGCATGCAGGCCGTTCAGGACTTTGGTCGCTTGAGACTGACCCAGGATGACATTCTTGTTGGGTAGCATTCTGAATGACCAAGCAGCCTTTTTTTTAAGGAGAGCACTGCTTGCTCCATATGGAGAGGGGCCTAGACAAGGTGGCCTAACAAAAGCTATCCCCAACTACCTGGTTGGCTAGCCGTGGCCAATGGGCATCTTCTGATGCAGTGGAACAAAGACAAAGGTGCAAATAGACAACCCTGCATGCTGGAACATCAGAACCATGCAGATTCTGCAGATAGTGGAGGTCCTGAGCGTTGTTCTGCTTTATTAGTCGATGAACTGTCACGACCTACTATGGTGACAAATGTTGCTGTCCTTGAGCAAGCAGGGATCACAAGCATTGAGGCCATGCTATTGAGGACGCAGCTGCGCGGGGCAGGACATGTTTCCAGGATGAAGGACCATCGCCTCCCAAAATAGTATCCTATGGTGGAACTTGCCATGGGTCAGCATAGAGGGGCACCAAAGAAGAGATCAAAGACTCCCTGAAACAATATCTCAGGCTTGGCCAATTGATCACCAACAATGGTCCGCCCTGGCCCGCATCGGGAGGCATGGAGACGCACTACCCATGACGCTGCAGCCTTTTTCGAAAGCTCATGCCGAACGAATCTTGAAGAGAAACGACAACGCAGAAAGAACCACAACCCAGAAACATCACCCAAGGAGACTTTCCGTCTGGCTTTCTGCAAACCGGACTTGTTTATCTCGGATTGGCCTTTTGAGTCATCAATGCACTTGTAGAAAGCGCAAGATGAGTCCTTCCTGAATCTTTGTCGCAAAGAAAAGCCAATGGAGTTTTGCGAGACGCTTAGCCTTCTCCGCAGAGAACTCTGGTGCCACAATAAACTATATCCCAGGATTCCCTACACTGCGACGCAGGGCAGTTAAAGTACTGTCACACTTGATTATTTCAGTAGTGTGTTTTGGAACCAACGTCTAGTCATCATTCAAAACAAAAAAATCCATCCCATTATATTTACTTTTTCAAAGAAAACTGTCAAGTGCCCCCCGCTGCCAAACTTTTCCTTCAGGGGAGTCCCAAACTGTACTTGTGTCGCCAGAATATTACAAACAAGTTCATGAGATATTAAAAAGCTCCTAACATTAATAATAAAATGTTTTATTTATAGACCGCTATTCCCGTTGATCATAGCGGTGTACAAGTAAAAAATGAAATGACAATACAAAGTACAATCAAATATTTTAAAAAGAAATAATTGATATTAATTAAAAAAGAATGTGGTCTTCCAGGGGAGGCCTGTTGTTGTGGCCTGCCTCTCCCCCCTCAAGATGGTGGTCAGGAGGAGGCCCTTTGTCTCCAGGCCAGGCCCTCTCCCCCTCAAGATGGTGGTCGAAGGAGGGCTCTTGTCTTCCAGGCCAGGCCCTCCCCCTCCAAGATGGTGGTTGGAGGAGGGCTCTTGTCTCCAGGCCAGGCCTCTCTCCCCCCAAGAGGTGGTTGGAGGAGGGCTCTTGTCTTCCAGGCCAGGCCTCTCTCCCTCTCAAGATGGTGGTTGGAGAGGGCTCTTTCTTCAGCCAGGCCTCTCTCCCTCCAAGATGGTGGTTGGAGGAGGGCTCTTTTCTTCCAGGCCAGGCCTCTCCCCTCCCCTCAAGATGGGGGTTGGAGGAGGGCTCTTTGTCTTCCAGCCAGGCCTCTCTCCCCCCAAGATGGTGGTCGAAGGAGAGGCTCTTTCCTAAGGCCAGGCCTCTCTCCCCCTCAAGAGGGGTGGTGGAGAAGGCGCTTTGTCTTCAGGCCGGGGCCTCTCTCCCCCCAAGATGGTGGTCAGGAGGAGGGCCCTTTGTCTCAAGCCAGGCCCTCTCCCCCTCAAGATGGGGGGCAGGAGGAGGGCCCTTGTCTTCAGGCCAGGCTCTCCCCCCTCAAGATGGTGGTCAGGAGGAGGGCCCTTGTCTTCAGGCCAGGCCCTCTTCCCCCTCAGATGGGTCAGGAGGAGGGCTCTTTGCTTCAGGCAGCCCTCTCTCCCCCCAAGATGGTGGTTGGAGGAGGGCTCTTAACCCCCCTCCCCAGCCATGATATCTTTGCCTGACAAAGAAGCCAGGAAAGCTTCAAAAGGTGCATGACATATTTTCTGCATTTTGGCAGTCAATAAAAGTACATTTTGTGGATTTTTAATATTTTTATATTATTGTATACATGACCTTCCCAATATGTTTCGTCTTACAGACAATATTCTATAATTTCAGTAATTTCCTCCAATGAGATCAACTGTAATATCAACTGCCTGCCGGAAGAAGAAAAGCCCTCCCTTCCGCCACCATCTCTTGAGGGAAGAGAGGAGAGAGAAGGCTGGCCCAGTACCATCAGGGGCTAGCCTGAAGAAGAAGAGCCCTCCCTCCGGTCCATCTGCCTTGGTCCAGGCCTCAGAGGGAGAGAAGAACTGCTGGACCTGATCCCCTCCCTCCCCACCATTCCCTTCTCCTTTTGTGTCATATCTTTTTAGATTGTAAGCCTGAGGGCAGGGAACCATCTATTATCCCCTCTGTTGTAAGCCGCCCGGATTCCCAGTGATTGGGCGGCATATAAATAAATCCTATTATTATTATTAATATCTAAGGGAGGGAAGGAGAACAAGGAAGGAAAGATAGCCTTGTGATTACTATGACTATTTGTTCTCCTATTTGTGTGAGAGACAGTATGTCATAGTGGTTTGAGTATTGAGCAGGGTATGTTTGTTTGTGGGATTTACATCCCACCTTTCTCCCAAAATAGGATTCAAGGCAGCTTACAATAATTTTAAAAGACAAAACTAAAACTTTAATTACAAAAGTTAAAAAAATAATTAAACAATACTAATACTAAAACATATGTTAAAAAACAGCACAATTGAAACCATTTTAAAAGTGGGGGGAAAAGATTGAAGTCTTAAAACAGCACACTACACAACATAAGTAAAACCTTACATGAGTAAAATCAAACATAAGTTTGATTCTGAGCTTGGCCATAAAAGCCCATTGGGTGACCTGGGACAAGTCACATTCTCTCAGCCTCAGAGGATGGCAATAATAACCCCCCTGAACAAATCTTGCCACAAAACACCCATGACAGAAGGAATAAATTGTGGCAGAGGCTGTGAAAGAGGGACACCTGTCATACTTCTCAGACTATTCTCACCATTTTTGCAATGCATTTTTAAAGGTGGCAACCATGTCAGTTTGACTTCAAGCAGTTGTGTGCCTTACAGTTGTTTCCAGCATATGGAGACCATAACGCAATCCTGTCCTGGGCTTTTCTTGGCAAGATTTGTTCAGAGGTTTACCACTGCATCCTCTGAAGCTGAGAGAGTGTGACTTGCTCAGTGGGGCTCATGGCCGAACAGGAATTCGAACCTTGGTCTCCAGAGTCACAGTCCAACATGCAAACCACTATGCCATGCTGGCTCACATTAGGATTAGTGTGTTTTGGACCTAACTAAAAGAAGCTGGTGGCCTGAGCTTTGGTAGATTTGAAGTTCAAAACACACTGCAGAAATAAACCAGTTTGACACAGCTTGAACTGCCTTCGCTTAATGCTAGGGAATCCTGGGAGCTGTAGCTTAGTGAGACATTTAACCTTCTCTGTCAGAGAACTCTGGTGTCACAACAAACTACAATTGCCAGAATTCACTAGCACTGAGCCAGGGCAGTTAAATAGGTCTCACAAAATCGTAGAGTTGGAAGAGACCTCAAGGGCCATCCAGTCCAACCCCCTTCTGCCATGCAGGAAATCCAAGCATCCCCGACAGATGGCCATCCAGCCTCTGCTTAAAGACCTCCAAGGAAGGAGACTCCACTACACTCTGAGGGAGTTTGTTCCACTGTTGAACAGCCCTTACTGTCAGGAAGTTCCTCCTAATGTTCAGGTGGAATCTCTTTTCCTGCAGCTTGCATCCATTGCTCCAGGTCCTAGTCTCTGGAGCAGCAGAAAACAAGCTTGCTCCCTCCTCAATATGAATTCCCTTCAAATATTTAAACAGGGCGATCATATCACCTCTTAACCTTCTTTTCTGCAGGCTAAACATCCCCAGCTCCCTAAGTCGTTCCTCATAGGGCATGGTTTCCAGACCCTTCACCATTTTTGTCGCCCTCCTTTGGACACGCTCCAGTTTCTCAATGTCCTTTCTGAATTGTGGCGCCCAGAACTGGACACAATATTCTAGGTGGGGCCTGACCAAAGCAGAAAACAGTGGCACTATTACTTCTCTTGATCTAGACACTATACTTCTATTGATGCAGCCTAAAATAGCATTGGCCTTTTTAGCTGCTGCATCACACTGTTCACTCATGTTCAACTTGTGGTCTACTTGGACTCCTAGATCCCTTTCACACGTAGTTTCATTCAGCCAGGTGTCACCCATCCTATATCTCTGCATTTTATTTTTCCGCCCTAAGTGCAGTACCTTACATTTCTCCGTGTTGAAGTTCATTTTGTTAGCTTTGGCCCAGCTTTCTAGTCTATTCAGGTCATTTTGAATCTTGATCCTGTCCTCTGGAGTGTTAGCTATTCCTCCTAATTCGGTGTCATCTGCAAATGTGATAAGTATCTGTCGGGGTTCCTTTACTGTGATTTCCTGCATGGCAGAAGGGGGTTGGACTGGAAAGCCGTCGCAGTCTCTTCCAACTCTATGATTGTATGATTCTAGTTCTGTCCTCCAAGTCACTGATGAAGATGTTGAATAGCACTGGGCCCAGGAGAGAGCCCCATGGGACCCCACTGGTCACTTCTCTCCAGGCTGAAAAGGAGCCATTGCTGAGCACCCTTTGCCTTCGGCCAGTCAACCAATTGCAAATCCATGTAAGAGTTGCCTGCTTTAAAGTCCGAGGGGCTCCCACTTTCCATCCCTTCGAAGCGAGGATGGCCTTGTTTGCTGGACATTCAAGGCCTCAGCGCGGCCTCCGCCGCCGCCGCCGCCCTCTCAAGGCAAAAAGGGCGGGAAGAGCTCGGAGATGGAGGAGAAGGAGAAGAAAGCCACCCATTTCGCCTCAGGAGCCCGTTACTTACCTCTCCAACCAAACGCCGAAGGTAGCGGCGACGGCGGGCCTCCTCCTCCTTTCTTTTCCCGGCCACTTCAGCCTTCTCTCCACAACTTCCGGGTGACCCAAGCGCATGCGCGAAAGTAGACACACGCGCGCGCGGAGACCCTCAGCCCTTCTGCTTCCCTCCGGTCGGCTCGGGCTACGAATCCCGACCAGGGACAAACATAGCAGCATGCGCCCGAAGCAGCGCGCACGCGCCGCTCCCAATCGTCACTCACTCAAAGGAGGGGGCTCCGCTCGCAGATGGAATGAGGAGTGTGCCTGCGCAGAAGGCATCCGCCCCGCCCACAAAACACAATGCAGAAAGGGATCTTGGGAATTGTAGTTTTTTTGCACCAGAGTTCTGACAGAAAAGGCTCAATAAATGTCTCACACAAAACCATTACAGTACAGTTCTCAGGAATGCATAGCAATTGAGCCCAGGGCAGTTAAAGTGGTCTCAAACTGGATTATTATTATTAGTAGTAGTAGTAGTATTAATGTCCTGCCTTCTTCTCAGTACATGGGCTCAAGGCGGCTTACAAATCTAAGGCTGCATCCAAAGTGGAGAAATAGCCTGGTTTGGTGCCGTATTAACGACCCTTGGCTCAAGGCTATGGAATTCTGGGAGTTGGAGTTTGTTGGGGGGCTCGACTTATATATGAGGTCGACTTATAATGGAGTACAGTATATAGGGCACCTTCCTCCTCCCTCTCCAGCTCATCCTTCCAGCTGTTTAATATGTTAAGGTGAAGAAAGTCTATGAAGAAAGTAAGAGTTTAGAAGCAAGGTCAGCTGAAACAGCTGGGAAAAGCATGTGAGGAGAATGCAGGATTTGGGCTGAGAAGACCAAAGGAGCCCTGAGGAACTTATGAGGCCATGTCATGCTTTTTTTTATTAAATACATTCTACATATTGTGGGATATTTTCCTACCCTGATGAGAATTCCTCTCCATTGCAAGGTATAAAAATGACCCATAAGTAAAGAAGTGTTTGCATTTGTACCCACAGCCAGAGAGAAATAAAATAACATTAACATTATATAGCATGCAACATACACTTCCTTCATCATGAGCTCTTTCCCTTCCTCAGTGAATCCCAATGTCCCGCAATGATAGACAATTGTTGAAGTCAACCTACCTGAATATGAAACATGAGGACTTTTTCCTACTGCTTCCTTCTCTGCATCATGCTTTGCCACAAAATGGCATGGGCCTTTTTAAAAACAACAACAACCATAGTTTTTTGTGGGTTTTTCAGGCTATGTGGCCATGTTCTGGAAGAGTTTCTTCCTGACGTTTCGCCAGTATCTGCGCAGGTAACAATGTTGGGCTGCAAATGCTGTCTCTCCTATTGAATAAACTGGCTAGAGCTGATGGTACTTGCAGCTCAGCAACATCTGGGATGCGAGCTCCATCCCTGCCTCAAAGACACACACAGCTTCCAGTTTGCAAGGTAAACTAGAAAGTAAACCTCTGGAACTATGTCTCCTACAGCTAAAAATCAAAAGCATTATGCAGCTTTTCTGTCTCTTCCTCCGTAACATATTTTTAAAAAGGAAAAAAAAAACTTGGAAGAAGTGGTAGGAAAATGCAGAAAGGTTACCAAGGGGATCAAATGACAGCTGGAGCCCCTATACATAGGCTTGCCATATCCTGGCGGGGGGCAGGACTTTCACGCTTTTGGACTGTTGTGCACGGTCCCGCCACGGTTCTGCCTTTGCCCCGGGCGCCCCCCCTGGGTTTTGTGAGGGCGCCGCCGCCACGGCGCCTTTAGCTGCTTTTGCGGTGGTGGCCCTCGCTTGCTCCCCCTTGTCCGCCGCCGCCGCCGCCGCCGCCGCCAAGCAAGCCCCCAGAGCTCTGCACCGCCGTGCGGGCAAAGAGGCACAAGCGAGGGCCGCCGCCGACCCGGAAGCCCCCAAAGCTCCGCGTGAGCGCGCAGGCAAGGAAGGGCAAGCAAGGGCCACCGCTGACCCGCCGCCACCGCCAGTTTGCAAAGGGCCTTCCATGGTTAGCAATATTATTGTTATTAGCACCCAAAGACCTAACTCTGTGACGTCAGTTTGCAAAGGGCCTTCCATGGTTAGCAATATTAATGTTATTAGCACCCAAAGACCTAACTCTGTGACGTCAGTTTGCAAAGGGACCTTCCATGATTATTGTTATTGTTGTTGTTGTTATTATTATTATTATTATTATTATTATTATTATTAAAAGAGCTAGCTGTGTGAGTCTAGACTAGAGCAGGGCTGCCCAGCAGATGGTCAGGCCTGGTTGTGGCCCAGGGGACTGGTCACCCTGCAAGAGGTGTACTGGGGAGAAATCTGTGTGTGTGGATTATGGCTGTGGTGTGTTTGTATAACTTGATGGCTGTGGTGCGTCTATGTTGTTGCATGCTTTCCAGTTGTTCAGGACTCATGTCACACTCTCTCAGCCTCACAGAAATGGGGATTCAAAAATGGTTTTTTTCTTGGCAAGATTTCTCTTTGCCATCTTTCTGTGAGGCTGAGACAGTGAGACATGGTCAAGGTCACCCTCTGGATTTTATAGCTGAGTTTGCATTCAAACCCTGATCTCCAGAGTCATGGTTCAGTGCTCAAACCATACATAACACTGTATGGCAAGAGGCCATGTTAAATAAAGCTATGTTAAATGCCCAAATGTGTGTTGTGTGTGTTTTGGAATGGAGGGGGGAGGTTTGGCCAGAAAGGAAAGTACATTTCTGCCATCTGTCTAGGAATAATGCCAAAATGTCCCCCATTTTGATCATGCCTAAGAAACATGCATTTCTATTAACATTTTTTTAAAAAGCAGTAATTTTTTCGCGTGTCCTCCATTTTTAAAAAGTGTCCTCCATTTGAAAATCTTGCCCTCCATTTGTCCTACTTTTGTCCCAGTTTGGAGGTCCTGACTTATGGCAACCCTACCTATACACGTTTGTGAATGACACACGGCAATTACCCATTTGTTAAAATCTCAGCTGGATTCACACAGACATACACCCAAACATACACAACCCCTCCCAAAGTGAACAATCTATTTAGAAACCAATTGAAAAGGACCAGAAAGACAAAGTTCTTAATCCCACCAATTTGGTACAGCAGGAAGAGCTTGGGAAAGTTACTTGTTTGTAGTATTGCTGGCTAGGGGAGTTTGGAAGCTGTTGTCTCAAACAGTAGTTTTCCTGGCTCAAAAAGCAGGACAGGAACTCACTTGGTAGCCATACACGACAAGACTTTATCACACACAGCTTTTTAAACTGCCATTAAAGTTGAAAAACAGTCCCTTGGGTGATACTTACAGCATACCGCTATCTCCATCCCGTTGCTGCCTTGCCTCCAAAGTGTTTCTAGAGCGCACCTTGTCATTGATAGGAAAGCCTGCCAGTAAGCTCCCTGAAGTGCTGCTTTAAAGATAAAAATGTAAAACCCCAAAGGCATGCATGGTATGGCATTTGGCAAAACGATGAGGTTAGAGATAGCAGGAGGCCCCAGTTGTCCTATTTCACAGATGTGTGGGACAGAATACTCCCTAACTGGTATAGTGTACATACTTGACTATAAGTCGACCTCATATATAAGTCGAGGGCAGGTTTTGAAGCCAAAATTATGGATTTTTATATGACCCATGGGTAAGTCGAGGGTAAAACTTAGGGGCAAGTAATGAAGGATATAAAAGGATGAAGCAAAGTGAAACAATGCCAAAGAATGTACAGAATTATAGCAGGCATAACTATTTGTACTCATTCTAAAGGCTGGATAGATGAGTAGAAGGGGGTCAGTGCTTCCAGGGCAGATTAAACTCTTGCCTTTCCCCTTTCATTCAGGGGATGGGTGGATGGGTGGATATATATGTGTGTGTGCGTCAATGTAAATACTGTACTAACTCATATATGAGAGTTAAAGTCCAGTACTCACATTGACCCATGGATAATTCCATTCAGGGTGGTTGTTTTTTTTGGTAAATTCTTTAACCTGCATTTCTAGATTTATACATAAGCATATACAATATACGCAGCTTGCTGTGCTGGCATGATCATGACATGAACAGGGCTTGTGTGATCACCTTTTCCTTCTTCTAGCAGCCAGTACACTCTCGAAGCAAACCAGTTTGCACTCCTGGGCCAATAATTTATTTAGAAGGCTGGTTATTTTAGTCCAGATGGACAGTATGCCACAAGCAAAGCACAGCGCCCAATAGATGACAAGAGGAAACAACTTAGCATTAAGCCAATTCTTTAAATCACAGTTGGGCTATTCTTATGTTTGGCATATTTATGCTCTTTATTTGTAACACATTTAGGTTAAACCAGAAGTGGAAATCATGAACCCCTCCAGATGTACCCCAGTTGCCCTGCAACTCTCAGCAGTCCTAGACAGCCCTAATTATGTGGTGACATGAGAGGCAGTCTTAGCCCAACAGGTGAAGTTTGAGATTATCAGCACACATACACCCCCTGTGATTTTTGAATGTCTGGCGGCTGATTTCCAAATAGGCTTTTCATTTGCAAATATTTCAGAATGTTTTGTTAAATGTAAAGTCAAAGGCTTTCATGGCCGGCATCCATAGTTTTTTGTGGGTTTTTCAGGCTACATGGCCATGTTCTAGCAGAAACGTCAGAAATTAACTCTGCTAGAACATGGCCACATAGCCCGAAAAACCCACAAAAAACTATTTTGTTAAATGGTCTAGTGATAAGATTCTGGAAGTGGTAGAATGTACCACTTCATTAAAGAATTTTATGAATGCTTCACAACATTAAAAAAACTCTCTAAGTGGAATACCAGTGCTTTGATGTTATTTTTTTTAACTGTTGTTTCTGGGTTGTTTTATTTAACATGACAGAACATTAACAAATCGCTCTTCTTATATATCATTTGAAGCAATATAGCTACCTCTATCACCTTACACCACCCCATTGAATGGTTAAACAAAGCCTACAACCACTGATAACGGTAAATGTTATTGTTCTTTGTAGATCTCTTGCATCCCATGTATTTTTGGCTTGTGTGATCATCACACAACTGTATAGGCAACTCAGATTTACTTTCCTGGAAACACATAGGCAACCAGAGACACAAAGTCTGTGCACAAAATGATACATTTATTGAAAGAGTATTTTTTTAATACAAAAGAAAGCTCTGTACATAGTACTGCGATTACTGTCACATCCTTCCAGAAACACAACCCTGGAAATTAACAAAACCACACACACACAGCCACTCACACAACGCACACACACACACACACACACAAAACCCCAAAACAATCTGTAAAGTGAACTAAAAAGGTCACCGCACAATAAATGCCATGTCATCCCTGATAAGTGTTCTTACAAGTCAACACTTTAAATTGCATGCAACATTAGCGTTTAACCTGCATATCTTAAAAGGGCTGCATTTCCTAAAGGAAGAGCAGGAAGAAGATTGATTCCATGGAGATCCAGCGAACTAGAAATCAAGAGAGAAAGGGAAGTATAGAGGGTAAATTCAGAGAAGAGCCTGCATTTGTTGAGTTTGGCATCCTTTCCTAATTTAGTAGGCAACTTTTGGGTTAGAAACATGATTTTAAAATTCCTGCTTGGAAGATGTGCCTCTCTCCCAATCATCTCCATAACACTTTCTCCTAGAAAAAAAAAATATACACACTGATGGCAGCATCCAATGATCCACATGTGAACTTTGCAGCAGGATATATGGCATTACTGGACACCAGTAACAAAATTCATCATATTCTTTGCCCTTTAACAGCTCCTCAGTGGATGAATACAGCTGAAAGTTTTAATGGCTCAATGTGTCACCATATAACTGTCTGGAACCAGTAATTTCTTTTATATCTGCCATGGGAAAAACATCATTACCTTTCTTCCCTGGTGCATGAAGAAGTATTGTAAATTTTTTCTCCACGCACAGCTCAGCGCAGACTCCGAGCCTACAAAGTAGTCTCACACAGATAATTAATGACATCCATTTATTCATTTATATCAGATCTTCTTAAGTCCATATATTTGTTAGAAAGATTGGGTCAAAAAAGCTTACAAAGTTTTTCAAGTAAGTTGGGAAAAGGGAATTTTTTAAACAGAAAGATTCTTGGCAATCATGAATTCTGGAAGAATTAGATTTTATTACCTCCATGTGTTTTAAAAAGGAAAGACTTCAATGATGGAAGAAGTATTCAGCTCAAAGCTTAATGGAAGAGTTTGCTGCACATCATTAGGGAGAGGTTGGAGAGGGAAGAAAACACACACATGAGATTTAACAGTTAGTTTTCTTGAGCCACAACTAGTCTGTCAGTGGATTGTCACATCTGAAGATGGAAAAAGTGAGAGATTAAAACAAGATGATGCTTTGGCATCACTCTTTATCCATCTTTCAGTATATAAACAAAATAATCACTCTCCTCCAGTTGCTGGGTACTAAAGATACCATTAAATACATCAGGCCAAAGGGTCATCTGGCCACCTGCATGTTTTGGACTTCAGCTCCCAGAAGTCCCAAATAGCACAACCAGTGGTAAAAAGCTGTGGAAGCTGTAGACTGAAATACCTACAAGGCCAAATGTTTCCCAGCCTTGAAATATACATGGGTTGAAGCCTGACCCTTATTAATGAATATCTAATACATATCTTACATTATACTGTACTGTACATTTTACTACTAGCTGTAAACCAGAGTTTGAAAAAGTAAGTTATGGCAAATAACTTCCAGAACCTCCAGTCAGCAACACTATGCTAGCCAGGAGATTCTGGGAGTTGTAGTAAAAAATATGTTTTCAAACCGTGTTGTAAATCAGGTCTGAGTGAGGTAATTTCCAAGTATGTGTGAGCACCCTTCCCCATCTGCTCAACCTTGATGTAGGTGTTTGAGGGAAAAGACCAGTTTAAACGCTAATGTTCATACAAAGCATTTCAAAAGGTTACAATACAAATTTAAAAGGCCCCTTTCTTCTCCTTTCCCCCTTCCCACCTCATGGCCCTTTCCTCACCCGCCCCATCCCACCCCCAAGTACAAACCCTATGAAAACTGTACAGGAGCCAGACTTTAATTCCTTTAAGAATTACATAAATACTGAGTTTTAACACTTAGAAAAATAAAGTCTTTTTTTTTCAAGGCTTCTTTTGTCTTTTAATTAAAAAAGAAAAAAGTTACAGTAGCTGCTTCCTTTCTCTAAAAGTCTGCAGCCTCTTGATCCAAAGCTGGCCCTTATTATGGAGGTGGGGGAGCACATGTAAAGACCACTAAGCTGTTCACAGCAAGGTAGTCCTTGTTTTCCATGGTGAGGATGAAGAACTGGTTTCCCTCCAGCTTGGTTAGAATGAAGTGCATGATTGTATGCAAGCAAACTAGGGGATGCACAACTATACCATCAAGCACTCTCCTTCCTATTCAGAACATGGAAATATTACTTCCTTTGAACTATAGCTCCCAGAATCATGCCACCTAGAGATTCCAGGAGTTGCCGTCCCAAGAAGTAACTTTTCCAAGCTCTACCTCCCAGTAATAGCATGGGTTGCGTCCAGTTCCCCATTGCAGACCTTGTAGCTCTGCAGCTTTTCCCTTTTTTGTTCTTGCATTTGTTCACCCCCCCCAAAAAAAATCAGTCAACGTCAGTCAACACAACAAGCAGTTTTTCTAAAGCACGTGGACATGACCGTAGGTGACCACTACTCCTGTCTTGTCCCCTATATCACACAGGAAGAGTCTTCCCCCAACTGCTCTGGGGATAAATCTGTGTTACTCCAGCACTTCAGAAAGTTTTCTAGGTTTCTGTTTTGGGGTTTTTTTTTTGGTTGTTCTTGTTGTTGTTGTTTTGAATACATGACTTAGAATACCCGGTCAGCATGGCCTGTTGCTGTGCTAACTGAGGGATTCTGGGACTTGCAATTAAAAAAACTTTTCCAAGCACTGGCCTTGATCCATCCAACTGGTTTCAATTTAGGAACAACACACTCCGAGGTAGTATCCCCTAGCAGATGGAGGCTGAACATGCTTCATGAAGATAAGGCAACACCCCAACTCATTTCGGCTAACTGGGGAAGAAACAAAAAATGCCACTGTCTGGTATAGATGCCTGCCTGCGATCTCATTGGAGAGGCAGGGTATAAATAAATTTATTATTACA
>NC_056522.1:25454650-25503776 GCF_019175285.1 Sceloporus undulatus | reverse complement strand
ATTATTATTATTATTATTATTATTATTATTATTATTATTATTATTATTATTTCATTTGTGGGTAAAACTGCCTTGGGATGGACCACTGAGTCAAGTTTTAAAATACTTCCCCACTCACACAGGTTTTCCAAATCCATTCTCTGATTAAAAGGGACTATCACAGCTGCCACACCGCAGAATTAATGCAGTTCGACATTGCTTTAACTGCCATGGTTCCATCCTAAGGAATCCTGGGATTTGTAGTATGTTGTGGCACCAGAGCTCTGACAGGGAAGGCAAAATATTACACAAAACTATAAATCCCAGAATTTCATACTATCAAGCTATGGCTGTTAAAATGGTGTAAAACAGGATTATTTCTGCCGTGCAGGTGCAACCCAAGACTCAGCTCTTCTTTCTTCTTGAGAGAAAAGCACTACCAAAACAAATCCTGAGACGATTATCCCCAAGTATCAAACAGGGCAAGGAACAATTGCAGCTACCAGGCTTAAGCGTCACTGAATGTGTTTCCAAGAAGGAAATGTGGCTAACAAACACTCTTCTTTG
Source organism: Sceloporus undulatus (assembly GCF_019175285.1). Taxonomy (NCBI): domain Eukaryota; kingdom Metazoa; phylum Chordata; class Lepidosauria; order Squamata; family Phrynosomatidae; genus Sceloporus; species Sceloporus undulatus. Next base: position 25,503,230 of record NC_056522.1, on the reverse strand, counting down.
CAGCAAAACAGTGGAGGAGTTGCCAGGCATACCATGCAGCCAGTCAAATCTGTTCCTATCCACCAAAACATACATTCTGGGAGAGGAACAATTTAGGAGGAAGTTCAAGATGCTCTGCTTTTTGCCCTCTCCCGGCCTAAGGTGGATGCCAGTGGGAACAACAATCCCTCTTCACAAGCTGAGGGTAAAGGCAAGAGGCCACTGTGATGGCCAACCCACAATGGATCACTGATTGCTTGAAGGCACAATGCTGCAGCCAGCTGGAGGACCTGAACCTGGGAGTAAGAGAAAAGAGAGGGGGGCACTTTGCCCCATTAGAAGGAAGAAGGAAGGCAAGATGGATGTCTATGATTGAAAAGAAACTCCCTTTTTTATGATGGCTTTGAGCCTTTCTGCAATCCAATGTCTCCCTCCAGCCTCACTTGCTCTGCCTTGCAGGCAATAAAACTGGGGAAGTTGCTTGACATTCTATGGTTATATGAGGACGGGAAGTGAGAGTGAGAGAAAGACTTTCCCCAATGAAAACAAAGTGGTGTATACACAGGGGAGCAAACTCTCCCACCTGTGAGACACAATTTCTTTGGCTGGAGTGTAGAGGAAAAATGACACCCACCCACCCCTACCCAACAAAACACAAAAGCACAGTAAATGCAGCATTCAAAATGCAACAAAGCTCCCTCTCACCCCAAATAGCCCAGGCTCAGCTCCTGCTGCTGGCCATTGCAGCCACTTTTAGTGTGTTGTGTGTGTGTGTGTGTGTATGTGTGTGTGTCTATGAGTCAGTGTAAAGTGTGAGAGAAGGAAAAAAAATGTGAAAAAGGCAACAATAAATAAGTGACGGAGTCCATACAAAAAATAGGGACCGCCAAGATCCTGGTGCAGCTTGAGGAGTGGCACAGATCCTGAGGCTCTGCAGAGCACAGATGCTGGAGGCGATGGCAGTGGTGCTGCAGGTTTGCCTGCCAGGTTCACTCTTCCTTCCCTCCCCCCACCAGGTCCTCCCAGAGTTGCTCAGTCATTCTTGGAACTATGTGACGTATCCAGGTTGACTACTTGCAGCTCTGTCAAGTTGGTACTGCTGCTGGACTGCTGCCCAATAACGGCCATCTGGAAAGACACAAAAGATTAACACAGGACTATTAGCAGAAAGAGCATTACAGTCCTACGACTACCACTTGAGCTTGGAAAGGTTATATCCTCAGACTCCAGCTCCTAGAAGTCTCCTCAGTTAGTGGTCAGGAAGTTTTTGGAAGCTGCAATCCAAAAAATGAACTTTTCCAAGCTCCTGGCCTCTTACAATTGCAAGACTCTGCCTCACCATCATTTAGGAAAAAGAGAGAAATAATGGGCATAACAATATGACAGAGGTGTACAGAAGGCTCTTGGTATCCACTGGGGTTTAGTTCCAGGACCACTCGTGGAAACCAAAATTTGTGGATGTTCAAGTCCCATTAACTTTAATGGTACAGTGGATAGTAAAATCGACTTATATAAAATGGCAAAATCAAGGTTTACTTTTTGAATTTATTATTTTCCGAATATTTACAAGCCATGAATGTTTGAATCCATGTATAAGGAGGGCCGACTGCACATCCAGTTTTAATCCAGGAGGGAAAGATCTGTGCCACAGGCCTGACCTATCTGGCCATGAAAAATACATTTGTCTGATTACTTCAAATGTCACCTAACAACCTGGATGTCTGATGTAGCCACATCAACTGAATCCATGCTTCCAATCCCACATGGTTCTCTCTCTTTCACAACTGAGGCAACAGAAGAAATACATAAACCTTTCACCTAAAAGTGGAACTTTCTTGTTGCGAATGTGTACACATGCCCTGAAGTGACAGAACAAAAGCCATACATTGGTCGCGACTAGCCAACCGGCTAAATGGGGATGAGCTTTTTTTAGGCCACCTTTTCTAGGCCCCTCTCCATATGGAGCAAGCAGTGGTGTCCTTTAAAAAGGCTGCTTGGTCATTCAGGATGCTGCCGAACAAGACTGTCATCCACCAGATCAGTCTCAAGCAACCAAAGTCCTGAACCGCTTGCATGCAGGGTTTGGTCTGCGGCTTCCAGTACATCTTTACACCTGCCGTTTCATCCCTCACCTATCGCTACAGGACTTTTTCAGAAGTTGGATGTATCTTTCGAGCCTGTGCAATGGATTTTTCTGGTGGACCATCGCCTCCCAAAAATAGTATTCTACGGTGAACTCGCCACAGGTCAGCGTAAGAGGGGCGCTCCAAAGAAGAGATACAAGAACTCCCTGAAACAACATCTCAGGCTTGGCCAAATCAATCACCAACAATGATCTGCCCTGGTTTCGCATCGGGAGGCATGGAGACGCACTATCCACGATGCTGCAGCCTTCTTTGAAAGCTCACGCTGAACGAGTCTCGAAGAGAAACGACAACGCAGAAAGAACCACAACCTGGAAACATCACTCAAGGAGACTTTCTGCTGTGCTTTCTGCAACCGGACTTGTTTATCTTGGATTGGCCTTTTTAGTCATCAACGCGCTTGTAGAAAGCGTGGGATGAGTCCTTCCTGAATCTTCGTTCGCGAAGTTAAGCCAGAGTGAGAAATGTTGCCTTCCACCCAGAGTGGGACCCATGGCTGCTTGCAGATAAAATTGGTTAACTGAACACAACAGGATGTACTGTTGTAGGTATGCATAGGATTGCAGCCACAAGCAGTTTTATATGTGCTGACACACTAACATGCACACACCTACACAATGCACCAGTGTAAGCAACAGTTTGTCAGAAGAAAAGCTGGATTTTGCAACTTGTATGAATTAAGCATTTCTTAAATTTTGCATAATATATCTGGCAGTTTTTATTCCACTCTCCATAATTTATTCTCTGTAAATTCCACCACTGCTTAAAAGCTAACAAACAAGCTCATTAATCAGTTAATGCAGCTGTATAATTTTTATTTTTTCAATGTTAACAAAAACAATTTATTTTACCCCTTCAAAACAATCAGGTTTAGCGGATTAATTTTTAAACTATGTTGTCCTTATTCCTAAATAAATATGCTTAGGACTGCAGTATCAGTCTCTTGGGGAAAGAATAACTCTCCAATGAAGTGCAGGTGGCACAGGGACTCTGTTTTCAACCCACCTGATGAAGCTGGACAGCTGAGACTGGGATTTGAACTGTTCCTGATGGTGCTGTAAGGAACACCTGAGGGACACCACCTGGCAAAGAGAAAACCAGAGGCATGCTGTTATGCCATAATTCACAATTACCAACATGACAAGACTATCTTTCAAGGCTAGAGGATGAATCAGCTGTAAATCAGAATGGCAAAACTGGCAAAGAACAAACTCAGGACCAGGAAGGATAAAGTGATTTCCCAAACAAACTGAGCCACCCAATACAAAGGAAGCAGTACTCGCCAAAGAAAGAAGGGCTTTCTCCCAGTCCCACCACCATCCTTGGTCCTGTCTGCACAGACACAATATAATGACCTTCCCCTGTTCAGTGTACAATCGACCCTTTCTATCCATGGGCTTGGCTTCTGCAGATTGGAGCATCCGCGGATGGCCCCACTCCATTCTCCCCAATGGCAGCACGTGTGGTATGGTGCAGTGTGGCATCATTAAGAAGGACAGGACATGAGGTCCTGTGATTTTTGAGATCTATGGGGCGGGGGGTGGTGTGGAATAGAACCCTGCAGATACAAAAGGCTGAATGTATGCTCTGCTGAGAGACTGGACCATATACAGCCTAAACCCTGGTTCTAGTGTGAACAGGGCTTAAAATGAATTATTATTATTATTATTACTACTACTACTACTACTACAGTTGGCCCTCCACATTTGTGGCTTTGACCTTTACAGATTTGATTAGTATGTTCTCTCTAGGAATTGCTAGGTCCTCCTGGGAATCTCTGCTGAAAGTTGACCATAGAGTTGCACTGAAAGATCTAGAGGTTATTGAAGAAAACACTTCTCTGGGCATTTGTAGCTCCTCCAGCATGATTCTATGGTCAAATTCTGGCAGATGTTGACTACAGAGTTCTGCTAGAGGACCTAGAAATTCCTAGAGGTGTTCTCTCAAGTTAAAAAGTAGTTTTTATTTGCAATTTCCCCACTTTCATGGAGGTCCTGTGCCCCTAACCCCCGTGAATGCGGAGGGCCTACTGTATTATTAATTTCATTTGTATGCTGCCGTTCTCCCAGAAGGCACCCAAGACAGTTCACAGATAAGAAACATTTAAAAATTTCAATAAAATACAAAACAATTAAAATTATCTACAAGCAATATAAAATAACAGAAAACAATACAAAAGTTAAAAGCATAATTAAAACTCACCTGCTCCATACAAAAAATTATAATTGTTTTACTCTGGATCTTCCAGGAAGATCTGAGGCCCTCCATTCCAACACTGGGTGGCAGTCTGAAATGCGTCCCACTGAGCCACCCAGTACATCCATCACTGCCATTAGTCACTTGCTCTGAAATCAGAATAAGGCTCCCAGTTCATGTGATCATCGTTGCACACCTCATTCTGACCTCAGAGTGAAGTGACTAACAGCGGCAGCAGATACGCCAGGCACCTCAGCGGGACACACATGAGAACGGCTGCTTGCCCTTGGAGCAGAGGGCTGGGTAATGGGAGAGCAGGTCAGGGCAGCTCTGGGGCCAGGGCACTCCAGACTGCCCCAGGAGTATTCTAGCTGGTGCAGACAAGGCCCTATGTATAGTTGGTAAGGAAGTGGAAATGCATCATCCCAGTAGCTGCTCCCAGGCTGTGGAACTACCCTCCACAAGCGGTCCTGTTATCTCCCTCTCTGCTCTCTTTCAGTCAGCAAGCAAAGCTCTTTCAGTTTAGGCAGGCCTTTTGTTTTTAATCACCTAGCAGAAGGGTACTGAAAGTGATGTGCTGTATTTTTATCTTGTATTTTGCCAACTGCATTTTACTTGTATTTAAAACTATTTTAATCCAAGTACTGTTCAATGAAATTGTTGTTTTATTGCTTTTTAACATTTATAAAGAAAGATTTTAGTTAAACTTCCATTTGAAATTAATGTAAACTAATCTGGGTCCCTGACAGGAGAAAAGCAGAATATACATAGATGAAAAAATAATAATATAATATAAATAAATTCTCCTCCTGGAAATATTTTTTAAGTGAGGTCATCAACAGACATCCTGGTGAAATGCAGGGCACCTGAACAGAAATTCAGTGGCAGATGCTTGCTTCCATTGGGGAGAGGACTTGATAAACCACTCTAACCCAGTGTCCTCTGCATGTGTTGAACTATAATTTATGGTGAGCATGCAGGGGTAGCTGTGTTTGAGAATTATGAGAGTTTCTTCCAACCACTCTGGAGGACACCAGGTTGAAGAAGACTGATATATATAATTTTGATGAAGTGTATACTAAAATACTGAAGTAGTTCTCCTGATCCATTTAGTCTCTAACTACAACTCCCAAAATTCCATTATTAGCATGCTGATTGGAAGCTTCTTAAAGATGTAATCCATATACTAACTTTGCAGGCTCTGACTTTGACTAGTAGGCAGCTTTGCAAGGTCTCAGGCTGTGGTGTTCCTCTACTATGTTCCTAAGATTTTTTTGTAACTGGAGATGCCATGAAATGTATCTGCTACGACCTTCTGTTTGCCAACATTTGTATCATATTGTGGAACTATGCATCAGAGGCATGTGGCTTCTCCTGTTAACTGTTCTCAAAGCTGCTTTTTAGACATTATTGTCAGCTCTGTTGTCACATCTAACTGTAATGAAGCCTGAATCAGAGACTGGCAAAAGTTTTTATTGACTACAACTCCCAGAATCCCTCAATCAGCACAGTGGGATGCTGGCTGGGAAGTTCTGGAAGTTATAGTACAAAAAAGCAACTTTGCCAAGATCTCATCTATAAGTTAAATAACCATACATTCTTTCTCTATCTTTTTTTCTATAGCTCCACTTCCTTCCCTTTACTTTGTGTTGGATTTCAGTGCTGTATCCACATAGTGGATTTCATATTTCCAATTTCTATGTATGGATGAGGAAGCAGGACACTAAAGGAAACGGAGAGGAAGAAGATTAAACTCATATGAAATGTGCTGGAGGAGAGTACTGCAGATACTAAGGACTGCCAAAAAGACAAATAAATGGACCCTACAACAAATCAAGCCAGAACTCTCACTATAAGCCACAACCATTAAACTGAAGCTATTGTACTTTGGGCATATCCTAAGAAGACATGATTCACTTCAAAAGTTGCAGCAGGAAAAGAGGAAGACCACATTACAGTTAGACTCATTCAATAAAGGAAGCCATGCCTCTGGGAGAGTGCAAGACATAACCAGGGTTGTTGATGACAGGGGCTCATTGAGGTGTCTCAGTGATGGCATCATCGTAAGTTGAAAACAACTCAACAACCAATAACAACAAACCCACATGAATGTCTGTACTTGCAGAAATCACTTCTGCTTGTGGAAGGTGACAGTACTCATTTTTGTCAGTTTCCTCACTCATCAAAATGGGGTGATTCGGCTTATGCAAAGTTATGGAAACACTTAGTGCAGACACCACAGAATAGAACGCTTAGACCGAAGACTGCTCAGAACAAGGGACCAGTCCATTCACACTGGCTCTGGTTATATATTCTCTCTGAAGTGGCCAATAAGCAAAACATGGCAAAATTAAGCTGCTTCTCCTATCATAAGAGCCATCGTAAATAACGGTTCAACTCCAGGCTTACCCTGATCCTGGACCTGACCGTGTGAAACTTGCATTGCTGATGGCCCCTGGGAGAAAGCGTTGAGAACGGCAAGCCCACCATCCCCGAGGCCTGACGTTGGAGCATACATCACTGCATGAGAGCTGGGGTACATCATGTGGCCTCCCACTGTGGTTGGCACTGATGAAGTCATGATAGTAGCTGGCAAGGTCACTAGAAAGAAAAGAAAAGGTGAAATATAATGAAGAGTACCAGTCAAATAGAGGGCATTACATCTGTAATTCCTATCTCTCCCATGCTTCTGCTATTTGAATTAGTTGCCTCACTCAGTTTTAAATACAGTGGACCTGTTTACATAACTATCAAGTAGATAGCAGCTTAAAAGCATGCTGAAGATCTGTTTGAAGGAATATAGCTTCTTAGTAGCTGGAGGGAGCAGGTCTTGGGAACTATATGTGTTGTTACATGAAGGGCTAGATTAAAAAAGAGCAACTAAATGACAGAAAATGAATTTTTCAATTTATGCAGTTATGGAAGCAAATATTAGTGCAGACACCACAGGATACAACTCTTAGATCCTGGAGTATTCTGGCCCTGAATTCCTCCCGAATTCCCACCCTACCTGCTCTCTTTTTCTTCGAGTTTCCAGCAAATTACGGGTGGCTGCCTTCCCATGCAGTCCCTGTTTGTTGTCTGGCACCAGTGATAAGGTCAGAATGAGGCACCCAGCCATGTTATCAACGCTGGGCACCCCGTTTTGGTCTCAGAGCAATTGGCACCCACAGTGGCAGCACCGGGCAGCTCACAGGGATTGTGCATGAAGTCAACTGATGCCATCACTGCAAAGAGGGCTGAAAACTGACAGCAAAAGGTGAGTTATTTACCGCACATACTCATCTATAAGTCGAACTCATGTATAAGTCAAGGTTTTTGGGCCAAAATTATGGATTTAGATATGACTCATGGATAAGTTGAGAGTAAAACGGGGGTATGTAACAAAGGATGCAAAAGATGAAGCAAAGGAAAACAATGCCAGAAAACACAAAATTCCAGCAAGCATAACTGTTTGTGCTCAGACTAAAGGCTTTATGGATGAGAGAATATAAAGAGAGTGTCAGTGCTTTCAGAACAGATTACACTCTTGCCTTTCACCAGGGGATGGTTCATTTTTTTAATAAGAATTAAAGTACAGTACAGTACTTATAGTAACCCGTGGATAAGTTGACTCAGGTTTTTGGAGTCAATTTTTTGACTAAAATTTCTAGACTTATATATGAGTATATACAGTAAATGCAAAATACGGGGAGGAAGCCCCAAATCAGGTGCAGATGTTTTGAAGACAGTCCAGGTGCAATTTGGGGTTTTAGCCCTGTGTCATGTAAATAGGACGCAGAGAACTGGGGGGGGGGATTCAGGGTAAACCACTCATGTAGACAAGCCCTTAGATTCCTCAGAACATTTATATGCAGAAAGAACCACGTATATTAACACACAGATGTATCATTTGCAAAGTCCAAGTAGTCTAAAAGAAATAATAATTTAATTTTTTCTGTTTAAAAAGCAGCACACCCACACTTGTCTTTTATAGTTCTATTTTCTTCATTTGTTTTTCAGGAGGGATTGATTTTTTATTGTTTAAATGAATAGCAAGCAAATATCATTCCCATTGCTTAGTCTTTTGCAAGCTCATTATACTCACTGAAACCTGCTAGGTGAAATAAGAGGCACAGTTCCTGTCCCCTTAGTGGTTGTATAGAAAAGGGAATTTCATCAGGTGATGGATACATCCCTTTATTTAACTGGCACCAGGCTACAGAAAAAGAGATTCCACTTAAGCATTAGGGGGAACTCCCTGGTGGGAAGAACTGTCTAGTGTCTCAGAAAGTGGTGGAATCTCTTCCTTTGGAGGTTTTTAAACAGAGGCTAGATGGCCATCTGCCAGAAGTAGTTTGATTGTATTTTCTTGCATGGCAGGAGGTTGAACTGGATGGCCCTTGTGGTCTCTTCCAACTCTATGCTTCTATATATTCTATGCACCATTGACACATCCTCAACTTATCAATACAGGTGCCAGTAGAGATATCCCATATTTGGTAGCTGTTCTCCAAGGAGAAGGGGCATGCACATGACAAGAGCTTTGAAAAGTTACTTTTAAAACAACAACTAGACCACATGCTGGCTGAGGGATTCTCAGAGTTGTAATCCACAATGGATCTTTTCCTAACTCTGCAACTGATGTTATGTGTCTATTTGTGTGTGTTTGTCCGTGCAAAGGAACTAGAATGTACTATTAAAACAGGATTGTCCTCTGTGTGCTCAAAATCATGTTCTGTTCAAGCTGGCTTTAGCTACCTCCAAAATTTTGTCTTTAAAAAATAAAGTACACGAACAATTGTGTTTATAGTCCATAATGTATTTTGTTCCTTTTTAAAAATTGTACATCACGCTAAGTACCTTCTCGGAGAAGGGTGTGCTTTTATAAAACTGACAAACAAACAAATGTACATAAAAAAAAACATAACCCCAAAACATGAACGACTGAAACATGCATGCTGGCAAATCTGCCTACTGTACATGAGGACTTATCAGGAAATGGGGTTACTCATAGCTCTCTCTTGTCAATGTAAAGCAGAGGTTGGGAAATTATTTTGGGGACTACAGCTCCAAGAATCCTCTAGCCTGCATCACCAGTAGAACTGGCGGATTCTGGAAACTGCAATCCAAAAGAATGATTTTGTCAAGTTTTGGTAGGGCATATTTTGCCAATGCATTGCCACCATGCAATAAAATAATCTGATGACAGGAACTGGCTGAATTAGAAACAATCACAATAGACCATCTCATCTGGACTTTTTATAAGAATTTTAATAGAAATTTTAAGAAGCTAAAAAAATCTGTAAGTCCCACTAGATGGCACTCAAGCGCCACTGTATTGGGAGAAAGTACTTTTCTCAGACTTTCCATTTTTAAAAAAACAAAACCGTATCTGCACTGACTAGTAAGGGGCTGCTGAATTCAAAGGAGATTGTGACCTTGCAGGCACTGATTCATTTTTGCACACAGAGCAGTGCCTGGGGCAAGAATAATTTAGAATAAATGCCAATTATTGTGAAGAGTTGCCATCATCAAGAAAAGCAGATGGCACTCCAGCAACTTTTTACAGGTGGAAAGAAAGCATTAGAGAGCTGGAAAGATCCTTGGAGGTCAGCTACTCTTCAGCCTGTGTGCAGTTCAGGATCTGCAATGCAGGATGCAAAAGCAGAACCCTGGACATAGGGTCATCCAACTTTGGCTTTAACACCCCCTGGTCATGGAGATGCCAACACTTCCTGAACTAGTCTGTTCCCTTGCTGAGCAAGAGAAGTGATTGGTTCTCTTGCTGCCTCTTGATATTCAGCCCAAAACTGATGCCTTGCAACTACCACCCCATTGGTTCCACACCTATCTCTGGGGAACAGCTCTTTTTTCAGTGCAACAGCCCATCAGATGTTTCACGAGAGACGCTTAGGCTGCCAACGACTGCACAACTATGTAATCCAGAGGTGTTAAGCTACGGAAAATCTGGAGGCGGCAACTACTCCTTTTTCCAATGGCTATGGCGTTTTTTTTAAAAGGCTGCTTTTCATTTTGGCAATCAGAACTGAAAACTATGATAACAGATACTGCATGTGCACATATTTGGTCTTCACCCCCATGCAAATCCCGTTCAGCATCCGTGAGGGAAAATACTCTAAAAACCATCCATCAATGGTATCTCACACCTGTTATGCTGTCTAAAATGTTTAAGGAGCTTTCTCTGGATTGCTGGAGGAGATGTTAATCTAGAAGCAATAATAACAATGTATTATTATTATTATTATTATTATTATTATTATTATTATTTATATGCCTCGTCTCCCGCAGGATCGAGGCAGCTTGCAACATAATGTAGATTGAATGCCTAAAGTGAGAGAATTCTGGGATGCAGCCCTATATCAAATTTCACATATCACTGCTCAAATCATAAATTTCATCACTGCTGCTAGATTAGAAGTAGCCAAATGTTGGAAGTCAGATAACCTCACCACTGATAACTGGTGGATTAGAATTTGAACTATCTGGTTGATGGACATACTTTCTGATATGACAAGATTTTGCAATGGGCAAAAAAGAACTGATACAATTCAAGAAGACTGGATGATCTTTACTATGTATATCAACATTCCCATCAACTCCAATCTCCTACTTCACAAAGACACTCTACAACTGAACAAATGGACTCACTGACTCTTGCTGAGAACCAATTTCTTGATTCTGCTGCAGAATAATTGTTTATCAGATACACACATAGCCTTGGCCCATGTTATCAAATGTTGTTGTTGTTTCTCTGTATTTTTTTGTCATTGTTGTACAGACTCTGTATGTTTTATTGCAAAAACTCAACAAAATTATTATTTATTTTTTTGAAAAAGACTGCTTCAGCCTTCTGCGACAGTGATTCTAATTCCCTGCCTTGTTTTTCAGCAAAGGGGGAACTGAGGGTCTTTGGCCGACCATATAAAACCTGAACAATTCCCATCCCTTATCAAGAAATTAGAAACCGGAAGGATACAGGTCTGTTTAAGTGCACTGTCCTGCTTTGCAAGACCCAAAACATCCTTTTCCCAAAGCGGTGCCCTTCAGGTATTTCAGAATGCAATTCCCATAAATCCCAACTGGCACTGCCAGAAGTCAGGATAATCAGGCCGAGGATGTAATGTTGGCTGGCCTTGAGGGGAATGGAAGGATGGACTGTACTTGGTGGAGACTTACCTGTCCCACTGGAAGAGGTCTGGGTGAGGTCAGTGCCACTGTCACTGGTGGGAGGCGTCTGTTGGGGGGGCTTGATGCACCTGGATGGCTTGTACGGGGACTTGCTGAGCCACAGCACTACCTGGGAAGCAAAAAGGATCGTTCCTTTAATCTCCTGGGGTTGACTTTACTTCTATTCATTTCAGTAATAAAATTCCAGGACTTGGAAGTGTGATTCAGACAGTTCCCAAATTCCCATTGGCCACAGTAGGCTGGCTGAGGGGATTCTGGGAGCTGTAGTCCAAAAGTAATTTTCCCAAGCTTTGCAAAATTCATTGGCCATCTTACCAGAACTGTCAAGTCAAGGTATGGCAATCCTTATACAAAACAGCATTTTTTCCCAAAATTGCTTTTAAGCTATTTATGTAAGGGGTGGTTCCCACTGGTTGATACCCCGGGATTCAAATCGAATCCAAGATGAGGCGTTCCTATTGGAAACCGAATTAACTCTAGAACAGTTCTAGAGTAACCCACAATCGTTCCCACCTAAAATTGAATCGTAAAGCGGTTTATTATTTGATTCGTGTTATCGTCATTTAATGCGGGTTAAAAAAAATAGAAGGGTCGAACCTACATTTTTTTCCTTGAATCGGGATAGGAATCGGAGCATTTAAATAGGAACGACAGCCTTTGAAATCGGGTTAGCTGGATGGGAGGAGCGGAGCGCGATGGGCTGGCTTGGGGGGGGAGTCGCCCTTTCTGTCCCCATCTGTTGTGGCTGTCGTCATTTTTGCTTCCCTCACCCCTTTGTCCACTGTGGTCTTTCAATAAGAGATAAGGATTTTTTTTTTAATTTTAATGGTTTACAGGCGCTTAATCTCTTCAGCGCTTTAAGCGCCTGAAGTCCCGGCTGCTCAAGCGCCTGCATCTGCCAAAGGACTACAAGGCTTCCCCCAGTGGATTGCAACCTCCCCTCTGTGTGGGGAGAGCCCATTTCTAACGGAGGAGAGGCAGGAAGGGAAGCCTTCTCGTGAGGAGGCATCTGATCTTGCCCAGGCAGGGAAGGGAAGCCTCCTCGCGAGAAGGCATCTGATCTCGCCCAGGCAGGGAAGGGCTCTGATCAATGGGGGGGGGGGGAATAGAGCCTTTTCTCTTTCTCAAACGGAATCTGCCTTCTCCTCCAACCCTGGAAAGAGAATCTTTGGGAAGAGTGCTCCCTCCCTGCTTTTCCAGCAGCCTCCTTCATTGATCTCTGGGCTCTCTGAAGGGATTCTCCCTGGCTGTCTTGGGAGACATGAAGAGGGGATGCTGTCCTGCAAAACCCATCCCCATAGTTTCTCTGGAAACAGCTTGGGCTCCCCAAATTCGCTTTGCCAGAAGCCTCTCCCATTGATCTCTGGGCTCTCTGAAGGGATTCTCCCTGGCTGTCTTGGGAGACAGCCAGAGAGGATGCTGTCCTGTAAAACCCATCCCCATAGTTTCTCTGGAAACAGCTTGGGCTCCCCAAATTCGCTTTGCCAGAAGCCACCCCCAGCCTGGGGTCTTTCTTCCAAGGCAGTGAAAGTGCTTTGGGCAGTTTTCTCTCCCTCAACCATCCTTCCCCACGAATCATTGCAGGACTCATAGGCACTTTAAGCGCCTCCTCATTGGCTCTTTTATAACAAACCGCAAAATTTAAAAGTGACATTATGATGACGTTGCTTTGATTGACAGCCCCAAAATGGTGAGTGGGAACGAAATAAGGCTAAAACCGATTTATATATACACCGTTTTATTTGAATAGGAACGAAAGCGGATCACTTAAAGCGAATCGATTGGTAAATGAGAACGAAGAAAAAAAAGCGATTCGGAACGCGGAATAAGACCAGGGTTATTTTGAATCGATTTAACTGATACCGGTGTATTTTAAAGCGTTGTAAATCGCAAGGGGGAACCACCCCTAACATATTTATACATCACACCTCCACCCACTCATAGCAATTTACAAAATGCAGATTAAAAACAGCAGTAAAAGCAGCATAAAATAAATACATCAGGGCAAAAGAAAAAAAGAAACTGGAGAATTTTGTCACAATCAAATGGGAAAACAACTTAAAGGCTGAACAAAACAATGCAGTTCTCACTGCCTATCTAAAGCATAATGAAGAGAAGGCTAAATGAATCTTCCTCAGGAGGGAGTTTGACAGTCAGGGTGCTCCTACAATAAAAGCCCTGTCTCAGGTGATCACCAACTTAACTTCTCTCACCAGCAGGATATAATAATACGGTCTTCAATAAAGATTGCAAATTATTCATAGATTCATATTGAAGGAGTTGATCTTTCAGGGATTTTATCTAGTTGATGCAGATTGAGTCTCCTTTATCCAGAATTCTGAAATCCAAAATATTCCAAAACCAAAACATTTTTCATAGGTGGCAGAGATAGTTACACCTTTGCTTTCTGATAGTTCAATGTACACACACTTTGTTTCATGCACAAAGTTATTAAAATATTGTAAACTATCGAGGTATAACACTGCTCTCCATCACTGAAAAATCCTTGCAAGGATACTCCTGAACAGATTACTTCCTGCTATTGCAGAAGAACTTCTCCCTGAAAGCCAATGCGGCTTTAGAGCTAATAGGAGCACTACAGACATGGTATTTGCCCTTAGACAAGTGCAAGAGAAATGTAGAGAGCAGAACAAAGGACTCTATGTAATATTTGTCGACCTCACCAAAGCCTTCAACACTGTGAGTAGAAAAGGTCTATGGCAGATCCTGGAACGACTAGGATGCCCCCCCCCCAATTCCTCAAAATGATTACCCTGCTACATGAAGGCCAGCAAGGTCAAGTCAGATATGGCGATGCTCTCTCAGAGCCCTTTCTAATAACTAATTGAGTGAAACAAGGTTGTGTTCTTGCTCCAACTCTATTTACAATCTTCTTCAGCATGATGCTCCAAAGGGCTACGGCAGATCTCGAAAAAGAAGACAGCATTTATATACGCTACCATACTGATGGTAACCTGTTTAACTTAAGCCGCCTGAGGGCCCGCACTAAGACCTAAACTATCTAGTGTGTGAACTACTTTTTGCTGATGATGCTGCCCTCGTTGCCCATACGGAAGCAGCTCTGCAGCATCTAACATCTTGTTTTGCTACAGCTGCAGAGCTCTTTGGTCTGGAAGTCAGTCTGAAGAAAACAGAAGTTCTCTACCAGCCGACACCACAGGAAGAACCAGGGCTGTAGCTAGGGGAGGGCAGGCAGGGCGAGGCCCTGGGGCCCCCACTCAAAGGGGCCCCCGCACCGCCCTCCCTCGCCTCGCCAATCTCTTTCTGTCTTCCCTGCATGGCCCGCCCAGCCTCTCCCTCCCAACAACAGGGAAGTCAGGAAGACTGGAGTCGTGGCCATGTGGGGCCTGAGGGGGAGGTGCCAGGCTGGCAAAAGGGAGCTCTGGAGGAGAGGGAGGGACAGACGGATGAGAGGCTGCATCAGGCTGCATCCACACTGGAGAAATAACCGAGTTTTTGGCCGCACTTTAACTCTTTTTCTGGCTCACAGCTATGGAACTCTGGGAGTTGAAGCATGTTGTGGGGCCCTGATATCAAGGCTTGAGTGTTTTTCTGGCTCAAGGCTATGGAACTCTGGGAGTTGAAGCATGTTGTGGGGTCCTGATATCAAGGCTTGAGTGTTTTTCTGGCTCAAGGCTATGGAATTCTGGGAGTTGACATATGTTGTGGGGCCCAGAGCTCAAAGCTTAACTCTTTTTGGCCTCCTTTTATAGGACACGTCCTACATTTCACACTTCTGCCCAGAAGGCATTTCAAAACATCCTCTATTTTTTGTAAGATGACCAAATGTCCTCCTTTGCTAGGACGTGTCCTATGTTTCAACTTTCTGGCCAGGAGGAATGTCAAAATGTCTTCCATTTTTGGTAGGATGACCACATGCCCTCCTTTATCCAGGACAGGGCCTACATTTCAGCCCTGTCCAGGAGCAATGTCAAAACGTCCTCCATTTTAGCAAGGTGACCAGACGGCATCCTTTTTCCAAGACACGTCCTACATTTCCGCCCAGGAGGAATTTCAAAACATCCTGGTTTGTTCAGAGTTTGCCTTTGCCAGTCTTTCCTTGAGGCTGAGAGTGGTGACTTACATGCCTAGTGGGTTTTTTTGCTTTGTTCAGAGAGTTTGCCTTTGGTGACTTGGGTGTGTGCGATTGTGCGCCTTCAAGAGGTTTTCTTGGGAGGTTTGTTCACACAGGGTTTGACTTTGCCATCCTCTGAGGCTGAGGGAGTGTGACTTGCCCCAAGGTTTTCTTGGAAGATTTGTTCAGAGGGAATTTCTCTTCACCTTCCCTTAAGGCTGAGAGAGTGTGACACAAGCTCAGTGAGTTTTTTATGCCCAAAGAAGGAATCGAACCTTGGTTCTCCTCCACCGCTGCCTCCTGCCACACTTCCTCAGATGCATTTAGTTTCAGAGGTGCTCCAAAATCTCTATGTCTTTGAATTCTATTATTATTATTATTATTATTATTATTATTATTATTATTATTATTATTATTAACTGAAAGAAAGAAGTTGGCAGCATGAGCTTTCCTAAAGTCTGCTTCCTCAGATGCATTTAGTCTCAGAGGTGCAACAAGATCTCCACAATATAAGAATTTATATTACTTTTTAAAAAATAATAATAATGTTTTTGGCTTTTAGTTGGTTATGTCCTCCATTTTTCTTAAATGTCCTATATTTTGGGGTAAATCTTGTCCTACATTTTGGGGTAAATTTTATACTACATTTTTTCTACATTTTGTCCTGGTTTGGTGGTAGAAAATTATGACAACCGAGCCATGACATGCAGCTCCTTTATCCACTGCAACAGAGGCAGCATAAGCACTCTGGAGAAGCGCTGCACCATTTGGACATGGTGCATGAGCCATTTCATCGACACGCACCCCATGTAAATAGCGGTGTGCCAAGATGGCGCCCGTGGCTCGTGGTAGGACTCAGGATATAAAAAAATATAGGGGCCCCAAATGTACTTTCTGCCCTAGGACCCCTAAAGGCCTAGCTACGGGCTTGGGAAGAACACTACCATCCCCACATCACTGCTGGCAAATCTGTGCTTAAGTCCATCCATCAGTCACCTACCTGGGAAGCATGATCTCCTCAGACGCCAAGACTGATAAAGAGATTGATCACAGACTAGCAAAGGCATATAGTGCATTTGGAAGGCTTCACAAAAGAGTCTGGAGTAACAAACACTTGAGGCAAAGCACAAAAATCAGTGTGTATAGAGCCATTGTACTTTCTATTCTCCTTTATGGGTCTGAAACATGGGTCACCTACCGCCAACACCTATGACTCCTCGAAGGCTTTCATCAGCGCTGTTTACACACAATTCTAAATATATACTGGACTGACTATGTGACAAATGTTGTTGTCCTTGAGCAAGCAGGGATCACCAGCATTGAGGCCATGCTATTGAGGACGCAGCTGCGTTGGGCAGGACATGTTTCTAGGATGAAGGACCATCGCCTCCCAAAAATAATACTCTACGGTGATCTCAGGCTCAGCCAAATTGACCACCAACAATAGTCCGCCCTGGCCTTGCATCGGGAGGCATGGAGACGCACTATCCACGATGCTGCAGCCTTTTTTGAAAGCTCACGCCGAATGAGTCTCGAAGAGAAACAACAACGCAGAAAGAACCAGACTTTCTGCTATGCTTTCTGCATATTTATCTTGGGTTGGCCTTTTTAGTCATCAACGCACTTGTAGAAAGTGTGGGATGAGTCCTTCCTGAATCTTCGTTTGCGAAGAAAAGCCAGAAAGAGACTCAGGTACCACTACCATTCAATCTCTGAGGTATCTCATTTTGCACATATATGCAAATACTGTGCAGGTATTCTAAAATTAAAATCCAAAATCCAAAACACTTCTGGTCCCAAGCATTTTGGATAAAGAAGACCCAACCTGTATTCTAAAAATCACCTTAATGTTGATGCACTCAAGTTGTTTTTTTTTTAATGCACTGTTTGAGTTGTGAGGTATTTTCTGAGCCCAATGAAAATTCCAATTCATTGTGGGTTGGGAACAAAGTTAGAGTTGTGGTTATGATTAGCACTCAGCATACAGTATACTCTTTGTATTTCCTGACACCAGTGAGAATTCTACTGTCTCACCTACAGAAGAAAGTTGATTATTCTAAGTGAAAATGAGTGAAGCCTAGATTCAGTTCTGTGTGAGATGACAGTAATTTGCAACACAATGCATTCTATGCTGGCAATACTCCATGGTGAAACTGGTCCCTCCACAACTGATTAAAGAACACTTAAAGAGCAAAGGAAGAGATCAATGCAAGGAAAGTCCTGCTGAGTCAAATACCAAGAATCCATCTGATTTTACATCCTGTTTCCAACAGAGTGCCTCTGGGAAACCCAACAGCCAGATATTTTAGACCCTAATACTTATCATTCATTGTCATAATGCCTGGGGCCTCTGAGATTTGTAACTCAAAACTTCTGGAGAAAACCAAGTTACCTATTCATGATCCAGGGCAGCACTTCCTAAGGTATTTGGTTTGTGAACTGGCAAGGACACCCTATTTATACACAATGATTTAAAATTTCCTTTTTTTTCATGTATACTCTCCAGGAAACTTTGAGTAGCCTTTGAGTAGCACTGATCTAAGGATTCCAGAAAACAATAGTCTCCAGCAAGCCTAAACTATACCCCATATATGACAACAGTTCAGGCAGTTCAGTTTCTTGTGCTTTTGTTCAGAACAACAACAAAATTACTACAATTACAAGAATCCCCTGTGATCATGCTAACAATAGGATTTAGAAAGTTGTGGCTCAATAAAGTAACTTTTCCATCCTCTGGTTCAAGCCATGAATACAACATTCTTCAGCAAACCCACCTTATCAGTTCCAAAGGTCTGAAGAGGAGGGTGGGATTGTGCCATTGTCTTGATAAACAGGAAAAAAGCACACAGAACAATCCTCACTCACAAATGAATGGCCAGCCAAACTTGCAAACTGGGCAGCCAAATTTGCAAACTTGCAGATTGTATGCAACCAACGCATAGGAATCTGGCAATCACTTAGAAGACAGGGATGCTCAGACAAAAGACAGTGAACCAACATGGAGCAAAGAGAGGGAGATAAAAGTGGCATAGAGCCAGCATGGTACAGTGGTTTGAGCATTGGGCTATGACTCTGGAGATCAAGGTTCGAATCCCCGCTCGGCCACAAAAAACCACTGGGTGAGCCTTGGGCAAATTACACTCTCTCAGCCTCCAAGGATGGAAATGGCAAACCCCTCTGAAGACTTGCCATGAAAACCTCACGATAGGGTTGCAGTTAAGTCAGAAATAACTTGAAGGTACACAACGTGGAGCAAAGAAAGAGAGAGACTGTGTTAAATCTCTCATTTCACTGTCAGAACTCCCAACCCTGTTCAATGCACAGGATGTTTATATCTGAGGAAATATTTATACACACTGCCCTAGCAAAAAGATTCCCTCTTTCTGCACAGTGACCCAAACCTTCTGTACACAAACCACACAATGGGAGGCCAAAGGGAAGGCAGCTAGTTCCACTGCTAGTAAAGTGTTCAGTTAGCTGCCATCTTCTGGCATGACACTTATGGACTTTTGCCCTTTTCAACCAAGCATGTTGGACAGGGCATGTAGCAGTATATCCTACACCACTCACCCTTGCATCACAACCCCCCAACTAACAATTATTTTTGACCTATTTTGAGCCTCTTTTCTCTGATATGGAAAAACAGAGGGCATTAGAACATGCGTGAAAGGGAGATTCTTATTTCCAAACCTGGTTTCTGTTTTTGTTCTTGTTTTAATGAAAAGGAGGCTTAAATGGGATGTCTACCACAATTTGCAAATCTCTAGAGAATTAATAAATCCTCATTAATACAGAACAAGCATTAAGGGGTGGTGCAGTGAATGCAAGGAGCCAGTATGGTACAGTGGTCTGAACATTAGACTATGACTCTGGAAACCAGGGTTTAAATCCCAGCTAGACCATGTAAGTCGCAGAGGGAAGCAATGGCAAAAGCCCTCTGAAGAAACATGTCATGAAAACCCTGTGATAGGATTGCCTTAGGGTCGCCATAAGTCAAAAAAAGCTTGAAGGTACACAACAATAGAGCAAGCTAGGCCTCTGGTGCTAGGAAGATAGGCTTTAGAGTCCTTGTTGGCATCATGGCCAATCATTAACAGTTGCCCAGTACAATGAAAGCATCCATTTGTATTAATAGCCTTATCTGATTCTTCTTTCATTAGCTTGTCAATTTGAGGCTGGGAAAAATATGAAAGGTGGGATTGGACTGGCGAAGCAAATTTTCCCGTTACTAATCCACTTTTACAATTCTCATAGCTGCTGAGGAAGGAGTTGGGTCACCCTTTAGTGCTTTGATTTTCTTTGTTTGCTTCTACACTGTGTAACCCTTGGGAGTCTCTCATCTATCAGCCTCACTCTGAAGGGGGGCACACCAGTCCATGGCCCCATTAGGCAGCAATGGGAACTGAATTTGATTATTGGCCAAGGACCATCTGAGTTGTTGTTGTTGTTGTCATCCTGCTTTCCTTCCAAAATGGGGATTCAAAGCAGCTCACAATTTAAAAGAATAATAAAATTAAAAGCATACTAAAGTAGAATTTGTTTGGGGGTCTAATTCTATCACTGAAAGGGATGTGAAGGGATGCTGGACCCCATCAGTGAAAAGGGCTAGTATGCTTTTCTGCTGTATACCATCTGCTGCATCTTTTATTGTATTGTTGTTGTGTGCCTTCTAATCATTCCCAGCTTATTATGGTGACCCCAAGACAATACTATCATGGAGTTTTCTTAGCAACATTTGTTCAGGAAGGGTTTGCCTTTGCCTTCCTCTGATGCTGAGAGAAGATAACTTGTCTAAGATCATCCACTGGTATTCCAAGGCTGAATGGGGATTTGAACCCTAGCCTCTGCAGTCATAGTGCAACACTCAAATCACTACACCTAAGTTACATCAAAACAAGTATTTTATCCAATAGTACAGTCGGCCCTCCTTATCCACATATTTTTTTATCCACAAATTCAAGCATCCAAGGCTTGAAAATATTCAAAAAAAGTATAAATTCCAAATAGCAAACCTTGATTTTCCATTTTATATAAGGGACATCATTTTGTTATGCCATTATATTTAATGGGACTTGAGCATCCACGGGGGATCATGGAACCAAACTCCAGCAGATAACACGAACCCACTGTAATTAACTACAAAGGCTAGGCATCATACAGCCTTCCAGATATTGTTGGATCACAAGTCCCAAAAACCCTAATAAGCACCATTCTCAAAAGTAGGGAATGCTGGGAGCTGCAGTCTGAGTGGGTTGTGGGATTGAGAGAACCATTCTGCAAAGGCAGTTATACGACTTGATAGGTCATGACAGGACTTTGAATAGTGCCCAGAAACAGACCAGTAGCCAATGAAGCAGTTTTAACAAGAGGGTTATTACATTTTGTCTTGACTGCTTGTACATACGACTGACTGAGAATAGTTTTTGTGAACTAAAAACAAGCTTAGCAGTGTGCTCATTTGTTATTGCATCATTTACCACCAATAAAGCTTATCTTACTGCAGAAATGTGTGTCAGTATTTGGAACCAAAAGAACTCTTGAAGAGGTCTGGAACTACATCCAGTTCTCGCACAAACAGGTGGTTAAAGACTACAGGGATCCCGTGTATAATATAAGTGTCATGTAGCACATGAAAGACTAATCAGTTTAATTTTGCACAAGCATCTCTGGTGGATTTCAGTCTACGTACTTCATCTGCTACAGGTGATGAAGTAGGCTGCAGTCCACAAAACCCTATCCCAAATCACTCTGTTATTTTTGCTACAAGCAAAGTTATCCAAATCTCATGCATTTCATGTGGAAATGTGGTCTTCTTTCAGCACCCTCCACACTAATTTATTTCCAGCACTGTGTCTGCAGGACTATGATAAAACAGTTCTTTGCAGGAAGTTAACAAGGCTGATTTAATTTATATCAGACACTCACTTATGTGCACTGCCATGTCAACACAACTGACCTATTGAGAAATGATCCTACCTAAGTCTGGGAAAGTGACTTTTTTGGATGATTACTCCCAAAATTTTCTAGCCATCATGGCTAGTGACCCCAATGGCTGGGGATTTTAATAGTCCAGTAAGTCACTTGTCCAAGCAAAAAGAGGTAACTCTGTAAACAGCACTGCATAAAAAATACCTGTATATGGGATGGACACATATGACTTTCCAGATGTTTTGGACTACAATTCCCAAAAAGCTATAGAAAGCATAGGTAGTAGTGAAGGCTGATAGGCACTGGAATCCAACATCTGGAACAACATTTAATTAGAGCCTTCCTGATGTGTTAATTAAATCCTCATTATCTCCAGCATGGTCAATGGTTGAAAATAAATAGTGTTGTATAAATGGAGTTGTAGTAGAATAATAGTGTTGGAAGAGACCAGAAGGACGATCAAGTCCAATCCCCTGCCATGCAAGAAATACACAAGCAAAGTGACCCCAAGAGATGGCCATCCAGCCTCTGTGTAAAAACCTCCAAATAAAGGGGACTCCAGCCCACTCCAAGGCAGCATATTCCACTGTCAAAGAAGCTCTTACTGTCAGGAGGTTCTTCCAAATATTGAGGTGGAATCTCTTTTCTTGTAGTTTGAATCCATTGCCCTGGGTCTTATTCTCTGGAACAACAGAAAACAAGCTTGCTCCATTTAAACAGGGCTATCATATCATCTCCTAACCTTCACTTATCAGCTCCTTAAGTCTTTCCTCATAAGGCCTGGTTTCCAGACCTTTCACCATTTTGGTCACCCTCCTCTGGACACGCTCCAGCTTGTCAACATCCTATTTGAACTGTGGTACTCATTCCAGGCAAGGCCAGACCAAAGCAGAACAGAGTGGTACTATTACTTTCCTCGATCTAGACCAGTGGTCTCCAAACTGTGCCCTTTAAGGGATACTGGACTTCAACTCCCAGAAGTCTCAGCCATGTTGGCCAATAGTCCGGGATTCTGGGAGCTGAAGTCCAAAATCCCCTAAAGAGCAAAGTTTGGAGACCATTGATCTAGACACTGTATTTCTGGTGATGCAGCCTAGAATCACATTAGCCTTTTTAGCTGTCGCATTACACTGTTGACACACATTCAACTTGTGGTCTACTAGGTCTCCTAATCCCTTTCACATGTACTGTTGTCAAGGCAGGTGTCCCTCATCCTGTATCTGTCCCATTTCATTTTTTCTGCCTAAGTGTAATACCTTACAATTCTCCCTGTTGAAATTCATTTTGTTAGTTTTGTCCCAGTTTTCTAATCTATTCAAGTCCATTTTAATTTTGATCCTGTCGTCTGGGGTTCTCCTAATTTGGTGTCACCTGAAAACTTGATAAGCATGCCCTCTATTCTTTCATCCAAGTTGTTGATAAAAATGTTGAATAGCACTGGGCCCAAGATGGAACCCTGTGGCGCCCCACTGGACACTTTGTCCAAGATGAAGAGAAGCTACTGCTGAGCACCCTTTTGGGTTTGGCTGGCTGACCAATTACAAATCCACCTAACAGTTGCATTGTCTAGCCCATATTTTACTAGCTTATTTGCATGAATATCATGTACTGAAATCAAGATATGCTACATCCTCAGCATTCCCTTCATCTACCAAGTTGGCAACTCAACATGACTTGTTTTTGAGAAACCCATGCTGACTTTTTGCAGTTCCCACATTCCTTTCTAAATGCTTACAGACTCTCTGTTTAATGATCTGCTCTAGGATCTTTCATAGTATTCATATCAGGCAAACCAGGTGGTAATAGTTTGGGTCTTCCCCCCCCCCACCGCCTTTTGAAGTTCCTCGCAGACTTCAAATCATGGCTGACATTCTTTCTTTCAGATTCAGTCCCCACTTTGATCCTAGGTGACTTTAATATCCACGTTGATGATTCCAATAACCCTACAACGTTTCGCTTCAACTCTCTCCTAGCTTCTTTTGGCTTCCAACCCCATTCCAACTCTTCAACTCATTCTCTTGGTCACTGTCTTAACCTAGTTCTTGCTGCAAACTGCGCCATTTCTGACTACCTGGCACTTGACTTTCCACTATCTGATCATCACTTAATCTCCTTTGCTCTCACTTATACTCCACCTCCTCGTCATACTGTTCAACGCCATTTTTGTAACCTTCAATCTGTTGACTCTAACCATCTTGGTCAGACCCTGGATTCATTTCTCTCTTCCCTAAATCTCAGGGATTCTGCTGATTCAGCTATGTCTTTATTTAACTCCACTCTTTCCTCGACTCTTGACCATTTTGCCCCTGTCTCTGTACGCACTTCTTCCTCTAAGACTAGGCCTCAGCCCTGGCTTACTCCCATCGTTAGGTTTCTCCGGTCCTGCTCTAGAGCGGCTGAACGTCTTTGGAGAAAGGCTGATTTTATCCATTTCAAATTTGTTTTCTTCCTTCCTTCTCACATGCCCTCTCTATGGCAAAACAGAATTATTACAAATCATTGATCTCTGCCAATGATTTCAGTCTGGCTTCCGCCCAAGGCATTCAACAGAGACAGCCCTCACCAAGATCTCAAATGATCTTTTACTGGCCAAGGCAAATGGCCTTTACTCTGTTGTCATCCTTCTTGATCTGTCTGCAGCCTTTGACACTGTTGATCACTCTCTTCTAGTTAATATACTTTCTGACCTTGGGTTCTCAAACTCTGTTCTCGACTGATTTTGATCTTATTTGTCTGGCAGATCTTTTGCAGTGGCTGCTGGCGGTCAGACTTCTTCTCCTGTTCCCTTATCTGTTGGAGTTCCCCAGGGCTCTGTTCTGGGTCCCCTTCTGTTTTCTCTCTACACACTGTCCTTAGGTAAACTCATTAGCTCTTTTGGTTTTTCCTACCATCTGTATGCCAATGACACCCAGTTGTATCTTTCCGCCCCTGACCTTTCTCCAAGGCTTGAACAGCAAGTTTCGTCTTGCCTCACAGCTGTCTCGCAGTGGATGCGCCATCGGCGTTTGAAGCTCAACATGTCCAAGACGGAGCTTCTTGTCTTTCCTCCTAAGCCCACCCTTCAACACTCCTTTTCTGTCTCTGTGGACAACATTTGTATTCAACCAGTCCAGCAAGCCCGCAGTCTTGGTTTCATCTTTGATTCTTCTCTGTCGTGTATCCCTCAGATCCAGATCACAGCCAAGGCTTGTAGATTCTTCTTGTACAATATTGCCAAAATCCGACCATATCTCTCCGCCTCTACTGCCAAGATCCTGGTCCATGCCCTAGTGATCTCACGACTTGATTACTGTAACGTCCTCCTGGCTGGGCTTCCTCTTTCTCACCTCCGTCCTTTAATCTCAGTCTAGCATTCAGCTGCACGCATTATCACATCCGCCCACCGCTCTGACCACATCTCTCCTGTGTTGGCATCCCTTCACTGGCTCCCCCTCCCTTTCCGTATTCAGTACAAGCTCCTGCTGTCGACGTTTAAATCCCTCCATGGGCTGGCCCCTCCTTACTTATTAGACCTTCTTTCTCCTCACCTTCCCACCAGGGCCCTCCGTTCTGGTAGTCAAGGTCTGCCGTCCCAGCCCAGGATTTCCTCTGCCCCATCTCGGATTTGCCCCTTTTCACTTGCTGCCCCTCACTCCTGGAACCTTCTTCCCCCGCGAGCAAGGGCCATCACTTCTTTAACCAGCTTCAAAACAGAGTTGAAGACCATCCTGTTCAGAGAAGCGTTCCCAGGCATTGCATAATTGTTGCTTGCTATTTGATATTCTTTTGATGCCTGTTTTATCGAACCATTTTCTGTATTGCTATGTACTTTATATGTATTAGCCTACTACCCCATCACCTTTCCCTTCTCCTTTTATGTCATGTCTTTTTAGATTGTAAGCCTGAGGACAGGGAACCGTCTAATTAAAAAGATTGTATGTACAGCGCTGTGTAAATTTACAGTGCTTTATAAATAAAGATTAATAATAATAAATAATAATAAGATGGGGGTCAACATTTGCCCTCCTCCAGTCTGCTGAGACTTCTCCTGTTCTCCAGGGATTCACAAAGATAGCTCTGAGATTTCTTCTGCCAGTACTTTTAATACTCTTGGATGTAGTGGGCCCTGGAGACTTCAATTAGTTTAGAGTAGCCAGGTATTCCTATACTACCTCTTTACTTATTCTGTGCTGCAGCACCCCTACTATGTCTTCTGCTCCATCTTCCTCAGGCTGAGCACCCTTTTCCTTTTGTGAAAAGATTGAGCCAAAGAAGTTATTGAGCAGTTCTGCCTTTTTTCTGTTCCCTGTTCATGGGGTCACCATAAGTCAATAGGTGACCTGAAGGTGTGCACACACACAGACAGACTAACATTCCTGGAGGGTACACATTTAGAGGAAGGCAAAATTGTTGTATGCCACACAACCTCTGTAATTTCGGGCAAGGTGTCATGGATATCTCACCCTCAAATAACACTGCACTCTTATTTCTCTGTTTCATCAAATTCAGATGAAGCTTTGCGCAATGGAATAATCTCGCTCCAACACTCATAGGTATCAGTGTTTGCACCCACCTCTTGGCATCATATTCAAGTACAGTGGTACCCCGGGATACGAATTGATCGTGTTACGAAATTTCCGGGATACGAAAAACTTAGATTGGAAAAAACTGTTCCGGGTTACGATATTTTTTTCGGGTTACGAAAAAAATATCGGCGCGAAATTCAAATGCGAAGCGCGGCTAGCGGCTTTCCAGTCGCTAGCCGCGCTTCGGAAAAGCTTTTTCGGGTTGCGAAATGTATCGGGTTACGAACGCCGCGGCGGAACGAATTAATTTCGTAACCCGGGGTAGCACTGTATGTCCTCCCTGGCCCTAATCCTCTGTTTGGCTGAATCAAAAGAACAAGTAAAGGGCTAATCAAGTAAGGAACAGCTATCTTAAATACACAAGGAATGATTATACAGTACAACTACAATCAGATGGCTAACTAGTTTTTAAGTTGCTGCAACATTAACCAAAGTTAACAGTGCAAAAAAATGGAAAGCAGAGGGGACAGAGGACCCTTGGGAAGCCACATGTGGCCGAGACAGTGCCCCTTTGCCCACCCATGGTTTACAGTGTTGAAAAGAAACCAGGTTTCATAAAAACCGACTGCTCCAGCAGGCTACATAAAACAGGTCAGTGGGCACTGAATTTCATACACCATTATTCTGCCCAGTCACCACATTCTTCCCTTGTGATCTTCTCTAGATTTGCCTAATCCGATTCATTATGCTACTCTGAAGACATTACCAGGTCAGCAGTGTTCTCCTTTTCCCAATTCAATCTATCAAAGCAACTCCATTATAGATCTCTGGGGTGCACTCACACAATTCAGCAAACTCCTTTTTCAGTCTCTCAGGTCTGAGAACAGGGAACAATGTTTGCACCTCCCACCATGACTTCCACCTCAGTTTACAGAAGGAGGAAAAGGAACAGCAGCTCTGCACAAGAAGTGCACCATGTGGAAAATGTAACCTCCATCACATTTTTGGAATCATTCAAAGAAACACAAAGAGTGAGGGGAGATCGGGACATGTTGATGCTCAGAACATCGATGGATACTATCCATTTACATGTTCTCCATGCATGTTCCCCAGATCTCTGCGTCTAATCATCTCATACCACATATACACACAGAGAGAAAGAGAAGGTTGCCACAATGTAAGTGGCCACTGTTCAAACACCTACAGGGCAACATAAATCATAGTTTCATGAGTCACCTGAGCACACCCTTCGCAGGACCTGCTCTGTGTTCACCAGCAAACTGAGGTGAGCCCTGTAATGGCACAAAAGGCTAGTTTTTGTTTTGGCCTCTATGCTTTTGAGCACACTCCTGAAGACTGCTCTTTTTGATTCAGCTAGTGAAAATTATATTGGTTTTGCTTGCCTTCAGGATAAGTAGTAACTGAATATTGGTCTAAAAATACTCTGGTGATTGCTCCTGCTGATGGAATTTTATTTCTCATGCTTTAACTCCCTGGGTATCTGTTTTTCAGCTTTTTGTTAAATTA
Organism: Sceloporus undulatus; assembly: GCF_019175285.1. NCBI lineage: Eukaryota > Metazoa > Chordata > Lepidosauria > Squamata > Phrynosomatidae > Sceloporus > Sceloporus undulatus. The sequence continues at coordinate 25,475,664 of NC_056522.1, read as the reverse complement.
TTTTTATAATCTCTTTAAATATACAGATCTTCAGAGGAGGGCCACTGTGACAGAATAGGATATTCAGTGATAGCTGCCTCCTTCTTATTGTTTATGATGATAATGACATTTGAGCCACAGCTGTCACAGGTTCTTGGAGTGTCCTTGAAAAAGAGGTTTGAATGCTATGTGAAACATCATAAGAGACCTTGCACATATTCCTACAATTCCAGCAGCTTCAGTAAGTGATTTAAAAATTGAGGTGTTTCCAGACAAACAGCTCCAATAGCAATCAAAGGACCTTCTTCAGCTATTCCATATTTTTCACTGTAACAGAATGTTTACAGAAAGAAAAAAGATGGAATTTAGCAGTAAGAAAACACAGTTGGGTTACAAGTAGAAGATAAATAAATATGTGTGTATGTAACTTCAAGTCACCAGTCAACTTATGGTGACCATATTAATTTAATACAGAAGGATTACTCAAATATTGCTTTGTTAGTTCCTTCATCTGAAATATAACCTGCAGCACCTGGCATTCGTTGGTCATCTCCCATCCAAGTACTAACCATGGCTGACCCTTCTTAGCTTCCAAGATCAGATGGGATCTGGTGCCTTTAAAGTATTTAGGCAGCTTAAATAAATATAACTAAAAAAATAACTACATAAATAAGTAAAATGTATCATATGGACTCCCTGAAAAATTCTGTGAACTAAGAAAGAAATTGCACAAAAAATATCTGGAATCACTAATCTAACTCAAACATAGAATCATATAATCTTAGAGTCTGAAGGGACCACAAGGACTATCTAGTTCAACCCCCTGCCATGCAGGAAAACACAACTAAAGCACTCCTGAAAAGTGGCCATCCAACTTCTTTTTAAAAACCTCCGAAGATGGAAAGTCCACCACCACCCCAAGGCAATCTGTTCCAACATCTCTTACAATAGAAAGGCTCTTCCTAATGTTAAGGTGGAATCTCTCTCTCTCTCTCTCTTTGTAATTTGAACTCACTGGTTCTCATTCTAGTCTCTGAAGCAGCAGGAAAAAAAGCTTGCTCCATCTTCCACATGACATCCCTTCAGATATTTCAAGATGACTGCTATGTCACCTCTTAAGTTGAATGCAACCAGTTCCTTACCTAGGTCATCCCTCTCATAAGGCATGGTTTGCAGACCTTTAACCATCTTGATTGCCCTTCTATAGACATGTTCCAGCTTGTTGATCTCCTTCCTGAACTGTGGTGCTCAGAAGTGAATACAGCATTCTAGGTGAGGTCTGACATCACATGCTGTAAGTTTCCAGACAGCTGCTATCTCCTTCCATTCCAATTGAGAAATGCCTACCATCTGTCAGAATACTCTCTTGTGAATTTGAACACTTTCTTCAACTTCACCAAGCAAACACATCAAGATCAATGCAGCCAAAGTTTTCACCCCTCATCAGCAAGACATTTCCCATGTTACAAGATAGACACATCCCCCTCAAAGCAAAATAGTGTGGACCAGATTTTGGACCATTACACCAGCAGCAGCTTTTAATGAATTCATACACCCTAAAAATGGTGAAGGCAACAGGAGAGCAACACCCTTTAAAAAAAAAAACTAGGACAGATTTGCTATTGAAAAGTTTCAGACCAACCAATGTGAAGCAGCTGTATCAGAATGAGAGGAACAGTGTTGTAGTAGTAACTTCTGAAGCACAAGCACTCATTTTCAATAATATCCAAAAGCATTCATTGTGACTGTCAAAAGATCAACAAACCATTAGCACTTCATCTCTATGAGCAGGTCTCTGGTAAAGCTAATGGGTCTCAATTGTGCATTTGAGATCAAGTTACACCAAAATATGACAGTACAACAAGTACAGCCCAAAGCAATGTGTTTTTGTTGGGGAAGGGGGATAATCTCTCCCTTCCCTGTATTTGGCTGCAGAGAATCCAGCTCAATTCAGAAGGAAGAGAGAAACCTGCAAAGGCCAGCAGATACTATTATGGTCACTGCTAATTAAAATGTCCTGGAGCAATGACCCTAGGAACCCTGGGTCCTCTACACCACTGAACTCCAACACATGCAGTTTCCCATAATTGTGCTGCCCTGATATCACTAATAGGATTTCAGGCAGATGTCATCTCAATTTTATGTTCCAGGCTTTCCTTTGAGAACTCAAATGTCTGTAGTAATCAAGCCAGAACACTAAAGTCACAGTTGGCTTCAGCATTCAGGTTAGACTACATTTACTATCATCACAAGTTACTCTGAAGCCATGGAAAATAAAAAGAACAAGAAATATTTCCTTAAATAGCAGAAATAAATTATGTCAGTCTATCAGGAGGCAAAAAAATCCAAAATCCACTATTAGGCAATACTGTGATAAAAAGGAACAAAAAAAATCTCCAGAAAATAGAAGTCAAAAATTTGGAATTGTTTAGAACTTTCCATTAGACTAGATGTTAAAAACAAAAGTACTGCAGGGGAAGTTGGCCAGATGCTAAAGGTAATACATTTGAACACAGTTTTGAAGAATAAGGTAAGATGAGTGAACTTGAATAGTCTGGCTCTGCTAAACAGAGTGGCCAACCTATTGACCTAAAGTTATTGTTGAACAGTAATTCTTATCAGCAATAGCTGATGATGGGGGATGATGGAAGCTGAGGTCTAATAGCTGAGGGACAAATCAGTCACTTCTGTTCTAGTAGATTCTATACAAGTTCCAAATCACATCTAAGACTGCCCCTCAGATGGCTGGGATGAAAAATCATAGGATTTTATCACATGTGGAAAATTGAGGGAAAATCGGGCCATTAAACATGGGATTTCCCCGTGAATGATTTCTTGCTGTTTCTTGCATGTTTATTCCTGGGATAATGGTTCTTTAACTGCAATGGCATATGAAAATCTTAATCGCAAGCACACAATTTCCACAGGATAATTGATGTTTAAAGCCCCGATTTTCCCTGTGTGATGAAGTCCATACAGAAATTGATCTGACGGATTTTGGCATAATAAGTCCAGCTATTATTCACATCTGTCTCAATCCTGTCTAAAATAGGTTGTCATTCATACTGTAAGTTAACTCTAAAAGCAACTACCTCTGCAATTGGGATTTCCAGAACATGGAGGTAATGCATTAAATGTAACTCCATTACCCATAATTAGTTACTTTTCCTGACTAGCAAGGGGTAACAACATTATTTTTCGAAGCTTAATGGAACAAGCCTACCAACATTATCCTCTCTGCTTTAACAACGAAAAGGCTAGTCTTCATTACTCATGAGCCCTTACCACACTACAGACAGTAGCTGAGATGTATATTTTCTGTTTTGTTTAATTTTTGAAACAGGATTGCACACCACTCAGACTAGTGCAAGGTTATGTTCGCAACTACTTACAGTCCTGAAATCCATGGCATGCAATCTAAATCTATGAGATATGTGGGCAGTTCCCAGACACTTCCTCTAGTTGCCAGAGCATTGCTCTAAAAACAGAGAGAAACTCCATCCCACCCTGAAAACCATCTACATTAAGGTAGACACTATCAACAATTCAATGATGTTATTATATACAATGATGTTAACCATGATTAATGCAGCCAGTTACGGTACAGCCCATCCTCCCCAACCACAGGCTTGCCATCCACAGATTTATGGATCTGCGGACAGCAAGTTCCATTGCAGCTAATGAGCACGCCCCCATTGAAAGCCACGGGACTGGAGGTCCTGCAGTTTTTTTCATCTGTAGGGGGGGGGGGTGTCCAGAACAGAACCCCCGCAGATAAAAAGGTCCCAGTGTACTCTGAAAACAACAACATTAATGACATCAGTTTTCTCCATGAGTTCAGCAACAAAGAGAATACAGAAAAAAGTTACTTTCATCAAAGTAACAGCCCAAGTCCTCAGTATTTTCCTTGTCTGCTCTACACCACACTGATTAAAAAGAATGCAACTCCAGCTGAACCTAATGAGAACTGTCACCCCACTTTCTGTCCCTGCTCTTAGCCTCCAAGCAACACACAAGTCAGTTTGTTCCTGCACACAGTTTGACCTGCTGTCCTTGAAATGTGCATTCCCCTCCCTTCCGCCAACCTCCCGCAAGCAAGCAGAGACGTGGTGTGCTGCTGACCTGTCAGAGACACAATCTGCCCTCCGGCCACGGCTGGAAATCGGAAGACTGTCTGCTGTGCCTGCTGCAGCTGTCCAGGTGTGCCTGCGACTGCCACCTGGGCCTGCTGGCCAGAGAGAGCCAGGGAGTGTGGCTGTAACTGAGTGAGAGGAATGGTAGGGGTCCCGGGAGGGAGTGGAGCACCTGCCAGAAGGAGGGGAGAAAAACAAAAGGCTTTTATCAGGGCCAACTCTTTTTAAAAACCTTCAGCCTCCCTCAGCTTAGGCAGTATCCTCCCAGTCTTTTAACCACAGGCATTTTATATAGGAGGAAGAGGAGGAATTGCACTGTCCCAGCTCCATGTCCCATCTCTGAACCCTACAATTCTCACAACCAGCTGTGACAAAAGAAAGCCAGCTAGCATAGAAGAAGTTTAGAAGAAAGCTCTCCTCTGCACAACAGGAACACGTGGGGGTGGTGGCTCACAGCAGGGACAGCAACATTACAATTTCCAAAGAATTTCCCACACTCCTGAGACTCGCTACTCACATAACCCTTCAAGCTGACCCTGCCCTTGGCCATTCTCCCTTCTGAACCAATCACACTCAAGAGAACACAGCCTTAGCATCCAAATCTTACCTCTCATGCATAAAGGAAAGATGAGACTAGGCATGCCCACAGCATATCAAGAGGTATCCATAGGGAGAATCTGGAAAGAGGTTACATTGGCAAGAAAAAAGACTAACCTGACATGAGGGTGAAGCCGGTGGGTATCTGCATGAGCCCTCCAGAGGTCACTGCACTGGTTCCAGTGGTTTTCAGCACTGTCCCATTGGCACTGGTGACCGTGTTGGGGCTGACACTGGCAGAGACTGGCGCTAGGTAGTTGGTGATGGGGAACGAGGGGCCGCTGCTGACCTGCATGGAGGTGGAGGTGGTGGGTGCCGTCTGGATGGTCGACGTTGTGCCCGGCAGGTTGGTAACTGTGAATGCAGGCTTCAGAGAGTCCTGTAAGAGAAGGGGAAGTAAGAAGAGAGCCGGGCCATAATCCAGCCTGCTCCCCACAACCAAAAAATCTCCTTCCCCTTCTCACAAACCTGCATCCAAATCCCAAGGGAGAAGACAGGGAAGATCAGATTGCTGCTAAGCTAGGGGCGCAGAATCTTTCCAAGTATTGTCAACTTATAGTTCCTATCATTCTTGACTGTTACCTAGGCCAGCTGGGGCCAATAGGACTTGAAGTCCAGAAAAATCTGAAGAGCCAAAGATTCCCAGCCCCTATCCAAAACCAAGAGTACAAAATTACTTTCCTTCTGAGAGTTCATACCACAGTGACCCAACTCACCTGCAAAACAGTTAGTTAAGGAAGCAGGTAAAAGGCCTAGGCAACAGAGATCAAGGAAAATACAGTAGGTCTTCCATATTCACTGGGGTTAGGGGCACAGGACCCCCACGAAAGTGAAAAAAATGCAAATAAAAAACAATACTTTTTTTACCTGAGAAAACACCTCTCTAGGAATCTCTAGGTCCTCCACCAGAACTCTATAGTCAATGTCTGCCAGAATCTGACCATAGAGTCATGTTGGAGGACCTATACATACCTTGATAAGTGTTTTCTCTAGGAATCTTTGATCTTCCACCATAAGTCTATAGTCAACTTGCAGCAGAATTTCTCTGGAGGACCTGGTGATTCCTAGAGAGAGCCTATTACATAGTAAGCAAATCCGCAAAAGTCAAAGCCACAAATATGGAGGGCCAACTATAATTTGAAGCAATCAGACCCAAATACTTTTAAGGTCGAGCCCTGCCCACCCCACCCCCCACCCCCATAGCTGAAGAGGTAGAAAGTACCTGGAGCAAAGAGCAAACATGCAAAAGAATAGTCTAGCAGAGGGAGGACATCATGACTTCCCTCCATTACAAGTGAAACCAGAATAAGGGAGTACAGCATATTTTGGAAGGCAGTAGCAAGTTGTAGCATGAGACTGGTCCCCAGGTTTCACCTGATCTCCAGAACCAGGAGGATTCTGATCTGTGGTGTTTGTATCCTGGCTTGAACTGCCTGCTGCTCCTTCCTCCGACCAATGACCCTGTTGGCACAGAGGTAGGGGAGGATCACTGCTTGACAAGTAAAAACTATGGCCCATGATGCAAAATAAACTTTAATCAAAGTTATTAGCAATATTGCCTAGCTCCCTTTTAGTAACTAGCTGCACTCCATGTCCCATCTCTGAACCCTACAATTCTCACAACCAGCTGTGACAAAAGAAAGCTGGCTAGCATAGAAGAAGTTTAGAAGAAAGCACTCCTCTGCACAACAGGAACACATGGGGGTGGTGGCTCACACCAGGGACAGCAACATTACAGTTTCCAAAGAACGAGGACAGGATCAAAATTCAAAATGACCTGAACAGACTAGAAAACTGGGCCAAAGCTAACAAAATGAAATTCAACACAGAGAAATGTAAGGTACTGCACCTAGGACAGAAAAATAAAATGCACAGATATAGGATGGGAGACACCTGGTTGAACAAGACTACATGTGAAAGGGATCTAGAAGTCCAAGTAGACCACAAATTGAACATGAGTCAACAGTGTGATGTGGCAGCTAAAAAGGCCAATGCAATTTTAAGCTGCATCAATAAAAGTATAGTGTCTAGATCAAGAAAAACAATAGTGCCACTATATTCTGCTTTGGTCAGGCCCCACCTGGAATATTGTGTCCAGTTCTGGGCACCACAATTCAAAAAGGACATTGAGAAACTGGAGTGTGTCCAAAGGAGGGCGACTAAAATGGTGAAGGGTCTGGAAACCATGTCCTATGAGGAATGACTTAGGGAGCTGGGGATGTTTAGCCTGGAGAAGCGAAGGATAAGAGGTGATATGATAGCCTTGTTTAAATACTTAAAGGGAATTCATATTGAGGAGGGAGCAAGCTTGCTTTCTGCTGCTCCAGAGAACAGGACCTGGAACAATGGATGCATGCTACAGGAAAAGAGATTCCACTCAACACTTGGAGGAACTTCCTGACAGTAAGGGCTGTTCGACAGTGGAACACACTCCCTCAGAGTGTAGTGGAGTCTCCTTCCTTAGAGGTCTTTAAACAGAGGCTGGATGGCCATCTGTCGGGTATGCTTTGATTGAGATTTCCTGCATGGCAGGGGGTTGGACTGGATGGCCCTTGTGGTCTCTTCCAACTCTATGATTCTATGATTCTCCTAAACAGAACAGTAAGGACAGTCTCATAAAGATCCTGGTTGTCTCTTCCTAGACTGCTGATACTGAAGTAGAGTGAAACTCTACTGTAAAGGTGGAGAATTTCTGACTCATGTGCTGTATGTGGCCACACTGCCCACATTTGCAGCCCTTGCCCCTTGTTCCATCCCAGAAAAAAATACTGAAAAGAAATTGCTGCTCCTAGAAGCCTGCCTCTTCTCTCCCAACCACCCCCCCTACAATATCAGATCTGATGTGGACTTTAAACCACTTCTGAAGGAGATGGGGGGAAATTTTGACCACTGCTCTACTGGGACATTCCACAATGGGCCTTCAAAGGAAGCAATGAGAATATAGCAGACTCTTCCCCCCACCCCAAGATCTATGATTTCAACATTGCTACTAAATGTCAACAGAGTGGGGGTGTTGAACTTTACAAGCAGGTCTTTCACATTGGCATATACACACATTACTGGAATACAATATATACTACAATTAGTCAGGTCCTTCTCATCTGAAGTTTCATCTGAAGTTCATGCTCTGCTCAGTATTGTTCCCCTTCCTCTTTCAACCCAAGCTCACCTGGTGGTAGCAGTGTTGAAGAATGATACCAAGGCCTCCATCAGGCCTTCATCCAGGTTAAAGACCCTTTGGCTCTTCAGATGTTTTCAGCTGCAATTCTCATAACCCCCTTACCAATGGCCATGCTGTTATTGTTGTTGCCGTTGTGTGCCTTCAAGTTGTTTCTGACTTATGGCGAGCTTAAGGCGAACCAAACCTATCTTGGGCTTTCCTGGCACATTTCTTCAGATGGGGTTTGCCATTGCCATTCTCTGAGACTGAGAGAATGTGATTTCCCCAAGGTCACTCAGTGGGTTTATATGGCTGAGCTGGGATTTGAACTCTGATTGCCAGTGTCATAAGCCAGCACTCAAACCAATATACCACACTGGCTCTCTCTCATCACTGGCTATACTATCAGTGATTTCTAGATCTTAAGAAATCATTGATTCAACCCGTTAAGTCCTCTACCTAAGCATGTCTACGTAAGTATGTAAAGAGATCTTGTAGCACCTTTGAGACTAACTGAAAGAAAGGAGTTGGCAGCATGAGCTTTCATAGACTTACTACGTCTACTTCCTCAGATGCATTTGAGGAAGTAGACTTAAGTCTACAAGAGCTCATGCTGTCAACTTCTTTCATTCAGTTAGTCTCAAAGGTGCTACAAGATCTCCTTACATACTGATTTTACAGACTAACACAGCTATATCTTTCAAATCATGTAAGTGCTAATAGGTGAGCTCATGCCAGTCTTTGTACAGGGGTGCTACTGTTAGGCAAACCTAATTAATTCTTCTCTTTTTATTAATTTATTAATTTAGTGCAGACAACCTGAGACATATCAGGCATAATCACACAGTAACATATCTTAAAATGCACAGACTGCAGCTACTATGTTGTAGGGCACTCTACAAGTTCAAGGAGCACAGAAAACTCCATCATACTAAGATCCTTCTCCATTTAGGTTGGTACTGTCAACCCTGATAGGCAATAGCAACTCTCCAGATTGCAGACAGGAATCTTCCCTAGCCCTGCATACTCTCCAACATTTCCTATATGAAAACCAGGATACATGAGGTTGAACTAAATCAGAGTGTGCTTAAAAGCATGCAGTTAGGCAACAAGAGGAAAAAGTTATTAACGGGGAAGGCCACCAAAAATTACTGTTTTAACCAGAAAAGCCTTGGAATTGATGTACTGAGTTTAGGAACGGCAAAATTCCTCTCCATCTCTTCATCTTAAATGAGTGCAAACTATTTTTGCCCATTGAACTCACTTTGTGCCAACTGAAGCTCAGGACAAAGAGGAAAAGTGAGAAGAGAAAGAAACTGGGACCTTTTAAAAGCAGCTGAAAAAGTGGGACAAGAAGAGGATTAACTGGGGCTGTCTTAGCCAAATAGGGTCAGTTGGAGAGGATGGCCCTACCTAGCAATGGTACAGACTGAACTAAAAACTTTTGCATGCAAAATATGTATTCTGCAACTGAGCTGCATCCCCTTCCTGAGAGGAATTTTACATTTAACTCTTTTTAAAAAACTTGCATTTTTGAGAAAAGGAAAGTGAACCTCTTTTGCTTGCATAGCACCTATTACTAGAAATGGCTGCTGCCCAAAACTGATCATGTTCAGAATACACGTGCTGCCAGAAATACCTGGGGAAATCAGAAACACCATGATCATCATCCTTGTGAACTGTGCCGTTCTAACCACATCAATCATTCAATGCCAAGAATGGAGGAGGATAGTCCCTAAGCTTACAGGATAATATCAAAACACACCTGCATTCTAATTTATGGGAGGCCACCTGTTTGCTGCTAAAAGAAAGAATGTGCAATTTTTGATTTATTTTCCCACAAAAGATAAAAGACTCTGTAGCCAAACTGGGAGACTGATAGAGTATTCCTATTCAGTAATGAAACAGAGTAAATATGAATATTCAACCACAAGACAGAAAAACTGATTTTCCTATTCTAGACTAGCAAGAGTTGAGAAGACAAATTTGAAACAATTTGGCTTTTGTTGATTTTATTCATTATGGATCTCAAATGAGCATAAGGAACGGCAGAACACCACCTGAGCTTCTGGCAAAACAGATTTTAATAATCTCATAACAATGTATTTCTCAGTCATTTTTATTCTTCATCTCAAAATTGTTTTAACTGACAAGTTATGCAATAATAATGGCTGTATCTCCACTGCAGAAATAATGCAGCTTGACACAATTTTAACTGTCATGGCTCCATTTTATGGACTCCTGGAATTTGTAGTTTGTTGTGGCAACAGAGCTCTCTGACAAAAAAATACTAAGTATCCCACAAAAACTACAATTCCCAGAATTCTATAGTACTGAAATGCAGTGTTAAATTGCATTATTTCTGCAGTGCAGCCAATATGAACTATATGTTATTTTTTAAAAAATACTTTAAATGCCACTTTGGGGACTGCAGAAGGACAGTTTTTTTACAAAACTGTACTGTATTGTCTTTAACTACTGAAACACTTTTAAAAACTTCGAAGCAGGAAAAGGATTCCAGCCTCCTGAGATGATCACTGAACTGGAACATATGAAAAGCTTTCAGGACGAGTCTAAGCTATGTATTTAGCAACCCAATAAAAAACAAACTCATTATCGCAAACCAGATTCCACAAGTATGCATCATCTTACAATCACACATATCCACTATAAACAAAGGCAGTGTCCTCATCTCCCCATCCCACCCTGCAAGCTCAAAATCCCTTGCTGCCCATATACTGTACTTCAAACTGCCTCTCAGGAACACCTTGGTGATTCTCCCTCTCACTTCTTTCATATCTTCTAAACTCAGCATTTCCATGAAATCTACAGCACAACCCCATAGTTCTCATATCATACTCATTACCGGGCCTGCTGAATTTGTAGCATCTGCAATTGAAACATCTGCACTTCCCTGTTTGCCATTGCCTCTTATTACTCTGTTGCCTTCCTTGCGCCAAATTTTACACTGCATGTTCCTTAGGACAGGGACCTCTTCTGCTTCATAAAGTACCATGCACATGCATGGACAGTAACACACAAATAAATAAATAAGCACTTTGTTGTTGTTGTTGTTGTTGTTATACACCCTTGAGACTATCTTGACCCATGGCGACCCTGTAGATGAGACATCTCCAAGACTCCCTATGCTCCAGAGAAAGCCAGTGCACTGGGACTTTGCCATCTGAGGCTTCTGCCTCCAAAAAAGATAAAACAATTTTTTCTAATATTGACACTGACTGGCATGCTTTACTGCTTCACCACCAAAACTTTTCCTGATGCAAAACATGAAGACTTCTTGAAAAATTCAGTGTTCTCTACCTACATAGGAGCCTGTGGCTTCACAAAGAAAGAAGACATGCTGGGTTCCAAGGAAACATCTTCTTTGAACATTAAATTTCCTTGACTTTGAAAATCTACCAGAGAACACATAGCCAAAAGGGGAGGTGCCAGCCTGAAGATAGTCCTCCCTGCCATCTGAACTAAGACCAGAAAGAAAATGCAGGCCTATGGCTAACACTGTCAATGTCCTTCTCCTGTTTGCCTGATGAAGAAGCCAGTGTGACTTCGAAAGCTTACAACATGTAATTGTGCATTTTGGTTGGCCCAATAAAGGTATCATTGTTTGGTTGTTATTGGATTTGCTATATGGTCAACACAGCTACCCCTAGATGCTCCTTAATAGAGTCCATCCATCAAGCATGTGACCTTCCTCTTCATGCTTCCCTCCACCTTTCTTAGCATTATTGTTTGTTCCAGTGAGTCGTGCCTCTTCATGATGTGGCCAAACTACGACAGCCTCAGTCTTGTCATCTTGGCTTCCAGAGAGATTTCTGGTTTGATCTGCTCTAGGACCCATTTGTTTGACATCTTGACTATCCATGGGATCCTCAGCACTCTTCTCTAGCACCACACCTTCTCCATTCTCTTCCTGTCTGCTTTGTTTTTTTTTAATTTATATACTGCTATTCCAAAGATCATAGCGGTGAACAGCAAGTAAGCTAATTAGTAAGTAAGCTAATTTGCCCCCAACAGTCTGGGTACTCATTTTAGCGACCTCGGAAGGATGCAAGCCTGAGTCGAGCTTGGGCCCTTTTGCTGGTCTTGAACTCGCAACCTTGTGGTTTCGAGTGAATGGCTGCAGTACAGGCATTTAACCACTGCGCCACCAGGGTCCAGCTCTCACACTCATACATGGTAATATGGGATACAATGGCTTGTATGACTCTAACTTTTGTGTTCAGTGGAATGTCTTTACATTTTAGGATATTTTCTAATTCTCTCATAGCTGCCCTCCCCATTCTTAACTACTGTACTAGGAGAGTAGTATTTTCAATTATGGCACCCATCCCATGGATTGCTTTCCTCCAAGAGTCATGTCAGACACGGCTGTATTTTTGAATTCTATTTAAAAGGTGAATTGCTGCTCTGGGAAGCCAATTTTTTTTTTTTTGGTTACAGGGTGTTCAAGAAGAGTCTGTGGGCCCTGGGTGAAAAAAACAGCCTTAGGAAACATTAAGCTAGGGCCATTCCACGCTACGGCATTATTATAGCAATAAATTCCACTTTAACTGTCATAGCGATTCCTATGAAACATTAGGGTTTCATGTTTGTTGAGGCTCAGATGTTTGATGTTTGTTGAATTCTGCTTCAGAATTTGAAACACCTCTTCTTAAACTGCAAATCTCATAACTTGCATGGAATCACAGCAACTGAAGTGGAATCACAGTGCCTAAGTATATGGTGTGAAGGGCCCCTAAATGTGTTTTTTTTTTTAAATTCCTGTTTTGTTTTACCTACTCTCAAAGTCCTCACTGGGGTGCAGAGGGTGTGGGCTGCACCAGGTGACACCCTAAGTGATACCACTGCTCCCCAAATATCTGCCTTTTGGTACAAATTAGCTGTGGCGTTCACCTCCATCCCTTTAAAACCCTTAAGAGATGGTGTGAGTGGGGCAAGGCTCAGTGGGAGGAGAAAGGAGAGGCCTCATGTTTTAAAAAATTGTTGTAAATTTTAAAAACTTTTTTAAAAAATTAATTTTTTTCAATATTTTTAAATTTTAAATTTTATATTCTTTTAAAATCTTCTTTAAAAACATCACATCTTAACAATTTTTCACTTTAGCCATGTGAAACTATGTACGTGTAATTACATTTACGCTGTGCCAAAATTATGGATTTTGATATGACCCATGGATAAGTTGAGGGTAAAACTTATGAACATTTAATGAAAGATGTAAAGGATGAAGCGAAGGAAAACAATGCCAAACAACTTACAAAATTCCAGCGGGCATAACTATTTGTGCTCATACTAAAGACTAGATGGATGAGAGTGTAGAAGGGGGTCAGTGCTTCCAGGGCAAATTAAACTCTTGCCTTTCACCGTATATATGAGTTAAAATACATTCATTGCATTGACCTGCGGATAGGTCAACTCAGATTTTTTGGCTCAGTGTTTTAACCTAAATTTCTAGTACTGTATACTCATACTCATGTATGAGTAACATTAGTACATAAAACATTACTAAAGTTACTGTATGGTGTGGCATGAGAGGAGATCAATTTGGGAGGGAGGGAGGTGACACCATGAGTTACTGCGCTAGGTGATGCCAACCTTGGTGATGCCACTGTCTACTCTAACTTCTCTAACTTCTATGGAGTCTTTTGAAAAAGTTTTACTGTTAAGATGCTAGGTTTGTGTGTGTGTTTCCCCCCCGGATCCATTTCTTGTTGTACTGCATTATGTTTTGAGTGAAAGATATTTCTATTTTAACTGATATACCAAACAAGGCTACAACAAAGTTCTGAAATTAATATTTAAAAAATAAGCCCTAGTACAGCATAATGAAGTGGAGAGCTAGACCTGGGAAAATCTGAGCTTAGGGACAAACAGAGCACAAGTCCAAGCTCAGGCATGAAACCAACTGCATATCCTTGGGTCAAGTGCTCATTCTACTTCTAACCTACCTCACAGAAATGGTGTGACAAGAAGAATTCGGGGGAAACTATGCAAATACCTTTCAGCTCCTAGCAAAAAGGGCAGGATGTACGTAAATCTAATTAAACACACACTTCTGCAAAGCAAGGACAACTACATCAGTGTCTTCTTACAGCCTAGTACACAAAATCTGGAAAGAGAACACTAGAGATCAGCTTCCAGACACAGGCATCAGACAAAAAGGGAAGACTTCTGCAGCCAAGGCAGTATTAGGAGACTACAGGCATTTTCATTCAAACACACAGGTCTGCAAGTTGCTGAAATATCCCAAGGCACCAGATTCTGTCTGATCTTAGAAGCTAAGCAGGGTCAGGCCTAGTTAGTACTTGGAAGGGAGATTGCCAGTGTATTCCAAGTGCTGTTCACTATATTTCAGAGGAAGGACCCGGCAAAAACACTTCTGAGTATTCCTTGCCTTGGAAAAGGCTACAAAATTAATGGCATCAACAGTAGAGTTGAAGAAACGTGCATGCATATTCTGTGCCTTCAAGTCGTTTCTGATTTATGGTGGCCCTAATGGGGTTTTCTTGGCAAGATTTGTTCAAGGGAGGTTTGCCATTGCCTTCCACTGAGGCTGAGAACATGCGACTTGCCCAAAGTCATCCAGTGGGTTTCATGGCCAAGCTGGGAATTGAACCCTCCAGAACTATAGTCCAACACTCAAACCACAATGACATGCTTACTCTTTGAAGAAACATACATTAACTTTTGACATGGATTAGCATGCATGAAAACTTAAAATCAAGGAAACTGTCCTAAAGGTTGCAAAATCTCATTCCACTGGCTGTTTCTTTACAGAACCTGGCAGAAAAAAAGTGAATAATAAAGAAAGTGCACATACTGTCTTTTGTAAACATCGTAATACCAGATCTGAAATAAACTAATAGCAAAGGCAGAATCACTATTATCATACAGAAGCGACATGCCCAGCATTCTAAGTGGAAAGAGCCCTGGTGGCGCAGTGGTTAAATGCCTGTACTGCAGCCACTCACTCAAAACCACAAGATTGCAAGTTCAATACTAGCAAAAGGGCTCAAGCTTGACTCAGGCTTGCATCCTTCCGAGGACGCTAAAATGAGTACAGTACCCAGATTGTTGGGGGCAATTAGCTTACAGTTGTAAACCACTTAGACACTGTTAGTTCAGTATGAAGTGGTATATAAATGAAGCTGTTTGTTTGTTTGCTGTTTGAAAGAAGAACATGAGTGTGTATAGGGAATGAATCTATAAATCCACGGATCAGCAAACTGCAACATTAAGGCCACATGTAGCCACAAGCGTGTTTGGGCAGCCCTCAACCCCACCAGGCTTTTCTCCCCCTGGCCAAAAACTGGGGGGGGGGGGAGATGAACCGCCTCTCTTGGAAGTTTCTTGGAGCAACAATTCACCTCTTAAACAGGCTGCAAAGACCACCTGTCATTCTTCAAAACCTCTAACTTCTATTTTTTGTTTCCTTTTGGGGTTGGGGAGCATTTTGGAGACTGGGACGTAGCCGGGGGGGGGGCTTGGGGTCCAGACCCCCCCTTCCATTAGGAAAATGAATGGTGTGTGCTGCTGCGCCGCCGCACCCAAGCCCCATTATAATGGTGGCACTTAGTCTGGACCCCCCTTCCTAAAATCCTAGCTATGTCCCTGTTGGAGAGCCTGTGTGGCTTTGAAGGTGAGCCAGCATGGTGCAATGGTTTGAGCACTGGTCTAGGGCACTGGGAAACCAGGATTCAAACCCCAACTCAGCCATATAAAACTGCTGGGTGTCTTCAGCCTCACAGGATGGCAATGCCAAACCTCCTCTGAAGAAACCTACCAAGAAAAACTCATGATAGGGTCACATAAGTCAGAAGCAACTTGAAGGCATGGAACAATAACAGCAACAACAACGGGGACAGTTAACGGGAATACCATAAAGACAGCATATAATGTCAATGTTAAATGAATTGTACTGGCTGCCAACATGCTTCCAATCTGATTTCCAAGTTTTTTGTGATGACATTTAAAGCCTTAAATAGCTTGGAGCCATTCACTAAAGCCTATGGGGCTCGTCGACTTATCTCAAATATTAATGTACATGCTTTTAAATTGTTTTAATTATTAAATTCTCTTTTTGTTTAATACTTTTAAAATGTTTTAAAATTATTTTTATTGCTTTACACTGTTTTAGTTTTTTTGCATTTATTTGTATGCTGCCCTGATTTTTTTTTAAATACAGATTGGCATAAAAAACATTTTAATAAATAATAAGACTGATCCCCTGGACCTCATGTAGTTTTGCCCACCCTTTATAATAAAAAGGCTTAGGTAGGTAAGGAAGCAAATACAGTACATCTGCATCCATTTATTTATTTATTTATGCTGTTGTTGTTGTCTTATGGCAATATCTTATATTAAAGCCCAAATTGGCATGTTTCAGCAACACCTTCCTTCTTTGAGAACAATGAGAGCCTGATCAGTTAGTGTCATGAGTTCAGGTAAGGATAGGTGACAATTTGAGGTGTTTTTTTTTCCCCATCAGAATCTACCAGAATTTGCATTATGTCTTCATCTACAGAATGGAAACAGTTTGAGCTAAAAACAAATTGACTGTGGGAGAATCTGAAAGTCTTCCCACCCAGTCCTGAGGCTTTAACTCTGAGAAATCTGGGTATAAATTTCCATGTGTTCAACTGTGTTTTAATGCCAAATTAAAATTGCCACCTCTTCCTCCCCAGCTCCACCGAAGACATCATCACATCATTAGCACCTACAAAGTAAGCAAATACAAGATAGTTTTCTCCATGCTGGGATCGGCAAGTGCAGACAAAGGTGAATTGCATTTTGGGTTACGTATGAAAAATTTAGCAATGTTCATAAATTGCGAATTTGCATCAGAACTTGAAGTTTGAAAAATCAGAATGCAAGGAAAAAATGTTCAGATTAGATGCACCCTCTCCATGACAGCTTCCCTAGGAAAAGTATTTTGCTGTCTGCAGGGCTGGCCCTACCATGAGGCACACCTCTCCATACAATTACTTCTGAATATCTCCAGCCATTCCCCTCCATTGAACGACAGGCCTGTGTGTGTCACTTGTGTTGTACATCCCAAATTATACCACTGCCCTCAGATATCAGTGTGGAAAATGACTTGTCACCAGTGTCTAAGGACACCTCCAGACTGGCTGGAAAATCCCAGGTTTTGTTCCTGTTCTTCATGAGTTTATAAAATAAACTGAAGTGGAGAGCTAATATAAAAACTATTTGCATCAGGAGCTGTCAGAAAATATTTTGAGATAAATAAAATGTGCATGAATCTCCAAAATTAAAGTGTGTCCTAAGTAAAACTCATTTGTCAGGCCAATCCACTTCTGTACATTGAGGGAGGTGGGAGAGATATCACCTGGTCTTAGTCCTTTGCCTCCAACAGCAAGATGGCCTAGCAGAACTTTGAAATTGGAACAAACTCCCTCAGAGTGTAGTGGAGTCTTCTTCCTTGGAGGTCTTTAAGCAGAGGCTGGATGGCCATCTGTCAGGGATGCTTTGATTTGGATTTCCTGCATGGCAGGGGGGTTGGACTAGATGGCCCTTGTCGTCTCTTCTAACTCTACGCTCCTATGATTCTAAATTTGGACTACAACTCCCAGAATCCTCTACCTGTGGCTAGAGGAGTTGTCGTCCAAAAAAAAAGTCACTTTTCTAAACTCAAGCCAGCTCTGACTGTCCTGTTTCATCTGGACAGTGCTCTCCTGGTTTAGCTTCTTAGGCCCAACACATACTGCAGAAATAATACAGTTTGATACCGCTTTAACTGCCCTGGCCCAGTGCTAGCAAATCCTGGGAATTGTTGTTCATTGAGGCACCAGAGCTCTCTGACAGAGAAGGCTAAATAGCTCGCAAAACTGTAACTTCCCAGAATTCCTCACCATTGAGCCAGGACAGTTAAAGAGGTCTCAAGCTGGATTATTTCTGCAGTGTCTTTTGGCACTTGGTCACATTAGGAGTGGGGAGAAGGGCATCATGTGCCCCTCCAGATGTGATTGGATTGCAAGTCCCAGCAAGTAAGGCATATTGGGGGTAACAGTTCAACAAAATCTGGAGCGCCACATGATTCCCATTCCTACGCTGAAATGTAGGGAACTGATTATATACACACAGATGTGTCTCTGTGTGTGTTTGTCTGCCTGTGTCTGGAACTTCTGACCTTTAAAGACTGCTTAACTGAAATGAAAATTGCCCCATGGGACTAAGAGGCTTGGCTCTTCCACCCTACTTCTCCGCATCCCTGCAGCCTCCCTGTCTGGAAAGGGTTAATGTCCCCAATGATGATGTTGTCAGTGTCCTCTTGCCCACCCCCATGGAGACTGGCAAGTCCAGCACTCCCATGTGCTTCTCCAGGCTCCTGACCTGACACTCTGCCAAAACCAAGGAATTCACAGCTCAACTAACATCTAAAAAAGGAAAGGCAGCCCATTTTGGACAGAGACAACCAATCCAAGGCACCCTTCCTTGACGCATCGAAGGGGTGGAGGGCTGGGGGGAGAAGAGAAAGGGAGGGCTGGCCCAGCAGATGCCTGCCCCCATTCCTCTACAGCCCTGGCACCGGAGATCTGGGTAGATGGAATTAAGATGAGCATGTGATAATGGTGCATAGTCGGGCGAATTAACTTTCCATTCTCTCAGCAGCAGCCTTCTTCCCACTAAAGAAGACACACCTGTTACCCACTACCAACATACCACCGACCAGAACTGCAAAGACAAACGCTGCCCACATAGAGAAAAGGCAGAAGAGGTGAGCTACTATTATGTGTGCACGCAGACACTTATGTTAAATGGGAGGAGGAGAAGATGGATTAAAACTTCAACAACCAACTTGAGAGTCTGCAGCTCAAACCTACAGAGGGGAAAAACAATGGCCCCATTAACACTGGTTCTTCCCAGCAGCTCAGGGCTGTGCGCCGGGTTGCCATAATTGTCCACTTTTACCAGGGACAAAATGTGGAACAAATTCGAGACCAAACTGTAGGACAACTGCAGGACAAAACTCAGCCCAAAATGTAGGACATTGAAGAAAAATGGTGGACCTTAAATGTCCTACATTTTGAGCTGAGTTTTGTCCTGCAGTTGCCCTACAGTTTGGTCTTGAATTTGTCCTACATTTTGTCCCTGGTAAAAGTGGACAATTATGGCAGCCCTTGTGAGGTATTCCAGCCCGATAATACACTTGATCTTAGCCAAAAGCCCAGGAAGCGATGATTCCAGCCTGATAAGGAAGACAAGACGATCAAATTAAGGCTGTTGTACTCTGACCATGTCATAAGAAAGCATGAAACCTTGGAAAAGACAATAATGTTAGGCAAGGAGGAAGGCAGTCAGAAGAGAGGAAGACTGCATGCTAGAAGGATAGACTCTATCTGGGAGATCATGGACATGAAATGATAGGAACTCATACAGTGGGTTCTTGGTATCCTCCCATGGATACCAAAATCCATGGAAACTCAAGTCCCATTAAATACAGTACAGTGGCATCATAAAATCATGCCTCTTTTATAAAATGGCAAAACCTAGATTTGCTTTTTGGAATTTATATATTTTTAAGAAATTTTCAAACAGTGGATGCTTGAATCCATGGATAAAAAGATCCATGGATATGGAGGGCTGACTGTACAGCAGTAGAGAGCAGGGGGTCTTGGAGATGCCACCATAGGTGGGGATGACCCAAGGGCAGTTAACAAGAATTATTCACTGAAGGCCATCAAGTGAGCTTCAGGCCTGAGTAGTGAACTGAATATAGTTTCCCTGGCCATACTTCAGCCTTCCTCAACCTGGTGTTTTCTAGAGCAATGGTCCCCAAACTTTATTGGCCTACCACCCTTTTTCCTCTTTTGAGACTCCATTTTTTCTCACTGTCCCCTTGGATCTTTCCACTGTCCCCAGGGGGCATGTACCACTCACCTTGGGAATCATTGCTCTAGAGTCTAGATGTGTTGCAACTAGACAGGACAGCAATGGAAATGCAGTCCAACATAGCTGGAGAACATTAAGATGGGGAACACGACTAAGCCAATGCTCTCTACCCACATTAACTCTGAATCAGCTATGAAGCTAAGGGGTTCTGTCAATGAAGGGTAAGGATGCAATTTGTTCTTATGAAGCCTATTCTGCACTCTCTAAACTAGGCTGTTGGCCTACATGCAGGAAGGAACTGTATGCCATTGCCAGTTTTGATGTAAAATTCAACACTGAACCTAGAAAGCTTTTACACATGTAGTAAATGGAGGGTTGGTCTTGTCCTTTGCCGAAAGCAGCAAAATATCTTGGGCCATCTCTATTGAGAATAGCTATTAGATCAACCTCAGATAACCAGAAAAGTAAACATTTAAAAAAACAAAAACAAAGTGCTTTTCGCCTTCTGAAAAGAACATACAACTACCAAATGAATACAAATAGGTGCCCGGGGGGGGGGGGCACTTTAATAGGTTAGCCCAGTTTTTTCGAACCTGGCATTCTCCTTGATGTGTGAGCAAAACTATTCTGAGTTGGGTGGCTTTTGGGGGTACTAGACAGAAGCTTCAGGAGTTACAAAAGTTGTGTCCAGGCACCAAATGTGGCTTCAGGGCTGCTCAATGCCCATTGCTCGTCTAAATGCTAGCTAATCCAACAAAATGTTACAAGCGCACTGATAACAATAACCATGGCCAAACTATCTCTATCCAAGAGAGGTTAGTATGCCAAGTCAAATTTTGCAGACCCCTAGAGACAATGCAGCATTCAAAGCAGCTTTTAATGCTACCCACTTGAACCTGTGAACTCACCTTATGTTGTACTTATTCTGAATACAAGATCATCCCCTGACTTATTTATGAGGAGCCTTGCATAAACGAGTTCCAGTTTCACTACATTGGACAGCAGGTTAACTGCTGCCACTCACAGCATGTGAGGGTTGCTTCCACGTCATTTTCAGCCATCACTGAGGGACCAGGAAAGCCCACCGGAAAACACAACTACAGTGGTGCCTCGGGTTACGAAATTAATTCGTTCCGTGGCACCGTTCGTAACCCGAAAAGCCTTCGTAAGCCGAATTGCCATAGGCGCTAATGGGGAAAAGCCGCGATTCCGTGCGAAAAAGCCGAAAAAAGCACCAAAAGTTTTTTCGTAACCCGAAAAAACATTCGTAACCC